>NC_138781.1:85444361-85791600 GCF_965178545.1 Coloeus monedula
TGGAAAGCTGAAGGACTCCTTGCCCTATTAGGTTCAAAATGACAGCCTATGGCTCACATATACCATGAGCAGAGTTTACACAAAGAATCAAAGTATACAGGGTGATCAAGCTGGGCTGCATTTACAATGGAAAAGTATTTTTTCCCTGAAGACTTGTGCATCGTATCTCCACATCCTTTAAAACATCCAGGAAACATGGTTTCACCTGTTTGAAAAATGACACAGGAGAAATATGCACTGACTTAGTGGGACATCTTGCCAACAGTAGATACTACTAATGCTCCAATTTAACATCTGCGTGGTGACCTGTAAGTTCACAAATGACAAATCATGTCTTACTCGCTGTCACACTGACAGATACAGCATGTTCCAGTTAACAGTGAGAAATAAAATTAACATGGCAGTGTGTTTTCTTTTGCAGCTCATGCAATCTGGAACTTGCTTCCCTTTTGCAGAACATGGTGATCTTAGAGACCCTCTGTGAATGATCTCAGTTAACAGTGATTACTTCAGTAGAGGTGACATGAGACTGCTAGATAACGGGATTTATTTCTTTTTAAATATTCAACTGATTATTTCTGACAAAATGTTGATGCAAGCTTTGGATTTGTCTTGGTTTTTAAGCTATTTCCCATGTAAATATTTACACCATGTCTTCAGGAGGGCTGTAGTAGCTACAAGTTAGTGCAGAAAGTGAACAGCGACTTTTGTAAGAGAAGGAAAGGCAGTTATGGGAATTCAGAATATCCAGCTCTTGATTACAGGAGCAACTGGAGCATAATGGGGATGGATGATAAATAGAAGAACCCAACTCGACAGCTCCTCCACACAGAGCAAGGAAATGCATTGTCTGTGCAGGATGTGCCCCTGGTGTGTCTGTATTGCTTTGTGTAAAGGCCTCATATTCTTTGTTTGCTGAAGTGAACAAGGCAGACAGCCTACAGCTCAGGGACTATAAGGTTGTCTACATTGCTGTCTTGGTGAGGAGGAGTTTCTGATGAACTTGGAGAGGAACTGAGAGGCTGACAGTCTCTGCAGGCTGTGGACAGTCAAGGTGATGTGCATTTGGCCATGACAGAGAGAAGGAAAAATCACCTCAATAAGAAGATCAGGAAGAATGTTTCTCTCTGTTTCTACTGATGTCTAAATCAGTCTATTTTGAAAGCTTGCACTCAGTATATGTAAGTGCAGAAAATAAAGAAGCCCGGACACATTATTTTAGTACAGACTGTAAGATCTATGTCTGTTTAAAAGGATTCAGGAATATTTCAGCTTTTTTTTTTTCATAGTGGTGCAAAGAAAGGTGCAAAGCTGTGCTGAGAACTCTTTCTCAGCATCGTCCTAGTATAATTTGTGCGGTTACTCTTGTAGGGCTGGCTATAACTCTCTTTCTTCATCACAGAGTCATAGGATCATAAAATGGCTTGGGTTGGAAGGCATCTTAAAGACTATTGAATTTTAACACCCTAACATGGAAAACAACACCTTTCACTAGACCAGGTTGCTCAAAGTCCCCTCCAGCCTGGCCTTGAACACTACCAGGGAATGGGACATCCACAACTTCTTTGGGTAACCTGTACCAGTGCCTCAACAGCCTCTCTCTAAGTATGTTTATCTGCCTACTTCTGTCTTTATCTTTCTAGAGGGTAAGAGAATGAAATTTCAGATAGAAGTCAAATAATGGTTCTTATCCTCACTGTATACCCCACAATGCACTTTTCCAGTCCGTGATTCTGCTTTTCCTATATGTTTTGCCCTTTTGGAATTTCAGTGGAGCTGTTCCCTTTAAAAGGGAATAGTCTAGTCTACTTTAGGTGGAGTCCCCAGCCCTGCAAGTATAGGGCACATGCACTGTTTGGGGAAAACCATGCTCTGTATTTTTACCTTCTTATTTCTGTCAGACAAAGGTAAGTCAGAAGTTTCCATCACTTCAAAGGGAGAGGATTTTTCCAGTTGATATTTCCCAGACCCTACTTGCTAGATGACAGAAGAAGGTTTCCTCTTTCTGGAACTGGAGGAAAATCCCTCACCTGCTGATCCCATAGCAGCAGAGAGATAGAGGAAGAGGCATGGAGTTCAGGGACCGGAGGAACCGGACAACACAAAACTTGCAAGCTGTTATGAAGGGCAGACTTCAGATGTGTGATGTGGCAAAATGTGAGAGGTCTCAAGAAGAGTGAATTTGTTTGCTGGAGAGATACAAGAATTCATTCCAGTGCTCCTGGGCTGTATGTTTTCTGTCAAGCTGTCTGCTGAGGTGAAGGGAACAGTATTGAATTATTTGGGCCAGTTTGTGTGTGGGAGAGCAGCACTAATTAGGACTGTGCAGGGATGCAAGTATAGATGGTAAATCATGTATGTTTAGGGGGTAGAGTCAATTAGGAGCCTGCATTGGAGGGGCTGGGGGATTGTACAGTTATGAGACTCTTCGTTGCTTTGGGGGAATGGAAATGCTTTTTTTTTTGGATAATAAGGAGGCAGAATAGGATGAAGTAGGTGGCAGAGAAAGAATTGAAAGGAAACCTATCCCTCTCTTCTTCCTCCATCTGAAATTCTTTCCACCCCCCTCCCCCCCCCCACCCCTCTCACGGATTCCTGTTCTTTTTCCATCTTTAATGCAATGGTCATTGAAAATGGCATAAAAGATAGAAAGTGCCTTGCCTTCTTCCAAAATTCAAGGGCCAGTGTCCTCCCTTCCATTTCCACACATTGGTATTAAATACATTGGTCTTGATGTGTGTGTTCTTTTACGTTCTTTCTTTGTATAAACTTCACTAGTGGGGAGAGAAGAGCTACAGGTGAGCCACCTCAGCAAAGGGTTGTCTTCCCCTACTGAAGGAGGCTATGTGAAAAGTTTTATCCCATTCTTGAGATGGCTAATTCATCCATTTCCAAATCAAACCTGCTATGCAAATTTGAATGCAGTTTTTCCCTGGGAAAATTTATATTAGCAAATATAGATTGTTTGTATATGCTCATTCATACATATTTGTTTCTTTGTATATCAATACTTGGAAGTTTATGACACATTGTGTTATGCAGTAAATTTTGGTTTAATTTGATTTATATAAATGTGTTCAGAAGGCCCTCTGGCCCCGTCTAAGGACCACAAGTATTACAATATTATTTGAGTAATCCGAGGCCTTAAGTTTTGCAATGTAAAACAACTTATAACTACATAAAGAGAAGATTGGGGCATTAATGTTCTCTCAAAATGAAAGAGAAAAGGAAACATGTAAAATGAGAAGCAAGCAACAGCAGGTGTTTTATATTATGCTTTGATGATATTTTTCTCTCAGGTCAGGAGCTCTTGACTACTGGGCTCTTCAATTCCTAAGAGATATATTTGGCAAAACCTCTAGACTTTTTAAATCCTGATTTGTATGCACATATGTACATTTAAAAAATGCTTTCAAGAAAGAAGGGAAGGAAGGAAGGATTATCAGCCCTTCTCCAAATTTTAGTGGGCCATGAGTCTCCCCATGCAGGTGGGCGCATGCTGCTTGGCCGCTCAGCCCCATCCTGTGGAGGACCTGGTGTCTTCCATTTGTTTCCCTTTGCGTTACATTTCCTGAGCTCATTTGCAGCTGTCTCCATTATTCACAGCTCTGAACTGATGAAAGGAGGAAAGGAAACATGTGCTTTATCTGTGTGTGAACTGTGAGAATTGTTTCAGGCGGGGCAGTGGGCAGGGAGCTGTGGAGATAGTGACCCTTGCTGTTGCCTTGCAGGAATGTCAGCTCTGCTGGAGAGGAGGCCCGCAGAAGAATGAGGGAGTGTGATGGCCTGACAGATGCATTGCTGTATGTGATCCAGTCTGCTCTGGGGAGCAGTGAAATTGATAGTAAGGTTTGTCATCTTTGTCTTTTCAGCTGCAAATCCAGGTATTCAGGGTATATGGGGACTATAAAGAGACAGTTCTTTCGTGATTTTTTTTTTTTAATGCATTGTGAGGAATGTCTTAGCAAAGCATAATTTAGCCCATCTTTTCCCTTTTTTTCTGCTGAGCTGTTTATTTTAGAGTGCTAAGCATTGTAGTTGTGTCTGCATATGTAGTGTGCACAGGTAAGCATGTCATCCTCTCAATTGAATCACTGAAGTAGAAAATATGATACTGATTTAAGAAGAGCAAGTATCATACTCCATGTAAAGTTCCTTACATTGCTCTGCCAGTTTTACCTTAAAATTGATTTTCAGTACCCAGTAGGAGAGCTAATAAGAGTGAGGTAGGCTTAGAAGGCAAACAAGCAAAAAAAAATTGGGCAATTAATAGGCAGTTTTGCAGTAAAACCAACATTATTTCTTCTTTGAAGAGGATCAATGAATGCTTTCAATAACAACTGTGTTAAGATGCCTCATTATGTCAACTTTACTTCTCTTAAAATACTAGGATACGAACAAGCTTCTACAGAGGTGAAAGGCACTCCCTAATTAAAAAGACTCCAAGCATTTACAAATTGAAGATTTGTAATGCATTAAAGTATTCCAGAGAAGAAGAAAAAGGCCAGTTTCTTTTGCTTTCAGTATACAGTGCTAAATTAATTACAGTTGCTGCTCTAGGGCAACCTTGGTCCATTTGCTCCAGGAGAGCAGCCTTTTATGCAGCAAGGTTTTAAAGCCCACTGGGATTGTATTTCCAAATAATACTTCACAGAATTGTCCGTGGACCCCCATGGGTTTATAGATTTGAGAGGAATAATCTCCAGGAGTCTCTGTTCACTACCTGAATCAAATAGGTGAAATTTGCCTGGGAATTCAGGGGATGGAGAGAGGAATTAAGAGAGGTTCATAGCATGAGGTGCAGGGCTAACAGCATGGCTTTGTCTTTTTTAAAAAGAAACCAAAAAAGAAAAAAAAACCAGAAAAAACTCAAAACACTCCAAAAAATTCCACAACCTATTAGCCTGTAATCAGTTTTCCATTAATAGAAGTTTAGTAGAGAGATGCTCAGAGGACACCCACCCACAAGGCAGGCACCTACCTGGCAGCAGGGTTTGGGCAAACTTGGCTGTTGCCAGCCCCCACTACCCCACCCAGACACATTCTGCAGAGCAGCCCCCAAACACAGGGGTGGTTTTGACTTCATTAGCTTCAGAGTAGGTTAAAAATAGCTAGAGTAGAAAAACTAGTGAACTTGTACTTAGCCCCCTTATGATGAAACTGAAAATAGCATAAGGAATACAAGGATTCTCGAAAGTCAAGGAGGAGTGAAGTCTGTCCAGCTGTGTGGTTAGAACGAGCTTTCTTGGTTTGTAGGAGTTCGCCTTAGCAGAGAAGGTGTTGGTTGCATTTGAGCCTTGGAAGTTTGCTTATCAGTTTTTAGTTTAAGGTAACATTGTCCTTGTGATGGACTCAGCTTATGTTTTCCACAAAATGAGAATTTTAAATGCAAAAACTATGATTTGTGAAAAAGAAAATTAAAGTTTAGCATCCTAATCAATGAATAGAAATCTTCAACTTCAGCATACTATATCAAAAGTGAATAAAATTCGTGTACAATAATGTTAAAAAAAAAAACCAAAGAGGCAGCAAATTTTAAAAAATACTTACGGTCACTGTAATGTTTGCAAAGCTTTCGGCTATGAAAGGTGCACTAAGAGCACTTTCTAGACACAGACACATACATGCATATGTATTTCTACATGTGTTTATATATTTGGCAGAAATTTCAAATTAGTACAAGTGTATTGCAAAATGGTGACATTTCATCTATGTTAAAAAACAGTAAATAAATATTCCCATGTCGATTAATCTGAGTTTGAAACCGCCTCTGGAACTTTGTGTCATCTCAAAAAACGTGTGCTGAATGCTTACCTGGCAGAAGCTCATGCAGGGCATGAAAGTAAACGAAGCCCCATCTGTTTGCCTCACTGGTGAATATGGCAGAATACGACAGAGCTGAAAGCCTTGCAGTCATTCCATCCTGGGTTAATGAAGCAAAAGAGCTGGGATGTAGTGGCCATTGCTTTTTATCCCCATGGAGCATTAGAAACAGTTGAAATAAATATACATAGATAGAGAATGGCTTTTTTAACCATGCTTTCCTTGTGTGCAGAAAATTAAGCTCATATCCTTCTTATTAGGGATAATCAAACCAAATTGAACCAACTAAATGAGTAGGTTTCATGTCTAAACTGAACTTCTTTTAGACTTGCAGAAATTAGGTTGAATTGCAAGTGAATTTGTCTCCACTGGGTCTCATCCATTTGTGGGTTCCTGCTTGCATCTTCTGCAGAAGGCACAGCCTATTAGGGGGATAAATGGATGAAAGGGAAGGGCTGCACGCAAGGTATCTGTCTGCAGCCTGGCTAGAAGCAGTAAAAGCAGCAAGACATATTTCTAGTCTGGGACTGGAGAAACATCATCTGTTCATGCTACAAGTACTTGTGAAATGGAACTCAGATCCCAATTTTATGGTAATTTACATAGAATTTTTGCCAGAAAAAAAGGTTATTTCTGGTTTTAAAAGGACAAAACCCAGAATCTATTGCCATTTTCTGTTTGTAGCCTTTTCTATTCACTGAGGTGGGAGTTTGCTGACATTCAGAGTGTTCTGGTTCTCTTGATCACTTTTTACCTTGACATCTGTTTCACATGGGGCTCCAATGTGAAATTCAGAATGACAGTAAAAAAACTCCCAGAAAAGTATTGTCCAGATTTGTTACCATGAAAATTTCTGAATCTCTTAAGCTGTGATTACCTGGGGAGCACTCAGAAATGTGCACATAAGAACTGTGCTGGGAAAATGCATGTGCAAAGATAGATGAAATTCCTTCTGCTTTATATTCAGAGTGAGCAAGGGGAAGCTTTTAATATTTTTCTGGTTTTGTTTTCTGTATTTTTCTTTTTGTCATACTTTTCAGACCGTTGAAAACTGTGTGTGCATTTTGAGGAACCTCTCATACAGGCTAGCTGCAGAAACATCTCAGGGACAGCAGATGGGAACAGATGAACTTGATGGATTACTCTGTGGTGATGCCAATGGAAAAGATGCAGAGAGTTCAGGGTGCTGGGGGAAGAAGAAGAAGAAAAAGAAATCGCAAGATCAGGTAATGAAAGTTATTTGCAGCTGTGTTGTTGCGAGTAGTTGAAGTGCCCATCATTTAAAAGATAAATAATTACGCACCGTATTAGAAATTAAATGCATGACGCAGAATATATAAAACTGTTGGCCTTGTTAATTAGCTGAGAGCTTAAAGCAGAATATATGTTGGAGTAATGAAATATGTTTGCTTGAGAAAGTTGTACATTATGTGGTGCACCTGGAAACTGTAGCCATGGGTACACTGTGAATGCCTTAAATACCGTAAAATGCTCTTCGAAAGGAAGCATTTCTAATGAAAAGTGTGATCTGCATATGCTTTACACTGTGCTTCCACAGAGCCACGTGTGTAGAAGGGCTTTGATGCAAACAAACATCAGGCTTATATATATACACTTGCTTACTTCGAAGTTAGTCTTACACTGTGCCTCTACATGTTGAGAAAAAACTGTACAGGACTGAATCGAGTAATATGAGTGAATGTTTAAAAAGCATTCATATTTTAATATATTTAATGCTGTTACCAAAGACAAATTGAAAAGCAAAGTCTTGATTGCTTCCTCAAGTTATTTGAAAGGTTTTAATTTTGGGTGGGTTGATTTTTAAAGTGTATTTATCGCCTTTTTTATCCCATTAAGAACTTATGATTTGGAGAATACTGACAATTATATTGCTGAGAAGGACACCGTTGCATCAGTACACACAGTAAATAGCAATAACAATGGCTACTGATTTATGGGCTTTTTCAGACAGCCTGTGCTGGCAGCAGTAAGTTTTCACCTCTTCCTACACTTAGTCACATTTTTGCATTGTAGTTTATTTCTGTTTCAGATCGCTCAGAGAGAATATTTATTTAAGTAAGAAATTAAGTGCACAAGGTATTTGAATAAATTATGTAAATCAGTACTGAAAATACTCCTGAGTTCATAAAGTCAAACTGTGTTAATGTGGAAAAGTTACAGCAACATTACTAAGCTAAAAGTTGGATACTGAAAAATGCAGCACTCATGACTAGTAAGACTTTAATTTCACCTACTCTTGTGGTTAAACACCCTATCATCAGATAACTTGAGTTTATTATGGCCTTTTGTTGGGATTCCTGTATTAGGCTACAGTGAGATTAAAAGTGTCAAAGCAAACTAATTTTACCCCATAAAGTAGTCATCATCCCTGTTACTGAATTAACAGTTCTCACACACTGTGCTTGCAGTTATTCGAAGTGCAGGAGCAAAAAATAGCATGTCTGGATATGAATGCGTCACACTGCAACTTGGCTTGCTCTTTGATGCTCTGTTTACTAACACATGCACACACACTCACTATCTGAAGTCTTTTTTAAGTCTTCCTCTTACATTTTTTCTGTGACTTTTGGATCTCAGATTCATACTTCTAACTCTGTACTGTTGACTCTTTAAATATTCCCATAGGGCTTCTTTGTACTTTAATGGTTCCCTAAAAAACATTTTTTGCTCCTCCAGGACAAGGAACTGAACTCTTTTGGCTGACTGCCTTTACAACGTACATGCTTTTGCCTGCTCTTAGATATTTTTAGTCTGTTTCTATGAGTGCTCATTATCAGCTTGTTGTATGTTAAAGATCTCCTCAGAGCCATTTGTGTTTGCCTAATGGAAGAGTTTTATATAGTTTTTTAAATCCAAAGAATAATAAAACTACACACATATTTTCAGGTTTATGATCACTAGGCTTTTCTGTGGCAAGGACATAAATTTACTCTTTCCAGAACTGATTCTGTTGTACACAGGACTGCTTTGCATTACAAGTATTAGAAACATTTTCTAATGATGTTTCTTTCTTTCATCTAGTTTCCTTTAAATCCGGACATCCTACTTCGTCTTGCCATATGCAGGTTCTCACATGTGGATATTATTCAGTTCAGGAATTTTAAGGGAGCCTTGGGAGCCTTCTGCATGTTATTTTCACCCCATAATCCTCGACTGTTGAACATACCAAATGATTTGAAATATATTATCAAATTAATATATTATCAAGTTTACTAGAGTGCCACTAAAAACAATAAAAACAATAGCAGCAAGATCACCATCCCAGAAACAGTTCTCCCAAGTTACCCTCCAAAATTGAAAAGAAAAACACTATTTTTCATGTAATCACATTTATATTCATAGTGTAAAATAACTCAAACTGTGATAAGGGTAAATGTAATTTTTTGTCCATTTATTTTGCAAAAATAAGTACAGAAGTATGTTCAGAGGCGCTTGTCCAGTGTGGACACAATTGTCCAACTGTGTAAAAAGACATGTTCTTTCTGCTTCTTTGTCTCTGTGGTTCCTTTAATACTTGAGAGGTTTATATTTTCAGGCAAAGCACAGGGCACGGCCACATCTGTCAGTTGTGACACCTCAGTACAGGGGAGTAGTATCCAGTCTGTGATTGCTACATTTCACATCCCCAGAAAATACGTGTATAGATATTTTTCCTTTCTTTGGCAGTGCATGGGGTTTTTGAATAACGAAATTGCTGTTTCAGTCTTCCTTGGAGGATAAGATTTACAAAACAGTGTGGAGAAAAAAATGTTCGTATCTTAGTGAATGCAATTTTGAAATTTTCCTGTTACATTGTTGCTGTAACTTAGTTTCTTCATTAGTATGTGTATTTTCTTGAACTCCATTTATGCATTTATGAGGTAGTCTTTAATTTTTGGATAAAAGTGTTAGTAAAAAAAGTAGTAGCATAACTACTATAGTTGCAAAGGAAAAACACATGTATCACTTTAGACAAAGGATGTGAATGAAGCTGCAGTTTTCCATACTTAAAAAAAAATCCTTTACAGAGCTGGGGAGTTTGTTTCTTAAACCATAAAACAGGAGAAACTTGATATTAAAGTCACTTTCTCATGGGTTTTCTCTATAATGAAAGTAGAAGTTAATTCCTTTGTTTTATGATTTAGGAAGCAAGTATCCCAGTTTTTCTAGATCAAGTTTCTGTTGTAGTCACATGTAAGTTACTTGAAGGGAAGAACAGAATTGGGTGGTAGCATAAAATGTGGCTTCTTTCAAAGGCCTTTCAAGAACAAACTGGAATTTATTTTTTATTAATGATATCAGTTGTCTATACCAATGCAAATTCTGTACGTCTTGAAATCAAATAAGAGATGTGTCTTTGTTCAGATCATAGGTTTAATGACACCTTTCAAATTATTTTGCTTAAGGAGTTCCCTTTGGATCACAGGAAACAAATGTTCTCCTCATTTCAGAATAAAGGTGGGTGGTGTTAAAAGAGCCCACAATCATTTCACCAGAGCTGAGAGAGGTTCCTGAGGCATCTGCTTTATCACACATATTGAATGTTAGAAGAGGCCCAAACCTTCTGAAGGTTTGTGATAAAATCTAAGTATAGCACTGGTTTTATCTATGGAAACACAGAAAGCAAAACTTCTGTTAAGGCCTCAGGAAAGATAAATGAGACTCACCTGACTTCTGTCTCAAACCTCTAGGGCTGTAATTCTCTTCTGTCAGCTGTGTTTGTTCGTTTTTCTCTGCTGTTTACCTGTGATCAGCTGGTACTGAACCCTCACCCAAATAAGCTCTCCAGCCACAGAGCCCTTCATCTCTGACTAAGACCTTGTAGACATGAACCTCTCTGCCTTCAGATGGAAACTGATCCTCCCACTGCTGAAAATGTTGTTGTTCATGCTGCTGGCATGCTCACTGCTACCAACAGGTTTATTCTTTGAGCTGTACAAGAAATGAGGATTATGACAGAAAGCAGTTAGGGCAAATCAGGTGTATGGTCCAATTTCAGTAAAAAAATGCCAGGGAGTTGTCATTAAGCCTTATTTTATTTCTTGTTATGCAGCCCATTATGTATACATGTGGCACTATTTCATTTCTTTTCCTTTCTTTCCTAAGAAAAACAGGTTGACTTCTTGGCTTCATGCTCCTCTCAAGTTCCCCATCTGTGATCATTCTTGTCAAACCAGAATCTAGCCCCAAAGTCTATTTTTTGATTGGAAATGACACTTCTGAAATGAGCCTGACCTTCTTTTTCACCTTCTGTCAGGAGCCTTAAGGTATAACAGCAACATTTCAAGTTATGTATCATTAAGAATTGACTGGCACACCTCTTTAGCATGCTTGCTAAATGGCCTATAAATTCTTCTGTGTAGGTGAAATAACAGGTTTAAGGCCATAATATTTCAAAAAGCATAAAAAATAAACCTGCCAGATATGTCTTTTCATGTGGTGAGACCACTGCTTTACCAAGCATTCTTCAATACTCTACCAAGCCACACCAAGCTAATAATAAGCACAGAAACAGAGAAATGCTGGTGGCTCCTGGGTTTAACCAATAATTTGAACTGAGATGAGGGATGAAGGGCTGTGTTGCCAATATGTCCTTGCTCAGAAAGAATATTATTTCCACTTGTTGCTTCCTTGTCTTGCACAAGGTGGTTATGCCAGCCTTGAACAGCAAGAATCAACTCTCTTGAGCGATTCCTTACAGAGCTTTTTGAAAACTGTTTCTACTTTCCAGCTTGCATATGCAGCATCTCCCCAGATACTCTGTGAGCTACTCAGTGTCACGTATGGCCAATTTGTTTTCAAAGTCAAAACTGCAGGGTTATTAAATGTAATTTGTATTTGTCAATTTGTGGAATATACTGCAAAGCCAGTTAGCTTTAGCCTTCTGTGCAGAGGAGAAGGGCATGTAGTGATGTGCCAGGGACTGTTTTTCCTGGGTTTAACTCCATCCTCCTTCATTTGGGAGGGGTCTGGTTTTAACCAAAGACAAAATGCACAAACTGAATTAATATTTTTTTTCTTAGATAAGCATAATATTATGAAGTTGAATAAAGGCATTGACAACTATTTTAAGAGCGTAATGTATAATCTAAAGTACAATTTAGATTTGTTAATATCTGAGATTAATTATAACGATTCAATACATTGAAATGTTCTGAAAGCATTTCAAACACCTTTCCTATAATTGTAAACGTTGTTGCATCAAATTGGGAATGGTACCATTATTTATGCAATGAGCTCTGCTCTCTCTCACCATGCTCCTGTAGTCTCTGTGTCAGTTGACACCTGCATTTATATTCACCACCTTTATTTAGGGCCTGAATGTCTAAACTGAAGTTTCACTTGATGTAAATAGTAGTATTCCTTCCTCCTGTGTATCAGCTGCATGGATTCCCATCATCCCTGAAATAAAGCTCTGTAACTTTGGTGAATTTTTGTTGCTGAATTTTCAATTTCTGCCCTTGACAGCATTGGCCAATGCACCTCTTGGACAAAGGTGTCCAAAAGAGGTTATTGGACTGACATGTCTTGGGACAGCTGGCAGGGACTGTCACAGCCACTAAGACATGCAGGATGAGATACTAGTGTCTTCTTAGCGGGCCTGTTAGTTTAAAAGTCTTTGGCATTTCAGAAGTGGTTTTAGTGAGCACTTTGTAATTGCTCATATGAATTTTGTCACTTCTGCTTCAAGTGTTGTCAGACAATCTCAAAGGTCTAGGATCATTGGGGAGAGGTCTGGATGGTTTTAGACATTGCTGGAGTTTGCTTTAATTTTTTCCTAGATTTTCTTTTGTTAGTAGTGGTATTTTGTGCAGACTGGGGAAAAGGAAGTATTCATATGTAATAAATTAAAATAAAACACTGTTGTATTATTATCATGGGAAAACCTACTGTCCTGTGATACGTATTTAAAAAGCAAACCCCACCAATTTGAGGTTGATAGTACAAAACCCCAAAATTTGCTGTGTTCTTTCCTTACTGAGTTGAAGCCTTCCCAGATATTCAGTACAATTGCACTATAAATATGTACTTACTTTCATTAAAATGAGAAATGTGGTGATAGATAATCTGTTGTGCAGCACAGGAGAGCATCTCCATGAGTGGTCTTTTTCTCCTCCCAAAGTTCCTTACTAATAGGAAAATTGGGAAATTTTATTAGAGTACTCTTACTATCAAAAGTCTGTTTTTCTTAAAAGATCTTGGTATTTGGCTTTTTATTTTTCTTGACTTTCATCCTTTCTTTGCACTAGTCTCAGGAAATGAGCGATTTGTATCTCACCCACGTAACAAGCAGTTTGTCAGCTTCAACCACAATATATGTGGGTAATTTCAGCTGAAGGAGGGAAGCCTGGAAGGAATATTTGTTTATGACTTTTTTTTTCCCTCCTTAGTATATCTAGGAAGAGTAATCGCATGTTGTCCTCTTTTTCAGAGGCTCCTACTGCAGCCCCAGTCTATCTCAAATAGACCTTCCTGATCATTCTTGATGGGCTGCAACAGTACAGTAACTCTTCCACTAATTTACTGGGTAGAGGTGTTTACTGGGTGAGGATGCTGCCTCAGCTCATTAATATTTGGCAGCGCGAACTGCAAAGCAACTTCTGCCATGCCTTAACCACTATTTTAGATATGGACTCTAATACCACTTGGGGAAAAATATTTCTATTGCTCAGGCAGTTGATGTTTATGAAATACAAAATAAATGAATGAAGATTGGGCAAATCTCCTTTTCAATAGCTTCTTTGCTTATCTGTGTCAGTTCTACAGGCCCTGCAACAGCTGGGCCGTACAGCTTCAGGCACTGGTCTCAGCTATGCAAAAGACACCAGAAGCTACTAAACCCTACAGCGAAGAGGCTGCCACAGGCACAGCAGATGTTGTGGTTTAACCCCAGTCAGCAACTAAACCCACACAGCCGCTCGCTCAGTGGGGCGGGGGCGAAGAAGAGTAAAAGTGAGAAAACACATGGGTTGAGATAAAAACAGTTTAATGGGGCCCCACATGCGAGCAGAGCAAAGGAAGGAATTCATTCACCACTTCCCATGGGCAGCCATCCCCAGGAACGCAGGGTTCCATCACACATAACAGTGATTTGGGTAAACAAACTCCATTGCTCCCAATGTCCTCTCTTCCTTCTTCTTCCCTCAGCTTTATATTCTGAGCATGACACCATGTGGTGTCATGTCACCCTTGGTCAGCTGGAGTCAGCTGTCCTGACTGTATTCCCTCCCAACTCTGTGCATCCATCCCCATTCTCCTTGCTGGTGGGGTAGTGTGAGGAGCAGAAAAGACTGTTGTCAGTACTACTCACCTGTGACTAAAACATCTCTGAGTTAGCAACATTGTTTCCAGCAGAAATTCAGAACATGGCCCCATACCAGCTGCTGTGACTGTCAATTAACTCTACCCCAGCCAAAACCAGCACGGCGTGGTGGACAGTGACACCCTCCCTGTGCAGCCACTCAGCTGCTCTGAGCACACACAGCGCATCTGAAGAGCAGCGCAGGACGCTTTCCAGGGTCACTGAATTTCCTGTGCCTTCACTGTGCATGCATGCATGGTAGCAAAGATTTTCATTATTGTTACACGGACTCTGGGGCATCACAGTGACTTGAGAAAAAGGTCTTCCCTCACAGCTGGTGATAAATCAATGCAATCATGCTAAAAGTGAGTTGCAAGAAGGGCAGGGAAATGCAGTAATTTGTCTCCTTTTTTCTGATGTTTTCTCATTACTGGGCAGAATGGCAAAACAGCATTAAATATTAATTTATCTGCTAGATCACTTCTAGTGCTTTATATGTACCAGCACAGCATGAGCATGTATATAGGGCTCTATTTATATCAGCTGATTTTTAGTAGTCCTTGGGATCATAAGAGTGTAAATAGCTGAGCATAAAAAAACTGAGAAATTATACCCCCACATTGGCATTTACCCGCTCATATGGGTAGATCTTATACATTTGATGCATTTAAGGTACTTTGCCCTTGAAATAATTCAGTAAATACCTTGTGCAAACACTCTTCAGTTGCATAATGCATGATTTGTGCAAGTTGGAATGAGACAAGTGAAAACCTGAATTGTTGCCCTTGGACATCACAAGTCATTCATTAGTGGATTTACTAAGGTACAAAGCATAAACCTGGTGTGAGGTGAGATTTGACCTGTAAGATATGTCTCTCATTTGTTTTCAAAAAAAATCTGACAGTGTGAATGATTGAATTCTGAGAGTTAAAATAAGAAGCAGGCTTTAATGTATTTTTTATGAGCTGAAAAGAGCTCATTTCTGGCAAGGCTGGTGATTTATAAGGAGGAAAAAGGAGAACTGAGTCACACGCAGTGAGAACAATCTATTGGTTTAAAGGCAGAAATGTATTAAAAATTTCAAAGGCACAGCCCTATAATAGTGTCATTTGAAGGCATTGTTTCTCCAGAAGGCATTTGTCCTCTAGTTTCTCAGCCATCACTGGGTATTGCTATGCCAGTTCCTTTAAACTATGGTAAGATTTGTCCACCGTAGTGATTTTCATGTCTGAGCAGCTTTCTGGTTGTCAGTAGCTGCTCATGTCTATTAAATGGTCCCTCTAGCTTTCCATTTTGGTGTTTGTTCTGCTTTAATTTAGAAAAAAATAATGGTTTTCATTCTAAGGTAGTAATCACACAAAACCTTGTTGAAATTGAGTTAGTTGTTACTAAGGAAGACTTGATTGATCGTCCCTTAGAATACATGTATTTTATTTTTAAGGTTAGTGTAAGTAAAATTATGATTGATACTTCCTGAAAACTAGAGATTCTAGGTCTTTCCCGGTGCAAATATTATTGTGCACTCATAACTAGTTAAATTAACTGTTGCAGATTTAAACCAGGAGTTAATTTGACTTACGCTATGTAGTAGATGTTTAATGTTTGGTACAGATTTTTTAAATTTATATAGACACAGTATTCTCTAACCCAAGGCACTAAAAGGTTTAATTTTTATTTTAATATGCAATGTGGACGTGTCAGAGGTGTTAGAAAAGATATTTTATAAAAAAGTTAAGCCTTGTTCCTAACAGTGGCACTAATGCCATGGATTGTTTAAATCCCTTTATCTGTACAAAACAAAACAAAATATACAAAATATATAAGTAGATTCCCATTTAAAATTTTATTTAAAGTGCGTTCCACTTTTGTTTCAAAGGCAAAAAGAAAGTCTGTATTTTCCTTTGAGATGTTTCATATGTAGGTGCAAGTGTTGTGTGCTCCACTGGAGAGGAGAATCCCTGTCCTCCTGGAATAAAGTATTTATTTCTGGTAAGAGTGGGCTTTGTGCAGTAACCTACCCTTTGTCCAGGTTTAAATATTGCACATGTTGGATATCAGACTTGTGTTGTTTTTCATGGCAAAACTCTGTATGTGATGAGAGGAACTGTGTGTGTTGTGAGAGCTGGTTCTACCAATGGCACTGGAGTCTCAGACTACACAGCTGGCTGGCTGGCTGGTGGAATACCTACTGCACTCACATTGTGAGAAACCAGAAGTTGGGCAATTGAGGAAGACTTGTCACACTTGTGCCTTTCATGGGATGGAGGGCTTATGGCCTTGAATGATTTAGTTTTCTATAGTAGCATTCATTGTTGTTTTTCCTCTCATGAGGAGAGAGAATGTGGAGAACTGAGCAGGATGTGAAAAGATAACCTCTTCTCCCCATGCAAGTTCTAGATTTGCCTCTTAAGATACATTCATTGGGCTTCTGTTCCCACAGAAAAAAATACATGCAGTGAAAAGTGGTTTTGTTATGTCAGCTAGCTAAAACATTGGGATTTCTGCCAATCTTATAGCTTGTCTATAAGGAATGTTGAGTAGGAAATTTGGTTCCTCTGCAAAGAATCACGATGTGCAAAAATTGAGAACATCTGTTTATGGGCAGATGCCTTCATAGATGTTACAGTTTCAACTGAGGCAATTCTCAAGCGTATTTCACTGCTCCTTGCTGACAATCTGATTTGTGCTTTCCAACAGTGGGATGGCGTAGGACCTCTCCCAGACTGTGCAGAACCACCCAAAGGAATCCAGATGCTGTGGCACCCTTCAATAGTCAAACCCTACCTCACACTTCTTTCTGAGTGCTCAAATCCAGACACGCTGGAGGGGGCAGCAGGGGCACTGCAGAACTTGGCTGCTGGGAGTTGGAAGGTAGGAATATTAACCCAATATGTATTTCCTCTTCAGTTCTGAAACAACCCTACAGCTGACAGCAAGTTGGTGATATAAATGTATGTAATTGCTTCTGGTAGTGGAATAACCTTTTGTTTTTGGAAAACTATCTGCAGTCAAATTTGAGGTAGTATTTCAAGTCCTAGGTAGTCATATCACAGCAAATGTCAGCAAACAGCAGCGAAGATTACATCAGTCATGTCAAGTATGAAAAATTGCCACTGAAAACCAATATCCAAATGAGGAGAACCAGTTCTTTATGAACCTGGGTGACAGAGCCATAAAAAATGAGCCAAAAATGCCACCACTGGCAATCAAATGAAACCATATTGTTTTGTCACTGCAGAAACTGGTTGACATTCAGTCCCTGAGGAGAAGCCTGGGCACAGCAGAGCAAAGCATAAATGATGTGACACCAAAACAAGTAATCTTAGCATCTACTTTTTTTAAAAATAAGAAATTATTAAAATACATCCACAAGATGATTAAATATATTCAATGAGTGAGGAAATGTGCAATCAATTATTCCAGCTAAATCTACTTTTCAGTTATAGTCAAAAGATCCATTTTTCTTTCATGTATTAGTTGCAGTAAGTTGAGTGAAAAATTTAAGAAAATACTTAAACATTTAGAACAGATCAGCAAAATTCAAGATAACATTGAACTTTGTTTACATTTTAGGGCAACTTTCCTGGTGGTAAACTGGTTTAATTGGGTTAAAGTACTAACTGTCTAATTCTATGGTGTAACTATAATGCATTGATTTTAAATTAACTTTCAGCAGGAATATTTGTCATTTACAACGAAAACAGTCATGTATGGGGAAATGCACTATCAAAGTTATGTCTCAGAAGGTATCCTGTTGGGTTTTAAGCGGTTGGGCATTCATGTGATATCATGTATGTGATATGTAAACACCAGTTAATTTAGGCATTCATTTTGAAATGTTAGCACTGACACTAGGAAATTGTTTTCTTTTTCCCATAAAGTTTTGTTGGAAGTTGGGTTGGCACACTCACTAGGTCTTTCAAGGCATATGATGTTTTGTTTGGTTTTTTTTATAATTGTGTTCCACCACATTTATAAAATATCTTTGACTGTTGCATTCAGTAAATGTAAAATGATTTAACAAAATATCTATTTAGTGGTTTTTGTCCTCTGTAAACACTGTGCCTAAAAAATCATTATGGTTTTATTATTCTTGTGTTGTAGACTGCTTCAGATGGTGTAATCCTGGCAAAGAAACACAATAAATGTGTTCTATCCATCTGGGAATGGGTGTAGCCCTGGTCCAAATGAGAAAATAATGCATGCATGTTTGCCAGGACTAACAGAAGTGGTAAAATCCAAGTGGTGTTCCTTCTCCCATTTCTAATAAATCTGTATACCTGTCATCCTTTAGTTGGCAGAAGTGTACAGGGAGAGGAAGGAAGACTTTGGAGCTCTTTGGCGAGTGCTGGCTTAGAAAAACTGTTTTGGACTCAAATACTATCTATGCTGATACCATGGGAAAAGCTGAGTTGTTCTCATATTGCTCTATTTTTCTAAAGATTCACCAATTCTATTACAAGGGATGTGCAGACACAGAATGAATATCCTTAATTTCACATGTCATACTAGCCATTTTTGTGAGGGAAGTAATCCTCTTTGGGGATTACATAAGCATTGATGTTTCCACCTTTTGACCTCTCCTTTCCATTGCTGCAGCCCAGATATAAAATGACTGAAATAAAAGATAGAAAACTCTTAAAAGAAGAGGTTATTTCTAGGGAGATTTAAATTTTTTTAGTTCCTCCAACAAACAGTAATTGTATAAAGAATGGAATTTTTTTTTTTTTACTTTAATTCTTTTAAGAAGAACTTCATGATGGACTGAGAGAAGAGCAAACTGTATAAAGATAAGTAATGCTGCTATTAATATTAATAGCAATAGCAGTTGTGGGCTTTTTCCAATGAGCATTATTTTAATGCCAGAAGAATCACAGACTGTATGAGGCACCCAGCATACTGGGCATGCTGACACACTGCTGAAGATACATCTCTTCTGGAAGAAAATACTGTGCAGTTGATACACTTGTATAATTCCTTCCTAGCTGTTTCACCGTCTTGGTGCCTGTGGTACAAAGGTGTCTAATCCTCTTGGGTGGCCAAGAGGTAATATTTTTAACACAGGCAGTGCTTAGCCAGTGCTATTACGGAGAGAAAATGAGCAGATAAAAGGAAGTCTGAGTAATTTTTAAAAAATAAAAAGTTGTGTAGGGGATTTAGATAAATGTCTGCAACTGGAATTAACAGGCGATATGTGTCTAAATCCGCTAGAGTACTTTGGAGAATTTCAGGCACAAAAAGAAAGCAGTAGTATGTAGCTTTAAGGATTAATAGCTCAGAAAGGCTGAAAGTTTTCACTGTTCCAGGGAATATAGTTTCTCAGTGATACATACACATAAAATCAACACATGCACACAGTGAAACATAATCTGTAGGACATTTTTAGCACTGCTTCAGTTGCAGGAATTCCTTTTAAAGCCAAATACCAACAAAAGAAAAAAGTGTGACATACTTATATTTACATACAATTTTTCTATGTCAAAATGAAGCACTTTGGACTAAAGTCATGGCATACATTACCCATCTGCAAAGTAAAACTTGGGAGTTTTTTATAGTGACTAATGCAATATTTGGTCAGTGCAATTATTATTAGACCAAGCACAGTCTGTAAAAAATCAGAAAAGGAGCATCTTAGTGACAAATACATTAAGAGATCCAAAGGAAAGTTTATCAGTAAAACAGGATACTGATTTTGAGGTATGAGGAAGAATATCTTCAATGTGAAAATTTAAGCTGGCATAGTTTATGACTGCATATCTTCACTTTGGTGTATATTCTGGTTTTGAAAAAGATAGACAGTTTATATACAAAGTAGAACTCGTTTTGGAAGAGGCTGTTTCACATAAGCATGTACATTTGTTCATCTCACTGTTCTTCATCAAGATGTCATCCCATAAGGAGGACACTGGTATTGGAATCTGAAGGAGAAGAACCATCTCTGTAATGGAAAATTACGTGTATGTCCTCAGAGCGATCTCTTTTTTTTATTCGTGTGCTTACTTGATGCATCTATGAAAAATAGGAATGGCCCTTCTGGAGTAATATCTATGGAGACAGCCAAATATGTAAGTCTTTTGGAAAGACTGGGCAAATTAACATTTTCCGTATCGCTGCCAGGGTACCACTTTGCTTAAGGTCTAACTGCTGCCTTGCACAGTGACCTGTGACATCAGCAGGAGGTCACTGCATGCTCCCCTCCTGACAGGGTTGGTGGCTGCCATTAGTACACACTCCAAGCACAGTGCTGCTACCTGACAGCAGTGGGGCAGTTTGTCAGCACTGGATCTGCACCCACCTACCACCTTGTGCAGAGCTCAGCTGCTCCCTGGGGCTGGGAGGGTTTCTCTTTTAGAGAAGTCATTGCTTCCCAAAACATTTTATCCCATCGAGTCTTAACCTTGGTAATTTCATGGTGTCCTAAACATCCTGCAGACAGAAGGAGCAGCACGTGAAAAGCATGGCCATTGGGTTTGGCTTTGCTTCATCTCACTGCCACGCTAAGATTTTTTTTTCAAAGAATAGACTTTTTGTAATTACATTTAATGTGAACTTGAATATTAAAGCTGCTTAGAAATATGAAATAAAAAAACCTAGGGTAACACTTTCCTCATCAATCTTAGCTGGAGTTTCCCCTGAACAAATAAGGTTAGAGACATGCCTTTGGAAGCAGTGCAAACTCTTTATTTCCCATTAGGTATTGACTTTCACTGGGAGCTCTGTTATTTTTCTTTGCCACTTAATTTGTGTTTAACCAAATTGGTGCAAAAATGTAGAATAAAAAAAAAAGGAGACTTTCTGACTCCCTCAGCTGTATTCTGAAGACAATTGCCTGCTTATTAAGAAATCTCTCCCACTATAACACTTCAAACCAGAAGTTCTTTCTGCAACCTCATATAATTTTTTATTTTAATGCCTTGGATTGAAAAAACTACATGGTTTAAAATTGCAAGAGTCATCCTGTAAAAGATGGTCTTTTTATATGTAGTCTGGCACTAGTACTTTTCCTCAGATGGTGAAAATAAAACTGGCAAGTTCTGTTTAGTTTTCACCTTGGTCAATCGGCTATTAACTCATTAACTCTCCCGAGCCTGTAAAAAGTTATATGCAAAATGTCCTCAAGTTAACAATGTGAAGCATCCAAGGTTATGTCCCTTCTGAATAAAATTACCCTCTCAGGAGGAAAGGAAATATTAGGATATCTGCTTATTACTGTGTCTGTCTGTTATGTATCTGACAGCTGAATTTAGGCTGCTGTCAGTTTGTCTGCCAGACCTCACTGCAGTATTGCCAGACCTGTTGCCCTGAACTCAAAGAATTGCGAAAGAGCCGAGGTTGGCAGGGACCTCTGGAGGTCATCTGGTCCAACCCCCTGCTTAAGCAAGGCCACCTAGAGGCAGTTGCCTAGGACCATGTCCAGATGGTTCTCTGAATGTCTCCAAGGGTGGAGACTCTAGAACTTCTCTGGGCAACCTGTACAAGTGCTCAGTCCCCCTCACAAGTGAAAAAGCAATTCCTGTTGTTCTGCAAAAGTCCTGTTTCAGTTATCGCCCATTGCCTCTGGTCCTACAATATTACCTTTTCTATTACTTGCAGTTGATAACACAGTGTTGTCACCACAAGTAGAATTTCCTTAGCTTTGTCAAACCCTTAAAAATACCTTAAAAAACCCTTCATTTTTATGATCCTTCAGAAAAAAAACCAGAAAACTATCATAACTTACATAGGCAATACCTGTCTTTTAAAACCAAGAAACAAGATTTGCTATATTTCTTCTGGCAAGACAATGGCTTACATTGGAACAGGTAGCACACCTGCCCTGGGCCTTGCTTAGTCCCTTCTGTGCACTCAGTCTTCTGTCTCAGTTACTTAACAGGCTTTATGAACTTCCCTCATCTGCTTTAATGACAGGATGGCCAACTTCCTTTTCTACACTGTTGCTGATACAGGCCAGGATGCCTTTGACCTTCTTGGCCACCTGGGCACAGCTGGCTCCTGTTCAGTTGCTGTCAACCAGCAGCCCCAGGTCCTTTTCTGCTGGGCCATTTTCCAGGCAGTGCAGGAGGCATTAGGTGCCTCTGCCTTTTCCTCATCCCCTGTCACTATGTTCCCCCTGCATCCAATACAGGATTGAGAGTCTCCCTAGCCTTCTTTTTGTTGCTGCTGTATTTATAGAAACATTTTTGTTGTCTTATATAGTAGTAGCCAGATTAAGTTCTAGCTGGGCTTTGGCCCTTCTGATTTTCTCCCTGAAGCCTCAAAACATCTGTGTAATAGTCCTCCTGAGCTCCCTTCTTCCAAAGGGCAGGTAAAAACTCTCCTTGTCTTTTCCTGAACTCCAGCAAAGCTCTTTGTTCAGCCAGGCCAGTGGCCTTCTCCACCAGCTCATCTTTCAACATATAGGGATGACTTGTTCCTGTCAACAACAGAAACAAGCTTTTAAGATTTTCTACTTGAAGACTGTCTAGCCTTCCTGGACTTCTTTGCCCTTCAGTACTGTCTCCCAAGGGACTCTGTGAATCAGTCTCCTACACAGCCCAGAGTTTGGCCTCTGCAAGTCCAAGGTAGCAGTTCTAATGACCCTCCTCCTTTCTTATCCTTTGGCTCTGTAACGTGAGGAACAAGTGCTGCTCTGTTGAAGTCAGTATCAGTCTCCTGGGACTGTAGCATTCCTTGGCTGGTTTTTCTAGCTCCTGTCCATTCCGTTCCATGTTTGGTCATGCTCAGCAGGGAATGAGGAGGCTCTTTGGTTAGACAACGGAATATCCCTGCCTTTGATCCCTAATGTACAGGTACAATACCCATGTGAATGGGGTCTATGGGTCATTGGTCTGATCTCTTGCAATAGGCTAGGTGCTATCTTGGTCTTTGTTCCTTAGACAAGCAACGGCATTTATTTTGTTAATTCCATGCTAGAGAAATCTGACTCATGGGAGCAACAGCTCCATTAGGTAAATTGTTAGATAAAGAAACTAAAAACATAAAAGGGACCAATTTAGACACAAGGTCAGTGCAGCTGCTTCAAAGAGTAGTATGAGTAAGAGTTTCAAGCTCCTTACCATCCAGACACTTGAAGATAATGAGTAATTATTTTCTAAAGCAGCAGACATCTAGCTTATCAATCTTCTCTCATCAGGCAAGGACATACAGTGGGTTCCTTGTCAGACTTTTCTGATGACTCCAGTTGTTTATGTATTAACCTTTTGGAGTTTCATCAGGCTGTTCCAGGAGAAAGTTTTTCTGGATTACAGTGAAAGAGCTTATTTTCATTTTCTCCAAAATAGTAATATTATGAATCTTTCTGTGGCAGGATGCAGAAGACCACTTGTAACATACTATGTAGTCAACAAAGGCAGACTTTTTAAATAACCAATGCTTTATTCTGTCAGGAATTCTTACCTGCATAGAAACACCTCATAGATGAGCATCAGTTGTTGAGGGAAAATATATTGGCTGTATAGGACAGAAGACAAAATTGGAGGGACAGGACAATATTCAAGAAGCAAGATCTGCTGCTGCAAGCACTTGTATCACGGACATCATGAGGAAATAAGCATGGACATCCGTATGTGAAATGGGAGCACAGTAGCTCATGGTGGCTTCATGCTCAAAGTGATCCCTTACTATAAGCAGTTTGCTTCCCATGAGATGTGTCACTTTTTTCCCAAAGTTTTTTTTTTCTTAATTATATAAGTTACAGTGTTTGGAAAACTGATTGTAAAAGTTCTCAGATCATTTTGGATATGCAGTACCTACTGTTACTGCAGAACAAGAATGATGAGATGCAAGGGCAGTTCCTTATCAGTTTTACCTTCCTGTTTACGATAACTTCTGTTAACACTGTTTTCTTTTTCTCTCATTTATTTATTTAACTTTGTATCTTTACCCACTGGATTTTTTTTCTTTCTCTTTAAGCTTGACTAAGGTTGTGGAGCAAGAGAAGAGTAACCAGCTAATACTTTTCTCTTGTCCTGACACAAAGATGTAGAGAACTTGCTGGTAGGCTACCAGATAGGATCATTTCTGAGAACAGAACACTGCAGTCAAGGGGCAGAAAGTCCTTGGGAACTCTCTTTCTGCTCTCTTCAGAAACTGCAGAAAGATGACCAGGATTTCAGAGCTTTGCTCTCTGTCAGGTCACATGACTTCTTAGGGATCCCAATAGAGTTATTTGAGTAAAGTAGATCTGTATTTTTAGAATGTAAAAATACTTTCTTTTTTTCCTGATAGGTATATTACATTGAGTCCGAACAGAGAGGAACATTAATCTTTGACTACTCATTGATCTTTGATTATTCAACATGCAGTTCTCTTCCATGGTCTGCAATTTTACTACTGTTAGCCTGGACTCTTTCTAAACTTCTCCTAGCAGACCTCAAGTCTCTCTAATCTTCCTGGTACTCTTGGTAATTTAGTTTGCTTTGTCATGCCTGGTGCCCTGATTTAGCTTTCATGTTGTAGTTTACGTCTCATCAGTTGCCTTTAATATTCAGTAACCCAACAGTCTTTGGGTCACAGTGTTGAGCTGTACCAATACAGTGATAATTCTAGTCAAAGCTGAAGTATCTGATGAAATATTCTGCGGCTACCTCGGGAACACTGATGTCAATGGCAGGAAAGCGAATCCATTCAAAACGTCAAGTGTTTACAGTTGTTCTTATTTCTTGCATTTTGGGGGTGGGATTTATTTTGGTAGGTTTTTTTTTTTTTCATTTTATGATGGAAATGTCTTCATTGTTCAGTTTGGTCTCCTGTGTTGCTGCTTCATAGGGGGATAAAGAAAACCATATGAAACACTAAAAGGAGTTAACTGACTAAATGCTTTTTAATTTTTCTGAAAAATACAAGTGTTATCTAGATAAATTACTCTTTTCTTGAGTTTCAGCCTTGTATAATCTTAATCCCTAGAGGCATTCGCCTCTGGTAATAGTCCTTTATAATAATAGCTAGCAAACATAAAAATAATTTTCAGGGTTACTGTATTTTTCTACCTAATTACTGTGATAAAAATAAAAAGGGAGCTACTAATGAAAGTGGACATAGAGCTCTACTATGTACCTTCAAAGTGATGTATAGTAGTTATTCCCCCTGAATTCCATTATTGGTAAAGTGTATTCATGCACAGATTGTGGCTCCTGTGCTTGTCTCTGATAATTTAGCCTCAATCTGATGCAAGAATAATGATTTTATTTTATTTTCTAGCTGCTTGTTCCCACCAAAGTGTTTGCTGTCCCCACAGGAATGCTTTTGCTTTACAAACTGAACAGTTATTTGATCGTTGACACTGCCACTGATTTGTGCAGCAACAGGATGATTAAGTGTATTGGCAGAGTGCCTCATTTACTTACTGATAGGCAACAAACCCTTTGTCTCCTTTCTCTTTTATGATTTTTCATCTCTTTGCTTTTATACTTCACTGAGCTTGTATTAGCAATTGACCCACAATGTGGAAATGCAGGTGCATTCCACAATGGCTTTAGGCAAACAGAAGGATCATCAGTATACACAAGACCGAATCAATTTCTCCATTCTCTGCAAGAATGAAATAGCCTTTTGAGGCATCTCAGTTTGAGCTTTCCTGAAATCCACACGGTGCAGTGTAATTGCTTGCAGAGACTTGTCTTAATTGGCAGCTTAAGGAAAGAGAACCAGACAGTTCATACCACTTTCCACATGGAAAGTTCTCCAGAGATTGTTGAAACGATTAAAAGCATTTCTCTCTTTCTGCCTAAGGTTCATGACTTGAAACAGCAAATGAAATGATAGCAAATCACACATTGAGGAGTCTATGAACATTTCCCAAAGTGGATGACATCCTCTGGAAAAAGACAGCTTGGGAGGGAGAGGAGTACACTGGGGAGAGGAGAGGTTTTGTACATACTTTTCTGTACTTCTCCTCCCATTGTTTTATATGTATGTGTGCATATGTGCATCTGTAAAACATTATATCTGGCTCTTTCCCCTGTGAAAGCTTTGGAGCTGTATTTTTTACTGTTGTGATCAAATTAATTGGTTCATTACAGATCCTGAAAGCTTACATGTCATTTATTCAGGAAGGAGGTTTATATTTTTCATACTGAGTTATTTCAGTCTTTCTCCGACAATGTCTCCTACTCTTCCTAGGGTTAAAAGGAAAACGTTCCCTAATTTGTTTCTTTTAAACTTTTGGGTTGGAATGGATGATGAAAATACTACATCCCAAGAAATCTGTTGTAAACCTGGCTTTATGAAACAAGTGCTTGTGTTTCCCTTGGTAGCTGACTGAAAAAAAATCAAAGGAAAACTGTTTACTGAGATTTTAGTATGGAGGTTTTTAAAACATAGTGTATAATCTAAAGGATCATTTTCGATTCTCTCTGGTATTGAATAGACATAGATAAGCTTTTTTCTCTCAAAACAAACACCCCCACTGATTCCCCATGTAGTCCATTTTGGAGATGCTACATCTGTGATGTGCTTCTGCAATGAACAACAGCATCTTTCAGAACACTCTCAGCTAGCTTGAACTCTCACCTCAACCAGACAGGCTCACTTCTTTCTCAAAATATTCTCACTGCTACCTTGAACTCTCACGCTGGCAGTCACCTTGTAATCACAGCAGACACAACAGATGCTTCCCCTGGGAGAGATGTACAAAATACAGCATTTTTTAAGTGCAAAGAAGTATTGTACATTTCCCAGCTGCAGGTGAGAATGCATCTAACTGGCAGGTAAATACGTATTTATTAAACCAGGAAGGTTAGGATGATTTGTTAGTTGTTTTCATAGCATCCTTTATATCGAATATCCCATTACAATCAAGGTATAGGAAAGAAACTATTTTTCAGAAAATATTTCCTGTTAAACTCATAGATCCTTAAGATCTGATTTAGTTTTTTATCTGATGATCATCCTATACACTGGTTCTAGAAAAGAGACTGGAGGAGAGAGCATAAAATAAGATCAACCAAGAGTCCTGCTACCACTTGTCTCCCCTAAACTGTTTGCTTTGCTGCACAAAATGACAGCACAGTTACGCTTCAGACACATTTTTGTGCTCAGGGATGCTGAGAACCCCTTGTGCCACTTAACTGACTAGGAAGCTTATCATAACCATTATCACTTTCATCTACAGCAAAGTCCAGCCAACTAGCTTTTGTTATGCATAGTTACTACAGAGGAGAATTAATAAAAAAAAAAAGTTCTTTAAATGCTGGTTTCTTTTCCTTTTTCACAATTTCCCCTGAATTATATGATCTGGAATGAATTGGCACTCCAGACATTGCAGCATTGTAGTTCTTGTCTATCTCCATATCTACTGTTCTTATCATAAATATATATTCTGGTTTTTGCTATTCAGAGCATGTATCTATTATATAAACAGATGCTTTTAAAGTGAGCACTTGAGCTGTGGTAGAGGCCCTATGCAGGGGTTAAGCTTGGTCTGCTGACAGTGAATGTGCTGACCTTTTTTTGTTTTTACTCTGTCTGGCTATGGAGTAATGCTGTTGCAATGTAATTATTCTTTACAGTGGGATGTCTTTGTCAAAAGGGAAGGGCCATCTGGATCAGAAAATCCTAAGGCTTATCATTCTAGTTTCCAAAATATTTTAAATACTTCAAAAGCAAAGGCCTTCCAGAACTTGTCTTCACCTTCCAGGTACAATGGCAAGATAAGCATCCATGCCATAGCACTGTGAAAGGAGGGAGACGCTCTGCTTCAATAATTTCCTTTCAACTGTCAGTACAAGAAGCATGAATGTGAACTTCATGAAAATTCCAGCAAAGAGATCATGAAGTGAAAGGAATGTATGCCTAGGGACGGCGTGTTTTGAAGTGGGCTATGCTGAGGAGACCTGTAAATCCTGCAGGTGTCCAAACATCTTAACTTTGGCAATACCCATATGCTTTAAACCCACAAGGGCACAGTTGCTGTCTTGTTTACATGTTTTGCAACTGCTGGAGATAACAGCAGAATGGAAAAGAGGGTAGCAGACCTGATCTTTCACCCCTTCATGTGCTGGGAACCCCAAGTTGTGCAGCACTGGCTGGACCTCCTACTCACAGCACACTGCACAGATCCTTTATTTGCTGGCATGATAATCTTTAGAGCTCCTAAAGGATTGCTTAGAAGTAAACAACTCTATTCATCATTTCTGCTGTCAAATTAAAAGGATGTTTACATGAGAACATACTGCTCGCTTTGATGCAAAGACAAGGCCATGCCAGTGGTGTCATGACCAGCTGTCAAGTGGGAGATGCCTTCGGGCTTCTCTGATAGAATCAGCCACTGGGTTTATCGTGCAGCCACGTGATAGCTGCAGCCAGGCACTGCACAGGCCTGCACCACCCTCAGGTCAGCTCTTGAGGGAATCTCTAACACTTCAGTGTACAATAGTATTCCAGTTAGGATCACTACAGGTGCCAAAACCAGGCATATAGTTGTCCTCAGTTTTCCTTCTGAACAAGTTAACAATCACAAGAGAAATGATAATAGTGTTTTCATGTTTGTAGACTGAATAATTCTTATGGTAACAAAAAAGAAATACTCAGACCTCTTGAGCTTGCTTTGTAGTACATATTTTGTAGAATAAATGTTGTTGGTTTAGCAGTAAACAAGCATCATTAGGTGTTGCATACAAAATGCTGATGAAAGTACGTCGTCTGCAGATTTGGGCTGTGAAAATGTAACCGGGTGTGCTGGGATTGAAGTCAATTCATCATTTAATTTCTCTGTCACCATTAAAAAAAATGAGTGCAGATTGCCAAATCAAGTGGTCGCCTAGGATCATCAATGCAATTATTTCCATTCTATTGAGTTTTGCATCCAAATGCTTCTGTTACCCCTTACTCTGTTGCAAGCTCAGCTGCCTCTCTGGCTGTGGTGGATTCCTCACTTTGTTCCCACTCTGTCTCCCTCGTGTCTTTGCAGTGGTCAGTGTACATCCGCGCTGCCGTCCGCAAAGAGAAAGGATTGCCAATACTGGTGGAACTGCTCCGGATAGACAATGACCGGGTGGTTTGTGCAGTCGCTACAGCTTTGCGAAACATGGCCTTAGATGTCAGAAATAAAGAGTTAATAGGTATGTTCTTTCCAAACAATCTATATATACTGTGGGTTTGGGGATTTTTTTTTTTTCAGTTTGCGGCAGAATGAGCACAATGAAAACTATTCTCACATTTCTAGAACAGTTTCTTTAAATTTTTTCTCTAGTGTGTCATATTCAGATTTTATGTGACAGCTTGCCAGTATATATCAAGAAATTGTTAAATTAATTAAACATCATGCAATGTTTCCTGATCTCTCTTTCTGTAATCTCTGTAAGAGAAGCAATGGCTTTGTTCTGCTTCAACACTTCATTCCTAGGCTGGCAGTAGCACTTGCATCTTCCAGATCAAGGATCTAAGCAGAGCACCTGCTCCTGATCCTCAGATTACCTATTGCAAGTAACTTTGGAGTCATGAAATAACAAGTTATAAAAATTTTAAGATGGTTACAGGAATTTACTGGACAGATTAGTAGCTCCAGCAAGAGAACTGGGAGACTCGTGCTTCACAAACAAATCCGCAGTTAAGGAAAAGGACAATAATTTGTGTAATCATTATTGTCTCTGAATTCTGGTCATATGGTAAGCACACATCTTGGGGGATTGGACATTTCTTAATTTAGGCTTTTGGTGGGTTTCTTTAGCTGAAATTCATCTAAACACCGTTGAGCTTTTACTTTCATGTTCTGTCTTTGAAAAATAAGCACTTCCTTGATTTTTAACTATTTCAATTATCGTGACAAAATTATTTCTACTTCTGTACATTAAGAGCATATTTTCTGTTAATTTTTCCTAACTTGTTGATTTGTTATCATTGCAGCATATCTCTTCCCTGCTTTTAATTACAGAATTATACAAACAGATACTGTGATCATAATGCTTATTGTTTGTATCCAGTGCAATCTTAGGGTTAATGCTTCATTACAGCAGCGCTCTGCAAGTTGTTAAAACAAGGCAATCACTCCTCTCATATTGGAAGGAGTGTCTCACTGTACTAATGTTCCCAAATCTGCAAATTTAATTTAGGAATGTAAGACTATACATGTAAAATTGAACTGACTTAATCTGATGTGGCATTCAAAATACTGGGCAAATCATGGATAGTAAATTTACACAGCCTGAACATTTTAATATTTTATTAAATTCTTAAAGGACACATGATAAAAGCAAAGATAAATTTTAAAAAGGTGGGAACAGTGTTGAAAATAATAACCTAATATATTTATTTATGTAGCCAACTAATAACAGCTATAGAGTGATGCTCTGATTTATATTATTTGTAGGGTTATTCCGAGAATTTGTACTTCATAATTGCAGTGGTAATTTGCTGTAGCTCAAAAACAGCCCAAACATGCCAATATGACAGGGGAGTTATGATTATAATTCTTGAACCATTTCAGCTGTGATCTTTGTATTTTCATTTCTTTGGCTTTCATCACTGAACTTCAAACAAGCAGTAATAGCGGTCATTACTGCTCTTGTTCTCGAGTACTTTTTAGCAAATAGGGCCTCTCATGGAGCTGATTTTTAGAAATGCTAAACATCAGCAGCGGTCAAGGATTTCAACTCGTGTTGTAGTCCATCCATTTTTGTGATATGGCACTTCCATGTATTGCAGGATGCCTTAGCTGTTGGTGTGCAAAGAAAGCCTCAAAAGGGGCTTGCTTTATCAGGGTAGTTCCTCAAGCATCCTTCTGCCTCAGCAGAAACGACATGCTATTTATCTTTTCTCTTTCTGATTTTTGTTTGTGCATCAGGTTCTTGTGGTGACAAACTCTACCTCACAAGCTGGAATTTCCCCCATAAGATAACCTTTTTTAAAGAAGAATTTTCCAACTGTATATATAGTAAAGTTACATAGCTAGAATTGAGTTGGTTGGGGGTTTTTTAATGCCTTTATAAAGCTTTCTTTTCAGTGGTGCTGTCGTTCCATTCCCAGCTGACATTTTTTTACTGAAATGTGCCAGAGAATGATGTATTTAATTCTGCTGCTGCCAAGCAGCCCATAAATCAGTTTTAAGGCACCTGGAAAATATATCAGAAAGCTTGCTAAAATCCAGACTCACCTGTACTGAGCTACAAAACAAGCAAAAAGACCTCTTTCTCAAATGGCCAGAAGTTTCATTCCAGACTTCATTGAATTGACCAATCTGTTTCGTTTTTCACACAGATCTGTCAGCTGTGTTGTCATATTGCTAAAGGTTGGTGCAAGGCTTCTCTTATAATTTATCTGAGCCATCCCCATAGCAACATTTTCTTCATTTATAGTGAGGTCTTGTCCTGGGTTTCATTTCTGGCATGCTCCATGTCTTTAAAAGGACCCTCTTTTTTCTCCTTCTTCGTTGCTTTTGCAATGTGTCATGTGTCCCTTGGCTGAGACAGAGGACATATTCATCTTTCTCCTTCCCAAAATTAAGCTGCGCTCAAAACATGGTAAATCTGGCCTACTTAGTACTGGAATAGGTAATGCAGCACCCAGTCTTCCTCCTTGAACACACTGCCCAGGTGCATTCCTGGTTACAGGTTAGACCACATTAATTTTCACTTGACTTCAGGACCCTTGTCTGCATAAAATAGTACACAGTCTTTGTTGCTTCCCAAGAAGCACCCAAGTGAAAGGTATCTCAGCCTTTTTTGTCTCCAAGCTGAGGGAAAGATCCACTACTGATATTGCCTATTTTTTTCTTCCTTGGTTTCAGTGATCTAGGCTGCACAGCACCCCTATGTCCTTCTGGTACCCCAACATTTTTCTGCTTCTATTCATGTGCTTGGCATTTTGGAAGGCATCTTCTCCTTCCTTGAAGCAGGTTCTGTCTCTGCTAAATTTCTCCATGGGTCCAGTAGCTTCTCTCCCCAGCCCCACTAGATGCCACTGAGTTGACCAAAAATGACTTTCATTTGCTTTTGACTGTTCACTTAGGCAGAATAAAATCACTTTTATCCCACAGGTCCTCTAAAAGCTGTGTTGATGACCTCTGTGCAGTTGTGTCATCCCCATGTTCTTTCCCTCTTCGTCATCTGTCCCTTTCTCTCAGAAAAAAAAAGTTAAGGAAGGGAAAGTAGAATAACAAACCCACCCTTCTGTGTTCCTCAGGGCTATATTGGTGCCTTAGTTTGAGAGTATGACATTTTTCTCTTTCTGCTGGGAATGCAGTTTTTAAGTTCAGGATTACCTGCAGACCTATTGCTCCTGGCAGTGCCAGTCATGCCAGCGCCTCACACCAGAGCTGTCTCACTGTCTTCCCTACAATGAGTGCATCTACAGACTTTCATTCTCTAAAGCCACACTTTGTTGAAATGGTATCAGAAATTGCTAGCTTAATATAGTTTCTTTTCTTTAATTGGAGGAAACTTGGATCAGCTGGGTGGGGCAGAGAATCCCGTCTCTGGTAAACAGCATCTTTGCAGGATAAGTTGTTTCCTTGCAGTCTGCCCCAGCAACCTTCAGTGGCTTTCTGATTCAAACACCTTCCACACAGTTCTCTGGACTTTTAGGGAACTTTCTCTGGGTTACCTGAGTCTACACAGTAGACTTGTGTCCTACTTTAGAGGAACTCTATTTTCTTCCTTAGGAGTCTCCCAGCCAGCACTGGTGCAGCAGCCTCCCTTCCTGCTATTCCCTCTGCCCACTCTGCGTGTGAGAAGGCTTTCCAAATCAGGATTCCCCATTCAGTCCTGGGAAACAAGCCAGATTCATCTTTCTTTTATCTGAAAGACAGCATTTTCTTCTCTGCTACTATCCATGACCTTTTTAACAAAAGTGATTATGCATTTTACAGTTAATTGAAAACTGTGTGACTTGTTATTCTACCTGCACAAGCAGGTACAGACTATCCATCTGAAATTTTTAAATTTTTGTCTCCAAAATTTGCATTTCCCTTGCTCTTGTGTATGCATAGCATTTACCTTTTATTTTAAATGGCAATTACTGTGGCATTTTAAAGTGCAGTAGGTGATCTTTCAGAAAAGTTAAGCTGATTTTTCAAACTGCCCCAGATGAGAAATTTGTCACTATTCATGTAAAGCAGAATATGTACAATATAGGATTTGTCCTCTTGAAGGAAGATTTGGAATTTGTATTAGTACTGTTTAGTGGTAAGTCCACAGAGTTTGGCCTTGGAGAGAATGCAGAGCTGGAGGTAAAACATATAAAACTTCAGTGCACAGTTTTGTGCTTCAAGTCTTTCTGTTCCTTTCATTTTATCCTGACAGTGGTTTCTAATGCTATTCTGGGTCAGTGTTGATTAAGAGGAATATTATACTAGTAATTGAAGAGCACCATTCTTTCTCTTGGCCTCTTGGTCTGTATTTTTGCAGTTAAATAAAAGGGTTTTGGTTTTTTTTAGAGACTGGTAGTATTTTAATTACTCAGCCTTGGAAAACAAGGGGATAGTTCCACCTAAAGGTTTTTGTTGACTATGTACTATGTAGAAAACAAGTCCTGACATATCTAAGCCCTCAAAACATATAGAGAATCTATTCAGGGCTCTAGATTCTTTGGAGTTTGATGGGATAAGTTGAAGTGTTGTAAAACTTAAAACATCCTTTTTGTGGCTATCATTGTAAAAGCTTGATTCGGACAAGTAAAGTTAGTGGTACAATTTCTTCTGCCTTCACAAGGTTTTGAAATAAGTCTTGAAACAGGGCCTGTAGCAGGGGTCATTTTAAAATAATTGTTCCTGAGTTGGGGGCTGCATGTCAGTGCTGAATTATCCTCTCTTCACTATTCATCTGTTGTTAATGCAGTTATATATAGAGAAGTCAACAATAGCATATTAATTAATTATTACTTAATGGGTGCTGGAAACTGCTTACTCTTGCTAGGTGTCTAAAAGTTCATTGTCTAATATAAGATACCCATAGTAGACTCCATTATAGGTGATTGAGAGACTGACAGCAAATGATTTATCTAAAATGTGATAAAATGGAGTTTACCCTGTATTACCATATCACCATTGTTTAGTGATGAAAAAAATCTAGGCAGTGTGTAAATTGACAGTGTACGTCTTGTGATCTCATAAGCAATGTGGGTCTGTTTGGATGCCTGGTGTTTTTTTCAAAGTTTTATTGCTAAACTTGAGACAGTTTGACTGAAAGATATATCAGGAGTTCACAACTCTAATGAATTGTTAGATTTGCAGAATAATTCATGTTGGAAGTAACCTCACAAGGTCACCTTGCCCAGTTTTGCACTCAGAGAAAGGCCAAGTACGTTATTTCAAAGTGTGATATCGATGCTTGGAAAGATTGCTTTTCAGCTGTGAGGCTGAAAATGCATCAGAATCAAGTATTTACATTCTCACAGCAGAACATGGCTCTTCTGGTGTATAAACAGCTACATGGGGTCCTACTGTCTTGAATATGGTTGCATTTTGTTTCAGGATTAGTAATAAATCCAAGTGAAAAGAGTTCCCAGTTTTGTAGTTACAAGAACAGTAGCTAAGTCCTAGTATCAATGTACATTGAGAGGGAATGTGGGGAGATGTGTTGGGAGATGACTAAATTAAATATGCAGCTTTCATCCCACTTTAGAGTGCCCACATGCAGCTTTCTCTTATTTTTGGATGTGAGCATTTCTGAGTTTCTCACACATGCATCTGCTGACAGTGAGAGACACTGAATTTTTTTATTGAATTTCTAATTGACTTATATAGTATCTTAGTCACTGGAATGTTAAATTGACATAAATTCGCAATGCAGAAGATGCCAGAAAGCACTAATCAGGCATTTGTTCAGAAGAAGGTGAAGACATAATGTATCCTGCAGTTTGTTTAATTTGTGTCAATTTTTATTGCACTTCATTTTTTGTGTTTGATAGTTGAGCTGTGCAAAACAATAAGCAGATACCTGAATGAGAACAGGCTGTCATCAAGAGGTTGAGGAAGATGATTTACAAAATTGAACATATTGTCATGCACTAATAACTTGTGCTCCTTACTCTGTATCAATGAAGACGAAGATGTTAGTAAAGTTAGTAAAAGAATAATTAAATGTTGATATTTTGTACCACCTGAATGGCAACATCTGGACTCCCTGGTTTCTAGTGTTGTATTAATACGTTAGCTGAGAATTTAACCTGATAAATATTTAAATGTCAAGTATTTTTTCCATTGCAGTGTAAAAGCCTTGTGTCAAGGAGATGTTGACTTTTCATGTGCCTTAAGCCACTTGCACAATGCTTTTTGCTCTCTGTTTCCTGAAACACATTTCTGACAAGCAGACCTGGTCGTTACAGAGGTTAGAAAAGGTTTTCAACCTTAGTAATTTCTTACTAAATAACATTCTCACATGGAGAGATTTAGGAGGAAAACCAGCATTGGTAAAACTGAATTCTTAGTTTTAGTACCAAAGTAAAGATCAAGCACTTTTAAAACTAGATAAACTCTTCTACATCTGAACTTCCCTATTGCCTAAGTACACCTGTCGGGATTTTCCTCTTCCATGAACCATCTGAAACAAATGGTGTTTCAAGTAGTCAGCTGGGCTTCTGGACAGTAAAGAGAAACTGGCACCTCTAGGTGTTCATCCCACTTATCTCTATCACCTGAAGCATTTGATCTTACAGTGTAGTGGGTCCTGTGTGAGAACCTAGAGAAGTAACCAGAGACTCAATGGCCAACTTTGGTGTGACTGACGGTAGGGAAGCAGCATCCCATCAGATGTTGTTCTGGTAATACAAACTAAGTATTATCCTGCTCCCCTTTAATTAGGTCAGTAGATTTTGCAAGGGCAATTAGTGAAAAAGCGCTACAATTTTTCATTGTCACCCGAAACAGCAGAAATAACCACATGCAGGCTCGAATCTAGGATAATGAGGGATACTCCTTTCACAGATCTGTTTTAACTTGTAATGCCAAGTCAAAGAAACGTTTCATCTCTGTCATTGTAAGATCAAGATGATCTTGATCTTGATAGTAAGATCAAATTCTCACCACAACCCAGACATAGGTCAGCTGTTCCTTCTAGTAGAATAAACTGTGCGGAAATGCCTGTAAAGTTTCTGTTTTAACTGCTGGTATCGAGAGAATCATCTTCAGTATTGCACCATGACAGTTTCTCTAGATATTGATGGTAATTTTAAATGATTACATATAATGCTTTATGGTTTACAAACCTTAAACTATTGTAGGTTTTATCAGTTTGTATTCACATTCAGTATTACTTAAGATTAAATACTGAGTGCAAGTCATAAAAGTTGCAAAATCTGATAGAGGTGGATCAGGAAAACCTAGATTCATTGTGACTGTCCAAAACACCACCACCACCAAAAAACAGCCAAAGGATGTGCCTTTGCACTTCACTGATGTGCATTTCATGCATAAGAAAGTGCCCTGACCTGCACCTTACATTTTGTTTGAGATAAACAATTTCTGTTTGATTCTGTTCTCCTGCACAAGGTAGCAAGCAATTAAACTGTAACCGTATCTGCTTTTCTCACTCAGAAGATTGACATTTCAAACAATTTAGGATTAATTTTCATCTCTGTTTCTCAGTGTGTTCATGCTCTCTGAGAAGTGCCACTTATCTTTTGAAAATTTGGAGTTCTGATCTAAAAAGTGCATATAATTTAGTCACATATTCCATAAAATATACAAAGGTAGAAATGCAAATTTCAGAAACTGCCAAAGTAATTTTTAAAGCACTTTCAAATCCATGAGAATGGAAAAGCAGTTTTGAAAATCCAGGTTTTGTGACAGCCTTACAGTAACATAAGTGTATCAAAACATGTTTCCAGCCTGTTCTGTATCAACTTCAATTGATGAAACAGCAAGCTGGTTTTATTTTTTATTCTCTGTAAGATTCAAAATAGTGTTTTCCCCTGAAATACATATCACCTTAAGTGATTTTCAAGTGATAGAAGTGATATATATGGCATTTTTTACTAAAAGCACTTTCCTTTGAAGAAACTCAAATTCCCATTCATGACACATGTCAGTGCAAGAGAGTAGAACATGGCAGGTGAATTAGCTGTTGATAAAGGAAGGTAATGTCATTTTCTTCTCATGTGTGAAGACCCTGAGAATGAGTCGGGGGCACTGTAATTTCAAAAGATGTTGAAGGTGGATCTGAGAAATGGAAAAATTTAAATCAGTAAGAAAACAAAGGATGAATGTGTATTGATTACATTTAAACTACCTACAGATTGTTTTCAGTCACGTTAATGTAATTTTCTCTGTGCATCTACATCCTTGCACTGTCTAAATTAGTGCAGTTGTTCCTGCAAAATCTTATTCAGTCCTAGTTCCCGAGTTAGATGTTGACAGGTGAAGTGGGCAGTACACAATGTCCTTCTCACCTTGTGTGGCTTTTGAGAGATAATTCCACTTCTATTTTAGTGCCCCCAAAGTTGTTTTCTTCCTATTTCAGGGTGCTCAAAAAGGAAGAATGTTAAGGACAAAACCCAAAGACCATTCACAAAGGTGACACTGGTACCAAATTCTGATTGCAGGGAGCTAAAATATTTCTATGTCTTTGCACAGGAGGAGTAATTGTAGACTAAAACAGAAGTAAAATAGCTGTGTATGCAACACAGATGTTTGACATCATCTGTTAGATTAGAAAATGCACTATAGAATTTCTCATTTTCACTGGATAAGTGTGACAGTCTTGTTTTAGAAATGGTATTCCTTAATTTAGTGCTCCCACTAAAGTGAAAAACCACAAGCTACTTTGCTGTCCCCGTCCCCTTCAGTAAGAGACAAACGGCAGACATACCAAGTTGAGATAAGAACAATTTACTGAAAACTGCAATGAGATAAGAAGACGGACAGTAACAGCAACAAAGTTGATAACAAAAAGATACAAAATTGATACAAAAAGAAGATGTCTTACAGGCAAAAATTGCTCTTCGAGCAGGACAGTGTACAAAACAGTGGACAGAGTGTCCATGCCCACGCTTTTTCCCCTCAAGCCTGAGACAGTGAAAAACAATGGCAAACAAACCCTCTGGTCAGGACCTGTGTTACCCCACCACTCTGTTCACTGCTTGTTCCCCAGGAGAAGGAGTGCCCCTCCTTCTGGGAAGCAAGAGAGACCCTTTCCCCCACCACCCAGCCATGACATATGATAGTATCTAATAGCACCATATCTTGGCCACACCCACTTCTTTATCTGTGATGATAGCCCCATCACAGCTACTGCAAAAAATTAACTCTGTCCTTGGCTGAAACTAGGACAACAACAAAGGTAGAAGATACCAGAGAGTTAGTGTTCAAAGAATGCAAGATCAGGAAGGATTGTGGATGTCTGGGTTCTTACAACTAGCATTTTAACTAAATCTCAATGCAGTTCAATTGAATTTAGTTTTTCTTTGTATTCCTGACCATTAGGTGCTTACACCTACATCATCTTAGCACTTGCCCAGTATGCGCAGAAGGTGATGGTACTTCTTTGTTGGGTTGTATGCACTCTGTGCCAAAATACATGAGTACATGTGTTAGTTTAGCCTTGACAGGTACAAAAAAGGCAGTCACAGACTGGTTGGTTTCTGCATGCCATCTTCAGAGGCTTCTGTTTTCTTACAGTATAATTGGTCTTCATAAAATACTTTCATGTAGGATTTCTTCGCTTGTAAGAACCAAGTCATACCCTGGTTGTTTCCATCATTTATTATGGGTTTTAGTGTTAAAGGCCCTTGTTTCAAGTAACACTAGTAAAACTTCAAATATTCTCTTAATTACAGAAAGCAGAATAATGATCTTTTGCTGCAGCCTTTGCAAATGAATGCTGATGAATATTGTACCTTTATGTGCAAGTATATTGTACCTTTATGTGCATGTAGTACCTCTCAAAAGGCACTGTTTGGGACTGGCTGGAAGTACTGTCACTGTGTCTTAGGTTTCTGGTCATTTATGGGCTCTCATTTTTGTTATTGGTTAAATAAGTCTCAGAAAAAATCCAATTCCACCCCTTAACAAGCAGTATTTTAAAAAATCAAAGTCTGCTGTTTCATGCTTATAACTGGTGGGATTGAACAGCAGCAGTTTTGTAATACACAGTTACAAAATATTAAAAGGGTAACAAATTCTCATCATCTGAGATAAGTGAGGGAATAATCAATTTGCTGAGGGGCCTTATTATCATAATTCCATGAGGTAAGACTGTGATTCTGCTACTTTAATATCTCGATGGGCTCAATTAAACAAAAATAAAGAAATGTAGTTTTCCTCCCAAGGAAAGCCTAGAGAACCCTTAGAATCAGCTTCAAAGCCCCATTGATCTCTCCATGGCATCTCTATAAAATTACTTGAAATCTGGTATTACTGATACAATCTTCAGTGTTATTATGTTTTTCATTCTCCTTTTGCTTCCTCTTGTGGCTGTGTTATGCAAGAGGTTGTGTGAACATGAAAAAGATTCAATGACTACCCCCTAGAGTTAGCAATTTTATATATGTGTAATGTATGATAGTTTATAATGATAGATTGGACTTCAGGAATTGGCCTAAGAAAGCATTAATATGCATTAGTGCTTAAATTCTTGCTTTTTGTATAGATATGTAATATGAGTCGTGCAATTTGAAAAATCACATTAAGACAAAAGAAAACAGCATGTTGTTAGCACTTACAATTGAAGGCCTTTATGTTTTGAAAAAATGAACTAGATAATTGAATATTTTAGATCTGATTGCTCCTATATTCCAGAATGAAGATTTAAGCAAACATAATCAGAGAAACACCTTTAAAGACACAGTTTTGAGAATTTTTAGTAGCTTGTCGAGCTCTATCTTACAAAAATAAATGGAAATAAAGCCTACCTGGTTGCTGGTGGTTTATAAACCTTGGTCAATGTGCAGGGAAGTAATCAACAATGAAGTTCAAAGTTGCTTGTCTTTGTGGTCTCAGCTGTTAAGTAATTGCTAACAGTCTGGGATACTATGAAATTCCTTTCCTCGCTAGATGATATTGTGCCAGTTTACATCCTTTTAGTCCATATAAGCCTAGAAAATTAAGTTAACTATGTAACTTAAGAAAACATGCTTAAAAAATAAAGTAACTTTTTCAGGTTGTAGGGAAGGCTTCAGTCTGCAAGTACAATAAAGACAAAATTTGATATTAATGGATCTGTTTGGCTTGGAGCGGGCCTCCAGAGATCAAGCTGGTCCAGTAACAGAAGGTTGCATAGGACTTTGTCCAGCTGACGGGATGGAGATTGCTCAACCTTCCCGGCCAACCTGTTCTGTTGTTTGACCACCACCATAGCAAAATTAGTCTTCCTTTTATCAGCTGGAATTTCCTGTGTTCCAGGCTGTCTTTTGCTTCTTTTTCTTAGACTGTGGAACTCTTAAGACAATCCTGACCCCATCTTCTCCACACCATTCCATTAAGTAGTTGTAAACAATAGCAAGATCTCTCCGTAAACCTTCCTTTAAGTCCCAGACAATGCAATTCTTGTTCCAGCCCCCAGCTGTCTTTCTGGAGCTCCACTGAACTTGTTCCAGTATTTTGCCTTTTTGTACAGGGCAGAAAAAAGCTGTGTGTGACACTCTAGATGTAGTCTAGGTGCAGAATTGCTTGAGTGAGAGGAAGAATCACATCTGTGTTGGGTTGCCTAGACTCGGTCTAATACAGCCCAGGATGTCATTGGCCGTCTGCGCTACAAGGGCACATGCTGGACTCATGCTCAGCTTGCCTACCAGCACTTCTAGGTTTTAGGGTTTTCTTTAAAAATTTGCTTTCTAACCAGTTGACACCCATCTGTGTGCTGGTACAGGGGATTATTTAATCTTGACTGCATTCAACTGTGTTGGAGTTTGAGTTTCCTGTTCAGCTGTCCATCTGAATAGCAGTCCTGCCTGCCAGTATATTTATTGACTACTCCTCCCAGCATCACATTGTCCACAGTCTTTCCTTCTGTCCTATCATTCAGGCTGTTAATGAAGCTGTGAAACAGTCCTGCCCCCAGTACCACCACCTGTGGGACACCTCTAGTAACCATCTGCCAGTTGGATTTCATACTGGCAATGAAGTTCTTTTGTCCAGACAGTTTTCTGCCCACCATATCATCTACTTATCTGGTCAAAATCTCAGTAAGGACACTGTATGGAGTAAGGGTAAACTGGCACATTTGTTCTTTCAAGCAGTGTAAACTCTGTAATTCCTAAATTAGAAGTGGGTGAACACAATTTAAATATCTTTAACCTCAGTGACATCATTGCAGATACTTAAGTTATCTCAGGACAAGGTTCACCAAATTTTAAACTACAGTGTTACAGTGTATAAGCTTCAGGGTCAAATCATCTTATTGTGGAATCAGGGCCATAATAGGATAATTGTAACTAAATTTGCTTAAACACAGAAGTTGGCTTTATTTACCAGAGGGAATTGTAATAGTAGCTCAATTGGTTGCATTTTTAGTAAGGCACTGTACTTCCAGATTTTTAAAAGGAAATACTGGGGAATGTCATAGAATATTCTGAGTTATAAGAGACCTCAAGGACCATCAAATTCCAGCTCTTGGCCCTGCACAGGACCATCCCCAAGAGTCACACCCTGTGGCTTAGAGCGTTGTCCAAACAGTTCTTGAACTCCGTCGGGCTGGTGCTGTGACCTCTTCCCTGGGGAGCTGTTCCAGTGCCCAACCACCCTCTGGGTGAAGAACCTTTTTCTAACATTTAACTTTGTCTTTGGAATTGATTACTTTGAAATCAGTGGAAATAAATGTAGTTTCTCAAGTGTTTAACGGTGATGCCTATTATTAAACTTGATCACATGTAGACTAATAGATTCTGATCTGATACATAATTCAATTGTATAGCAATAACATCAATTTTAAATTATTTCAGACACATGGAAAAATGGTTGTAAGAAATGTGATCAAAACACTCATATGTACAAAGGCATTTTTATTCTCTCCTTTAAAATAACTTACTTCAGATTCACCTCTGAATATCATCTGCAAAAGTATCCACGTATTAAATTGATATAGAGTGTCTTTAACTTAATCTTTATTTATATTAATATATACACACTACAACACTCTGTGTGTGTGTGTGTGTGTCTGTGTCTGTGTCTGTGTGCGTGTGTGTTTGTATGTATTTAGGTAGGTTTTATTTTCTAGCCTTTTATCTGCACCAAAGAGGAAGAGAAGCTGTGCTGAGGAGTACACATGCATATAGAAAATTACTCCTTTCATGTAAAACACACATTGTATTATGGCACACAATTGCAACAACTAGAAGAAAATCTTGTTCCTGTCAGCTTAATCTTCTCAGGGGAGCTAGAAGGAATTTTTCCATCAAGTTCCTGAGAAGCAGGATTCAACTCAGAGTAACAAAGCAGCATTATTATGATAGAGTGAGTAGGCTGCATAGGTATTAATCACCATAACGATGCCAAACAATGGTAAGGTCTACTTTAAATCAATTAATTAAGTAGGAGAGTAAAGTGAAAGTACAAGTGGTTCTTACCATGTTAATAACATCTGGGTAAAATTCTTAGGTGCCTGATGGTAAATTAAGAACTGAATTTCTGTTTTCAGTCATGACATAGGCTTTAAATTGACTGGTTTAAAGGACTAAAAGTTTATTATGAAAAACAGAGTTGGATGCCAATTAATTCACTTTGATCCTTCGAAAATGTTGCACATAGCCCATTAAGTATATTTAATAGAAATAAATTAATGTTAAATATGTTATATAATACAGTTCATTTTTTAGTAGTGGAATTTCTATTTTCACTCTTAAAATTATAGGTTCTCAGCTGATTGAGTTAGCATATTTAGGAAACTACAGTTCCCTAACCTAACACATGGTAATTCACCGTGAGGCAGTCAGTGACACAACATCCTCCTGCTTTTAGGTTCTATCCAGCCCCTCATTAACACATCACATCTACATTGAATCAGCATTCCCTAACTTACTGGTCAAAATGAGCTGGGGGAGCAAAAAGATTACTGTTTCCTTTCACAGACAAACTTTTGTTAAACACAAAAACTCAAATGAGTGACACGAGCAGCTGACCTGAGAGATGAAAAACTCTGACTTGCCCCAGTATGCTTATGAGGCTCAAAATGATAAATTTTCACACTTGCATACTGGAGGTCTGCCCACAGCCTGAAAGTTGTTTTATTGTGTTAAAATCCAGCCACCATGAATCCTATCTTAGTAGTATTGCACCACTGTAAACTGTTGCTTTACTAAAAACCCTCCCTCCCCATTCTTTGGCAGTTCCTTCATGTCTTACTGGAAAATTAGAACAGCAAAACAGATAAGCTGTGTTCCTTGGACCGACAAAAGCAGGGTCCTTTGGAGTATAATGGTACCAGATAGGCTGGCAAGCTGGCATGTGTAATTTCCCTCTACTGGTATCAAATCTTCAGCAGCTAAAGGTGTTATCCTCTGCTGTACAATTATGTACCACAATGTTTAAATCAAGCCCCAAAGAAAAGGCCATGTCTCTTTCTCTCTTGTGAGCCGCTAACAATGTGAAATACCAAGTACATCACAAGCAAAGCCTTTGAGGCGGGGGGGGTTCTGAGGGTGGATTTTTGTGCCTTATCCACTGTAGTTAAATCCATTCTTCTGCCTTGGGATTGAATATGTATATGCCTCATACTGAAAAGCTCAGCTTCTTCCTAGGGAGACTGAAATTCATCTCGTTCGGTTGTAGCCCTGTTCAAGCATCTTTCATTCACTGAGACTTTTCTGATAAGCTGTGCTCAGCTTACAGAAACTTCAAAGCTGAGGCAAAGTTATTAAAGAGAGAGAAAAAAGAACTGCACCTTTAGTTCAATCTTCAAACAATACAAAAATCGATTAAGAGTCAGAGCCCAGCTTCATTGTAACCCTTCCCACATTCTTATGAAAATGAAATGTTGTCTCTTTCCTTCCCCATTTTATTCTAAAATCTACTTAAAACTTAAGAGATCAGTAACTATTAGTCTGGCAATATTAGTAACAAGCTGCAGTTTAGAGCCCTGTGGCTAGAGATTAGTTGTAGAGTTGCCACCAAACTAAACAAAGAAAGAGAATGAAATTATTTACAAAGCAAACACTAAAAAATCACATCTTGAAGCTGGAAGAGTTATTTGCTTCAGTCATTCTTGAGAAGAAAACCACTAAGTATTAGGTGGTTTCTTGAGTTGGACATTGGCCTATCTTGCCTTGGTTTCTATAAATGTGAATGAATAATCACGTGTGGCTTTGTCATTGTGAGGGACAATGTGCAGAAAATGTCTACACATCACCTGCTAAAAGGAATTCTAAAAAGCACATTTGTTATTACGAAATTGATGAAAGTACTTTCAGAAGCAGTGGTACTAATTTGAAAGTTAGGATGGCATGAGCTTTTTAACCAGTCCTGGGGCACATCTTAGATTACAGTGGGAACCCAGGAGAAAGTGTCCAAGGTGAGCTGTTCACACACTAATCTTCCTGGAAAGAGCAGCGCTTTTGAGTATTGGCCCATCAGTGTGTGCGTAACTCTTGCAGGATGGGTGAGTCAGAGCAGGCACTTGGCCATCTGGCCATGGCAGCAGCTGACCCAGGAGCCAAGTCACCTGTAGGCTGTGAAAAAAGAGAAAGAGTATTCCCTGGATTATGAAGACAAGTGGAGGAAGATGTCTCAGCTTTCTGCTTTGCCTGATTCTGAAGGGGAGCAGACAACAGCAAGTAAGAAAAGAATAGTGGTCAAATATACTCAAGGAATTATGCAATTAGAAAGTGTAAAGAAAACATTCCAAGACCTGGATCTGGTGATTCAGATTGTGAATCTGCCATTTTTCATCTAGATTTTATTCTTGGACCTCATTTTTTCCCTTTCTTCCAAACACCACAAGTTAAGAAGTTTATTCCTTTTGCAAGATCATACTACCTTATCTTCCAATGAGTATTGCACTCATTCACAAGCTAAAAGGGTACTTCATCTAAGGAGTATATTTACAGGGCCCTGAACCACAGAGACTTCAAGTACAGGTCTCAAGCCATTATGATCCTGAAGAAGATGCAGAGTATTATCAAGAGCAGCTATCATATTTTGACTGCAGGAGTTCTGAATATAAGCTCTGTGTGCAGATTCCTGCCAGTCATAATTTTGAGCCCACTAAACCAATACATTTGCATTTGCAGCTGAAATTCACCAGTTATTCTAAGGGGGAACCAACTGATATTGAATCAATTGATAGGCCTGTCAGTAAAAAGAGCTATGAGCCAATCCATCAAGTTACAGCTCCACCTCCTGCTCCTTCAAAATACAGCATACACAACCTCAGTCGATTGATAGTCCTGTCCTGTCTCTCCCAGCACATCACAAGCCTCCACTTTCTGAAGTTAGCTCTGTGCCTGACCCTCCTCCACCTCAGAATAAGCCAGCAATTTTCAGATCCTCTAGAGAGGACATGGTGCAGTTCACTTTTTATCCTCAGAAAAGCTTCCCTGACAAAGGCCCTGTTAAAGGAACTAACAGATTCAGAAAACACTCACTCCTTCTTACAACTGCTTTACAATAAAACCTTACCTAGTGCTGCAAGGCCCTTTGAGCTCAAGTTTGGAAGTCCTAAACCCAAACACAATCTCTTGACAAATGAAGCTCAGCATAAAGGACAGTTCCCATCAAAATCTCCCAGTTCTTGCCAGCCAGTTTCAAAAGCACACAGCTTATTGCAGCTTCCCAAGTTTGACAAAGGAACGGATACAATACCTTCAGTGTACAGGTTCAACAAGCCTAAATATCCAACCAATAATGTTAATGCTGTTGCTAAAGCCATTCCTATGAGCCCTTCAGCACTCAAGGATGAGAAGGAAGACCACAGACACACTGTTGCAGCCACAGCAAGAGGTGTATTTAACAGCTTTGGTGGTGTATTCAGCTCCATAGGGACTGGAGTTAGTAGTTTTATACCACAGAGTATACTCCAGATGGACTAGAACAAGAAATCTGTTTCAAAGTCTGCAGAGACAACAGTATGCTTCCACTTTCGGTCAAAGAGAATAGTAAAATGCATCTTAGCCCCTCAGTAATGGTAGGGCCTCATGGGATTAACATTCCTGAAATCAGTGGAGATGTGCCTGATGTACTGTGACACCAAAACCTATCAGAACAAGTCCCTTCCTGGGGATCCAGACTATCTTGTTGAAGGAAACTGTTTTTCAGTCCTAATTGACCATTTATAAGTATGAAGTTGGCTCAGTGAATAAAAAATGCATAACTGAGATGGACCTGACATATAAGGTGAACCACTCTATATCAAGGCCAATAAGAGCAGCTTGCAAGCATAAATTCAGAAACAATAAAATACCATATGAACCATGTCCATTTTGGACACTTGACTTGCAATTTTCTTTGTTCCAGTTCTTTAGGTAGATCAGATGAAGACCTCATCCTAAACATGCGATGGGGCCGTATGTCCAGGGACTCGGCTTTTTCTGCCTTCTCTTGGTGACCTGCAGCCTCCAGTAGCAGCCTCCTCTGCCCTGCATGTTGTTCATGAACACGAGTAAGAATGGTGCCACTGCGGTACAGTACCATAAAGAGCACAGCACTGTACCTTGTTTGCAGGTTGAAGAGGTATAGTTAGAGAAGCTGAATATTTAATTGAAGCTGAGATAGCAGTCAGTTCGGTCTGTCTTCCTAGCTACTCCTGTTGCTTTCATTTGGATTCGTTCTGCTTGGTCCCTGTCTTTCCTGGAGTCTGCTATTCAGACTAGTTGTGGTATTTCTCCATAAGGGTCTGCACAGAGGATTGTATCATCTGTATGTTCTGCCAGGAATAGTGGTTAATATACTCCTGAACAGCTGTCTTTGTCACAGCAACCCATCTTGTAACACATGCCTATCTTGTGATCTTCTCTGTATTTCTGCAGATAATTGTCTCCTGCCTCTGTATAATAGTATCATCCATTTGACTTTAAGGAATTCCATCTTCCAAAATCAAGATAACTGAAACCTAAACCAGTCCTCAAACATTTTTCAGCCTCTGTCCTTGTCTCTGTCACCATCCATACAACTGACTGTGACACAGGATGGATATAGACCCAGGATAGAAGACTGTTGACAGAAAATAATGCATATATTTTCTACAGAATTCTTTCGACAAATGCTTATATTTCAGTGATGAACCACTAGTATCTGTTCTGAGTACCACCATCCAAACATTTTTTCATCCTATTTGCACCAGTCACATCTTAATTTCCATTCCTGTTCTGTCAATAAATACATATTTTCTCCTCTGTGTTAGTTAGTTTTTCTTCTTGCATACTCTTGCTGCCTTCATATCCCAGAATATATTCATATCAAAAAGAACGCAGTCCATTGTGGTCTTTACGTAGTTAAAATTTGTACTGGGAGAAGAGACTAAACATGTGTGCACACATGAAGAGACAAGTTCATCATATTTAAATGTTTCCTCCATTATGAATAATAATCTTTTTGACAGGAGAGCAGCAAAGAGACTATATGTGTCATCTAGTGTATTATGTCAACTATATGAGATGTAATACATGTATTTTTTAACAGTTTTTTATTGATGTGCAGTTGTCTCATGATGGTCTTGCATTCCATTGGTTTTGCATTTTTTTTGGGCAGGGAGGTTAGGCTAGACAAGCTCCAGATGTCCTTTCCAACCTCAGTTATTCTGGTTCTACATGTAATTATGGAATTTACTCGATACTAATAAAAACATTTTTTTCATGTGTATCTATATGAGGTCAAATACTTCTATGAATTATAAGGACAACATTATCAGACTCAGTCTCTCAAAGGAGAAGTAATTCCAGGACAAAGAGAACTTGAACATAAATGACAGATTTATCTACTTTAATTTGCTTTCAGAAGAGAATTTCGTAGCTCAAAAGCACACCAGGTTCCAAGATATTCTTCAGGATATTTACTTTTAATGTTTGGAATAAATGTGTACTAAGGATATATTTCAGATATTTTCAAAGATAAGAATATGTGTGTCAATAAATCTGGAAGTTAGAGCCACTCAATAGAATATCTCATAATTGGTAAGAGAGTGCTTTATATTAATGATCTTTAAAGAATCTTTTCAGTATGGTTTGTCTGCTATAAATTTCACACAACATGACTGCAAATGTGTTTTGCATTGCTGTTTATATTAGATAAGGAGCTCATGTTCAAATGAGCACGTGGCTGCACAATATTTCTGTTAACTGTGTCTCACTCAAAAGCTGATATGCCGGTACTAATATTCTCCTTCCCTCATGTTTTTTCACAAAAGTTTCATCTATCTGAGTGGATTTTTTTTTTTTTTAGGAGTTGCACTATGATATTTAGGATCCATTTAGTTTTGTAGTGCCATTTAAATAGAGTATTTAGCATAATTGTTAAAGGGAAGACCACTGCCACTTGCTAGTGCATTGCATCATATCCATTACTATCCCACATTTTCTTTACACTGGATTTGATTCATAGGCAGGAATTTTAACTGGATGTTTCTGCTAAATCGAGCTGGGAACCAGCTTGAGCTGCAGGAAAAACAGGGCTAACAGGAGTAAAATCTTTAATTTTCTCGCATAGTGAAAACTAATGTTTGCTTGAGACAGTGATAAGTGAAGCCTTACCTCATTGCTCCTGGTGTGCTTTGTGAGAGCAAGATCATGTCAAAAATCTGTGGTTTCTTTTCTGACAATTATAAATATTTCTTGTGGCAGTTTATTTTCTATTTTTATTGGCTTATTTGGTCTTGGATTTTGTTACAGGTTCAGAATTTGTGCTGTTGGGGATAAGGATTAGAGTTTGGGATTGGGGTAGGAGGTGGGGGAGAGATAGGGGCTAGGGGTCAGGCTTAGGGTTAGGGGTCAGAGTTAGTGTAAAGGCTTAACAAGCGTGGTCTAACACGCAAAGCCCACTTACAGCCACAAAATCAACCCTGCCTTGCTGGCCCAGCTCTCTCACACCCTTTGTGTGAACTTCACATGCCAGCCTCCAGGTCCTGCCTATTCTAGTGCTGAGGCTTGAAGACACCCCAGGGATCCAGCTGAAGCATTCTGTCTGCCTGGACCTCTGCCCATATCCCACCTCCTGGGCACAGGCACCCAAGAGCTAGGGCAGAACAGGGGCTTTGGAGTTAGAGAAGGGCTTTGGGTCAGGGTTTGGAGTTCCATGCAGAGTTTTGGTGAGCAGTAGGTTGGGGGTGGGAATCACAGTGAGGGGTAGGATTAGGGTTAGGGACAGCAATTTAGGGCTGCCATCAGAACAAGGATGTAGGGTAGGGATAAGATAAAGGGTTTCAGGTTTGGTTTCTGGCCTTTACGATAGAGCTTGCGGTAAGGGTTTAGAGAAAGGTGCTGGGATAAGGTTTAGGGGTCAGGTTACAAAGGCTTTGTGTTAGTGGCCAGAGTTGGGTAAGAGCTTAAACAGTGTGTTCTCACATTTGCTGTACCCAGTACATTGCCATTGCTTTTATTGTCAAGACAAATCTAAAAAAGTTCTGGAGTCAGCAATGTGCCTCAGCAGCAAAGTGGGCCAACAGCCTCCTGGACTGTCAGGAGCATTAACAGCAGGTCAGTGGAGGTGATCATTCCCCTCTACTCAGCACTGGGCAGGCCACACATGGAGCACCAGGTCCAGTTCTGGAGCTCGCCAGTACAGGAGAGACACAGACATACTGGAGGAAGTTCAGTAAAGGCCCCCAAGAATAATTATGGCCCTGGAGCTTCTCACCTGTCAGGAGAGGCTCAGGGAGCAGGGACTATTCAGCCTAGAGAGGAGGAAGCTCAGTCAGATCTTATCCATGTGTTTAAATGCCTGATGGGAGGGTGTAAAGAGGACAGAGCCAGACTCCTCTTGGTGATGCCCAGTGTCAGGACAAGAGTTCATGAGCACAAATTGAAATACAGGAAATTCCATCTGATGAATTCCATTCATCTCATAAGAGAACACTGAGCTGAACCTGCATTGAGCAGAGGGGTTAAACTAGGTTATATCTAGAGAATCCTGGCAACCTCGAGTGTTCTGTGATTTATAAGGAAATTATTTGCTTAAATTTTTATTTAATTTTTGCTAGAAGTATCAAGGTCCACATTCAAGCATGACTACACTAGGGACCTCATTCATTCATGGTTGCATTTCAGTTTTACACACTTAGCCCTCTGTGGAATACAAGCAAAGATGGGCTAATCTTTCTAACACAGGGAACTTAGTTTTTCAATTAATGAGCGAGTGACCCTGTAAGTTTATGGCTGTTCTTGCATTTTATTCAAGGTACAGGCTGTAACCTTTTCTTTTGAGAAGTTCTCTGCAACCTTAAGAAAGATATAAATGTTCCTAGTCCAAATTTAGAGATTTTGCAGCATAAGCTCTGTGTACAAAAAGAATGTGCAAAGGTGGTGTTCAGAGTTCACCTGCTGTTTGGTGGATTTAATGTGCAACATGAGAAAAATAAATTGTCTCGTTACTTTTCTCAGGAGAAAAGTTGCAGGATCTCTTAGATTGTGTGCTACTTAGGGTGCTCTTAAAGTGATATGTTTTATACATTATTTGGGTTTCATACCTCAGGATTATTTTAGCAAATCATCAGTACTAATTTTAATTAGAGGAAAATGCTTCTATTAGCATGAGAATATGCAAAGTCATATATTTGTGTATAAAGTTTTTCAAGGTGACACTGACAACAAAGGTTGCTCTCACAAAGGGAACATGACATTCTGCAGATTTACAATTTTCAGAGGAGCAGTCTATCAAGAAATATTTTACCTTTAGTAATATTGTCCTCTGAATCTCCTGTGGTTAGGAGGTCAGCATTGTATATGACCTCTTACCTGTTTTGTTTAGCTGAGAGCATTTATTTTTCAGTCTTGTTTTTCTGTTGTTGTTACGTCAAATCCTTTCCAGCACTCCAAGCCTGATCTCCCATCCATCCCCCGCAGTGCAGAGTGTAGTTTATATTCTGCCACGTCTCGGGCAAGTAGCAAGGCTGCTGAGTACATGTAAAATTTTCACTCTGACTCCTCCCTAGTCTTTCAGAGCACTCTGATCATTTAAAAAAAGGCACTGGAGACCAGGAGCCAGCTGCTCTCTGCCAGATTTGTCTTTTCTACAGATCTGGATGGGGAAGAAGACTTTTGGAATATTTGCCCATTTCTCCCCCTTCTCCTTCAAAGTAACTGAGTCAGGCAATGTTGCAGAGGTCTGAGAAAGGTGAGCTTGAGGGATCTTGGAGGTTATGGGCTTTGCCTTAATCAGGTCTCCTCTGTCCAGCCTATCTCCAAGAAGGAATGAAGTCCAGCATAACAAGTTTAACATACGGACTCTCCGACTCTTGCCAATTGCATCCCCATGGAGGTAAGAGAAGGAAACTGAGTGAGTGCACAGCCCTGAGAATCCTCCTGCCACGTTGTAGTTGTAACATTACTGAGCTGTAAGTGAGCAGCTGTGACTCAGGTTAAAAAAGCAACAGTTTAATGACACTGAGCAACCTCAAATGAATGTCTGGAGGCAAGGTTTCTTTGAGGGCCACTAGAGAGAGGACTTGATCAGCTACTAGCCTGAAGGTGACACCTGGAGCTGTTACTTTGAAAGGATCAGCAGTAGCACAACCCAAAACCAAGTCATGTTATGAACCCTTTGACTCCCACCTCCTGAGGAAGCACGAACAGAACTGTGCTCTAGTAGATCTGTACTCTGATGGAGCAGCTGGGACTAGGATTCATTTGACACAATGTCTTTAAACACAACTGATAATGAGTTGTATGCCTTAGTAGAGCTGAGAAACTTTTTTATGGGAAATGTAAGAGCTACTTGTGTTGTAGTCAAAACAAAAAAATAATACAATACTCATTTCTTAAAGAAGGTTATTGGATGCATTTCTGCCCTTCTTATGAGAATACAAAACTTTCTTTCACTCTGCATCATATCCTTGCTTGCATACTTACTGTGTTCAGGTCTTACATTGTAGTAGCTTCAGGTGAATTAAAATACAGAACTGCAATATAATTTGCTTTTTCTCCAATGGCTGTGTTGCTAAGAAGACAAAACACTCTGTAGGGAACAGAAATTTATCTGAGTCAGAACATTAGTATTATCTGCAAAATAAATTGACCTCTAAAAACACCTGTAAACCCAATCAAATGTCCACTTTCTGCATGACTAATGTGAGGGAGCCTGTTTCTGTACCTGTAGCTTCATTACCACAGCAGACCTTTGTATAGTCTGGTGTAGTTATACTGGTACATTAGTAGGTCAACAGATGAACACTGTTTTCATGAGGTATTTGCTAACAATTGCAGATTGCAGGGAAAAAATCAAATACTGTATTATAGTCTCACTCATTCATGGATTCATTGTCTTGAAAGTTTTAAAAAATAGTTTTTAAACACCTACCACTTTTTCTGTTGCTATTCTTTTACTTGTTCTTTTCCCTTCTGTCCTTCTCCCAACCACTGAAATCTGTAAAGTTGGTGTATGATCTCACTGAGCCTTAGAAACTAACCAGGATTTTATGACTGAAATATAAATAATTTTATTTTATGGTGCAATATAAAGCAATGTGAAATGCTGTTGCATGTCCTCAGTACTGTTTTGCCATCGTACACAGATTAATTGTCTTAACTACTCCATGTAGAGTTTTATTGGTCATGACTTAAGAGGTGTTTGAACACTGAAGTAATTACAGAATAGATGAACATTGCAGTATGGCTCGAAGTGGTTTTGATGTCTGTTGGAAGAGTTGTTTTCAGAAGACACTACCACTTTACCAAGATTTGTATTTATTGAGCTAACACACTTACATCTATGCTTTTTATTTAACCTTTAATAACAGAGTAGATCATGAGGATCCATTTGGATTTTATTTCTCTAAATATTTTAACATACGCCTCTATTAAACATAAGAATCTTCATGTTTTCACCATGGTGTTGTCCTAACTGTATATGAAAGCATGCCAAAACAATCAGTCTTTCAGACCATACCATGGGGACAAATTTCTTCATGAGTTTCAGGCAATATTATAGCACAAGTAAAGAAGAAGGAAAAGAGTAGCCAATAAATCGCAATTCCTTCATGGGCACTTAGAGCAGGATAATGTCTCGTTGCAATTTCCCATGACTACTTCTTTCAGACTCTTGTTCTGTTTTGGACACAAAGTAAAAACCAAAGTGGAAAAGAAAAGCTACTTTTTTATTAATCCAATTTCATACTGTTTAACATTGGTAGACAGGGTCATTAATTTCAGTGGATGTTGGATCAGGTCATAGATCTGGAAGCCTAAACTTACTTTTCTAAAAGTATATTACATTTTTATTTCTTCATTATGCCCTAATTTAAAGTCCCTTGAATCAGACTATTAACAAAATATTATCCTATCTCACAAAATAATGCAGATAAAACGAAAATTCCACTCAACACTCATATAGCACTTTTCCTCTTCAAAGCACTTTAGCAGCACTGATTAATCATAGCATTAATTAAACGACTATATTTTTTAAAAAATTCAGCCTTCGAAAAGCTCTGTTCTCTGCAGGGAGCAGAGGAGAGCATAGCAAGGGACTAAAACCAGCTCCAGTAATCAGAAATCTTAGCCTGCAGCAATTAAACTGAGGAATCACTTCCCTTGCAGAATCTTTCTTACCTTGGGCTAGTGGAAAGATGAAAGGAAAGATGACAGTGCAGTCTAAACAAGAAATAAATCTGTTGGTGTGTAAAGGAGCTGGTTAAGTTGATATATTTGCACTACCTGAATCAATAGGTGGGCTAACAACTCCTTTCCATGAGTTTTCTAGTTTGTATACCTGGCAGAAAATGCAATCAAAATTAATTAGAAAGGAAATTATTTTATTTATTCCACACATGGACTCCATCCATTCTGGATATAAAACCCAGACATGCAAGAATAAATTCCTTGGATCCAACAACAGTTAAGCCTGAGGTTGTCATTTTTGTTCTCAGACAAGCCTCCAGAGCTGGGACTGCAAGGGAGACAGCCAAAGCCACCACCCAAATCCTTTTTTCTGGCCAAGAGAGCAGAAACAGCAGAAGAGTAGTAATACCTCTGACAGTTTGCCTTAAAAAATGCTGCTTTCTTCACTGCTGAAGATGACAAATAGAATCTTATTAGTGGAGATTTTTCTCCTTCTGTGGACCCAGCAGTTGTTTGGCATACCAGGTCAGCAGATAATTAGGCAGGTCAAGCTGAGCTTGAACTGACTCATTTTTATAGTCCCAGCATGGGTGAGGCAGTCAACAAATTAACACTTGCACCTCTTCCCAAATTCATCTTCATAAAGCAGGTTGCGAGGCAGAGAGCACGCTCTTGAATTGGGCTGCCCGTGTTTGATGGTTGCTTCGCTTCTCCAGCATGATGGCTGGACTGATACATGATGGACATTCAAAACAGAAGCCATCCACTCTGCTGGGTGAGAGGTGCTGTTAAGAAATGGAAAATCCATTTCTGTATTAGTTTTGTGACTGTTTTGCTGCAAACATATTCTCCTCTGAAGGAGAGCTAGTTTCTCCGGAAATCCACATGGCAGGCAGCATGCATCCCATGAAAATTGCCAAGAGGACAGCAGCAAAGATGGAAGAGGCAGAGATGTTCAGCAGGGTCTCAGTGCAGTGCAGTGCTCTACCTTTGGCATTACATCCAACAGAGCCAGCTCAAGTGCTTCTGCATGCAAAGTGCAGACATGGATCAAGCCTTTAAAGCACATGTAAGAACGTGAATTAGCAGGTTATGTTCAGCCAAAGAGCCCTGGAAGTTCTTCAGTGTGTTGTTTTTACAATAACTGCTGGTATAAAGTCTGAATGTCTGTAGTCTCACTGTGGGAGAGACAAGCAGAATATGAAGGAGTTCCATTGAGAGAGGAGTGAAATCAGTATTAGAAGTAACAGCAGATTAAATAGCTGCCTATGGAATTGAGATATGCAGGAGAGGCAACAAGAGCAGTACAAGAGCAATAACTTTTAAACACACTGGGTTTTTTTAGTCTAAAATCTATGCTTGCAAGCTAGCTAAAATGTCCTTTAGTTCAGAACATTAAAAATCTGAGTCCGTGGGAGGTGGGGGTGGGACTGGGAATGCAGGGTATGACAAAAGCAGGATCTAGCTGACCATCGAAGTGTAGGTATTTAAACCAAAACACGGAGAGATTGGAAAAACTTGGCAAACATGGCAGATGCAGAGATTTTCAAGATGTGGCAAAGGACAATGAAAACTTCACGATTAAGACCCAAAGGTTTGAGGGGATGCAGCTCAAGGAAGAAAATTAGTCATGTAGTAGAGGGAAGAGGAGGTAGCCCTGAGAAGATGAGTTAAAAACAAGAAAAATAATCAGCCAGAGGGAGGCAGGAAACATACAAAATTTAAAAGTTATGTTTCTGGAAGCAGAGAAGCTGAAGGAGGAGGGTAACTGGGTTAAAATGCTGTTACAGGAAAAAAAATCTATGAAGGATCTGAGAAGGCATATTGCTGAAAAGCACTGATTGCATTGCACTCAGTTGTGATTTCCCATGGCATGTTCAGGTTCAAAATACCAAAAGCTTCTCTTTTGTCTTTGTCCAATGCTAATAGTTTCTATACATGCTGCTCTTTCATCCTTGTTATGGCAGTGTCCTTTCTCATTCCTTGTTCTCCTCATACCTTTCTTTTGCAAAATACAGAACCAACATTTTTAATCTTTTTCAAAAGATAAAAGCTTCTATATTGGTTACCTTTTTAGATATTTGATTCTTTTACAAGCAAATCTCAGCTGACATTGCCACACAGTTATTGGTGTTTTACATGCTTTCATCACTCTCTGATAGTTTGAGGGTTTCTTCCCTAAAACTGTAAAAGATGACTGTTCCTGCTCCCTGTAGGGCTTTATATGCTACGCTGCTGATGGCTGAATTTATTCTTGATAAAAAAGATTTTTAAAAAAGAAAACCATTGACTGGCACATCACATACAATGCATCAGGGAAGATACTGTTCCTCTTTGTCATGGTCCATACCAAATACCAATTTTGTATCTTGAAATCTTGCTGCCTGTCATCAGAGATGGTGAAAAACTGAAAGCGTGTATCATTTATCTGAAGTGAAGAGGGAATCTGAGACCTCCACCTGATTCTTTGTTCAGTCTCAGCAGCCATGAGCAAAGTGCACCTGGATCCTTGGGGGCACAGGAGGGCATGTGTGTGTAATGGTTTTAATTCTTTATTCTCAAAAAATCATTTATCTCCGCAGAGTCTTAAAATTTCAATTCAAAAAAACCTGCAAGGAAATGATATCTGATATTGTTCTCTAGCTCAAAGTACTCATTATCCCAACTTAATTGGCAAGCTATGCTTAATGTGAAGCAGCTAAAACAGTGGCTTCCAGCCCATGAGGTTTGAGCTCCTTACTAAAACCAGTTTAAGTAACTCATCACTCTTTTCCTTGTAAATGATTGGGCTGAGGTGATAGTTTTTTTGGACAGGGATAATTGCAGTACTATAGTCAATTGCCATTATGTAGTGAAATATGTATTTATTTTGAAGTGCCAGAGATTATGTTTGTGCATGTCACTAACATAAGAAGTAAAAGGACCTGAGTACCTAACAAACATTTTTGGTCAAACATTGAGAATGATATCCAGGTGCCTAGAGATAAGTATTAAACATTAAGGGCCAAGGGGTATCCAGTTTTGTTTTCTGCTTTTCCAGAAGCCTGTGTGTCTTCCATAGGTCTGATAACTCTGTGCGGGTATCTCAAGTATACAAGGGAATTTGAAACCACATTACCCCCATCTGTTTGGACACAGAAATCTCCCCCTATTTACCTGAAAATGGTTTGATCTTCTTTTTTACACCTACATCCCAAAGTGATCCAGAATCCTCTGTTCTCTGACACTTGCTAGAAGTGGTGGGGCTCTTGCTATTTGCAGCATGCTTTTCAGTCCTACTGCTGCAGGGTTTTTTCCACTTTCTTCCTGCAGTAACAGTTCATGCACAGTGTTCTTAGGAATAAGAAACGGATGTGTTGTGATGAGCAGCATCACAGACCGTGAGCCAGCACAGGCCAGGCCATGGGGGTCTGACAGTAGGCACTACTTCGGAGTGTCATAAACCTTCTCTGTCCACTGCTGAAGTCATGTCAAACAAGGGGCCCCATCGAGAGAGGAGAGAGCATTGCTGTGTGCAAACTGTGGGACTTACAGCCCTTCATGTGCAATGTACCCTGCAGTGGGTACTGCTACAGACTGTATCTTACGGAGTGGGGTGGAGAGCAAAGTCCCTGGCTTGCTGGTTGCAGTGGAGAGCCTGTCTGGAGGCAGTCATGAAATTCAGTGGTGAGCAAGAGGGCATGAAACTTTATGCTGGCTGATGACCCTTATTACAGGTTGTGCTTCTCTGTCTTCTTTCATAAACCTTATTTTTAAAGGGGTCCTCTTTTATAAACCAACGTTGCCTGATATGATGGATTTTCTCTTAACTCACCTTTCCTGCTGCTCCCCAAAGTCTGAGGAGTAATCATTTACTCAGTGGGTCAAGTGTCTCTCAACCTCAGTACTGCAGCCTTTTTTTGCTTTCAAAGATGCAGGTTTGCCTTCTTCCATCTGCTGCCTTTACTCCTGTCCCAGCAGCTCTAGCATTATCCTGCTTCATCTTATTGGGCTTGCTCCTTCCTCTGCCCCACAAAAAACCACACATGTTTGGCTCTAAGACCCAGTATGACAGCATTTCTTACCTCCTAGCCTATTTTGTCTTTAAAATCCAGGGTAGTTTTCCCCCTTGAGTGTTTCACTGGTGAAAGAAAATCTCCCTATGAAAACTAACACACCTTTACCCTCTGAAATGACATGAGGTTGACTGCTGCTCTGATGCCTACAATAGAACTTGTATTGTCTAGGCATTCCAAGTCCAGAGTCTGCTACATATTGCAATCAGCATAATCATTCTTTTTTTATGGGCCCCTTCTTGCACATCAGGATGTACCAGAAAATTTCCAGTGTTCAGAGAAGGCACAGGGCTTCTCTGGAACAGCAACAGCTGAACCTGAGGGGCACATCCAGGTGCTACACTAGTGGTAATCTATTACAGCATAAAACAGTGGTATCTGACAGTGAAAGCATGGTGCAGGAATGGACTATCAACTCTAATAGTGGTGTTTCTGCCACTGCTGTCATGTGATGAACACACTCTTAATTTATTAGACTACCAGTTGAATACAGTGACTCATGACCAAAATCCATTACTTAATTCCAGATGAATTAAGTAGAGAGTTTTGGCACATTTATTAAGTAATGATTGAAAGTAATAATAAAAGCTCTCCCAGTCATATTCTTTCCACGAGTCTGTGAAATGCTGAATTTGAGTGCTGTTAAAAACACAGGGGTGGTGAAAGTGCCCAAAAGCACATATGTCTAAGTGGAGCACTTGTGTTAGCACAAAGAGGAGAAAATTCACATATATTCTGACATACAGGCACCAGTAGTTCTGGAATAGGATATCTGTGTCTTTACAATAAAGTATGGTGGCATTTTGCCATTTTTATATGAACTAGCTACATGATGTGAATTAATGTGTATCTTTGGAGGGGGGGAAATAGTGAACAATTACTTTTCCAGAAAAAGATCTATCTCTAGAACAGGGTTCTTAGTTTGAATTAATATCTGTTTGGGGTTTCTTGTGTCTTTAGTAGGTAAATTTTCCTAATCTTGTACTCTCAAACTAGGAACCATGTCACAACTACTTAATAAATTTGCCAGTGTGTTAAAAGCATTGTTCAGAGATGAGTGAAAATGGATTCAATGATGTTACAACAGCAGTGAATTTGTCTCAAGGCAATAGTTGGGAAATATTTCCGGAACTAGAACCTTATCTGTGATGATTTTGCTCTGGTTTAATCTACCAAAAGAATAGTTTGCTCTGCTGTTTGGCTCTGAAGGCAGAATCTCTCGTAGGACAGTTACTTGATCCTATGAAGTGAAAAGTTTCCTGAATTAAGTAACGGAGGCAGGTATTAAGGTGCTGAAACTTTTGTCACTCAAAGGAAAAGACATTGGATCTTCATTGTTGAAATAATAAGTAAATGCTATCATCTTACAGTCAAAGACTTAGTACATGGTGTTAGATGAATCACCTTCTTAATATGAAAATTATGGAAGTCTTATCTTAGAAAAATAACTTTTAAATGTATAGTATCAGAAAAATGCTCTCCCAAGCACCCACAAGACAACCCCTTTCCTGTTACATCTACTTAATGTCTTTCTTCCTTCCTTTAAGAGTGAAATTGAACAAATAAATACGATTTCTTTTTTCCTTGTCAAGCTGTTGGCTATGTTTAATCATATTATGTAAATCCTCTTTAAAAGCGTCAAGTCAGTTTTGGGTCTTACAATGTGTATGTTGTTCAAATACAAAAAATAAAAATAAAAAATCAATTTGTTTGTAGATTAAAGTAGTTCTGTATGGACCCTAATGAAAATTAAAAAGGCTATTTATTTTTAATATAATCCTCACACACATCTGCCTTGCTTCCCAGCACCCTCATCAGTTCTCACTTCTTCTGTTCAGGGAGGCTTCTTGTGTTGCAAGAGAGCTGAATTGTCCAGCTCTCCTACTAGTGGTGCTAGATAACAGTAGTGCTAGATAACACTTTGCTGACATTCCAACACTGGTTTCCATTACACATTTCCATCTGCTTTCAGAAGAGGCTCTCAACATGGGAAAACATAATTCTACGTGCAAATGCTGTGCAGAATGTAACACACACCAGTGCAGAAGTCAAGGATCACAGGTGGTGTCAGTTGTGTTGGGCTGATGCAGCGGTACCTGTGGTAGGACTTCCCATTCACACCGCTGTGGAGCAAGGTTTCTTCTATAGCTCATGCTAGAAAACATGACTCTTCTCTTCTTCGTGTCTGTAGTAAAGCAGGAGAAACATAACTGAGTTAAGAGAAGTTAACCACTAACTGTGCTAACCTATGACACTGATGGGGTTTCTTTCTGTGAATGTAGTACAGTGGTTTATATAGTTTTAGAAAAACTTTTTGCAGTATAAAGAATAGTCCTTGGCTTTCACCTTCCATGGTTTAACTCGATATTAAAGCAAATTTCCTGCTTTTGCAAAATACTTTCACATAGTTAACACGGTGTTCAAAGTACTCAAACCACAGAAAATGTGCTAAGAGCTACACTTGTTCGTAGGTTTTAAGACCATGTAAACAGTGGCTTAGATCAACTCTGTAGCCCAGCCACTCCCCTCTTCTTCCAGCTGGTGTGCCACCTGTGTTTGGTGAACCCCTGGAAGGACATTTTCCCTGTTGGAATTGTGGTCAGCTGCTTTACCTACATGGGTGAGCAGCTTTGTTGGAAGTGGCAGTTCTGTCTTTCACTGCCTCCTGGGGACAGGGCAGGGAGAGGGAAGCCTGTCTCCCCAACAGGCAACTGCTGGCAGTGGGGCCTGGTGCTGGCTCCTGGTTCTGGTAGGGGAGTTTCCAAGCTGGACACCAGCTTACACAGCTGCCACAGATGAAATACAGTGACTAGATTTTAGACCTTGGAAGTGTGAGTCTTCTGGCATGTGCTATCCAAAGGCTAAGTTTGATGCCATTCTTGGCAGGGAAAAGAAGTGGGGGAAAGAAGGGGAAGGCAATAAAAAAACCCTACCAAACCCACTCACAATATATTTTACTTTAAATATGCATCTGAGTAAGAATTGAATAGTAATATTGGGCTGGAATTACTACAGCTGCTCAGAGTAAGGAATGCTGTACTGTCCCGCTGTTACACATTATCTATAAAAAGCTGTTTCATTGTTTTGGCCTATCTAATACTGATTTGATCTTCTCATGCCTAACTGAAGGGTGTGTACAGCAGAAACTTTAGAACTGCTGAGCACTGGCATGTCCAGAATGCTTATACCGTGCTTGATTGTTGTTTGGTTTAGTTTTCCTGCTGAGCTTTCCCTGACAGCTCCAAAGCCTTTATGTATTTTAAGAAGCATTTTGTGTGTCTAGGCATGTGCACTGGTGTGAATACTATTGCCTGGAATACTAGACCAGTTCCAGGGAAGAAATCTGCTTGGGGCAGCCATCCATTCCTTACGCCCAGTGCTCTGGGATGCAGTCTTTGGCTGCTAATGAAATGATCATTGTGAACTGATTCCACCAGAGGACTGAGGTGCTGAGATGCTCTGTTGCAATTTAAGTGAGGTACTAAAGGAAAAAGGAATATTGGTCTGTCCTGGATGTGTGCACAGAGTAAAGCAAAAAGTCTCACTGATCTCATTTATCTACTTGTACTTATTCCCAACCAGTGGCAGACACTGTGCTAGAAGAGTAAAAGCTACACCAAATCATGGTTTATTTTCTTTTTTGAAACACAAGCTTAATTTGATATGTGTTGCAAACTGAAGTAATCACTGTAAGTGATACACAACTCTTAATGTGTTCGTGTTACACAGAACAAACAGATGCAGGTGAAAATAGCATTTCAAACTTTTCTGTCACAGTGTTTCATAAATGTATTGGGGAAAAGAAGATTTTCAGTTTGCTCAAGCAAATCATTTCTGAAAGAGAAAGAGGTGCTAACAACTATAATCTGTTATTAATAATATTGCCTAAAATTGTAACAGGGCAAGTAAATTAAATATTAAGTTCAAAGAAATAAAAATGTTTGAGGACAGGATTTCTATTTGTATTGCAAATTGTATTGAGATTCAAATCCTACTGTACATATTTGGTGGACAGTCTAATGCTTTTTATAATCAGGAATGTTTTTACATGATACAGAGTGAGTATTTTCTAACACCTCACATTACTGCAAAATCTATTTGATAATCTTTAACAGTTCAGTGCAGAGATTTTTGTTTTTATCTATATTGTGAATATTCTGTTCAAATGACTGACTACCACATCAGTTCTAGCACATCAGGCGAAATTCTGAGAAATAAAAATGGTTCAATGTCTGAGAGTTAGAAGATTTGATTTTCCTCTTCCCTCTACTTTGAAATATATACAGACAACTGAGTTTATGAATTCAGAAATAAGATTTTTAATAAGTATGCATAAACAGTAATTGATCAGAACATTTTTGAGTTATCCAAAAAATCTGATTAAATTATCATATCATATACAATAATCATACCTGATAATTCACAAAATGTGATGTAGATTAGATTACTAATTATGTTTATATTTCCCAATTTTCCTGTCCTTTTCATCCTGCATGATACACTCATGGTGATTGCTGTATGCAAATTCCTAGCACAGCTGCACTGAAGGTGATTCAGAGTTGCTTCACTGACCTCAGTAGTAACTTCATCAGGTCTTCACCATTTCTGATCTTGTCTTCATCACATTGAAGGATTGAGCAGCCATTTTACCATAACAGCAATCCTCTAGAACTGATGTGAGGTTTCTCGTGTATCTGTGCTGGTGCTAATCCTGCCCTATATTAATATATATTTACATTTGCATTTATATTTACACTACATATATGTATAAAATTCTCATAAGCTGCTTTTTTATTATTTTCACAAGCAGTACATGACTTTCAGGTGCAATTTGGAAAAAGAAATCTGTTTATTTAAGCATGAAAAAAACAATAATTTTATAATCATTTAGGTTGTAAAAGATCATCAACTCCAAATGTAATTGACAGAATTTCTTTTTCTTTAAATGTTCAATGTGACCATTTTAAAAATTCCTTTCATTTTAGGAGATTTTAAGTTCTGGAGGTTAGTGTTTTATTCAGTAAATCCTTGCTAAATGCCAGACTGGAATAGATGTCAGAAAGGCTCCTTTTCTGGTCAGTACCATGCATATAGCTAATAATGTGTGGAAAAGATGGTGTCTACTTGAACAGCACAGTCTAAGAAACACTAACAAACCCAGTTAAATTGCTGCATGTAGAAAGAATTAACCTTGTACAGCGAAGAAGCCTTCAGAGAAGACTTTTTCACAAGTAACATCATTGGGTTTGCATTCACTGCTGTGGTTTTAACAATTGATGCACATTTAATTTATGGTAACAAGTTGCAAGTTGTTTGGTGGGAGATGAGGACTTGCCAAGTTCTGTGAATTGTGGTATCCAGGTTATCTTCATGCATATACTTGGCCTTTACTAGCATAGTGCCATTCTCTTAAGGATGTGAAGTAGCCATATCAGAAGTCTCTGACTGATGCAGTGTGGATGTATTAACAGAGTCCATAATGTGTGTAATGCTTGAACGTGCAATCATATAAATATGGCTTGCTCCAAAATAGTATCAGTATCCAATTAGATTACGTGCAGTGATGCAAATGGTGCTATTAGTCTTGCGTGTTTTCCCTGTACTTCTCCGTCACCCTTTATTGCTGTATCGTCTGAATTCTCCCTTCATTTTCTTTCAACAAAGGCAAGTATGCCATGAGGGATCTGGTCCACCGACTGCCAGGCGCTAACAACAGCAACAGCTCAGCGAGCAAGGCCATGTCTGATGACACCGTTACTGCCATTTGCTGCACTCTGCATGAAGTCATCACTAAAAACATGGAGAATGCCAAGGCCTTACGAGACGCAGGCGGCATTGAGAAACTGGTTGGCATATCTAAGAGTAAAGGAGACAAGTATGTTTTGCAAATCACCTTGCACCTTTTTAACCTCTCCAGTAGTTATTACTAGTCCTGAATGTGTTTGCCTTCTCTGTGCAATCGTGAGTTGAATCCTTTAGTTTCATCAGAAATCATATGCCCAGTGTGAAGGGTGACAAGTGACGAGACAATGCCAATACCAAAAGTCTCCCTCTGCTTTGGTTTATTTTTGATGCGCAATCAGCAGTGTGGGGAGTGCACTCCGTGTGCATTTTTAGGAAGAGTAATTATCTACAGTAACCCCTAATTCTAAGCAATTGCAGAAGATCCTCATAAACATTAGGGATCAGAGTAGTTGGATTGCACCCTGCACAAGGGGTGACATGCAGGTGGAGGGATCCTTTAAAAGGAAGGACCTCACCACAGTTCTGTTTCTGCTCCTCTTGCTCTAGGAGTGAAGAATGTAAAGTCACTGTCCCTTTTCACAGCACCTTTTTCCCTGCCACCAGCTTGGCATTAGATCCATGGATTTTCTGACCGCTTGCTTCTGAGAGAGCATTAGGCTGGTTTGTGAGGCAGAAAATGTCTTGCACACAACTGTGACATTTTCAGAACAGCTATGGTTTCATCTTGTCTGTTTGGCTATGTACACACTCTTCATGAAGAGTCACTCTTTATCCTTCTTTTGCCTAAAACAGATAGCCTGGTTCTCATATTTGTCAACCTGATGAAGTATAGTGCAATGGGACTATGGCAGTTTGAAAACAAAAAGCCTTCACTGTAGTGTACAAAACCCATCAGTCCACCTGCTCGGAGCTGTCATCACACAGCCTACTGCAGCATCAGAGCTCTTAAAGAGCCCCACAAAGCCAGGCCAGAACCTGAAGGAAAGATTTATGCACCCTACATTTGGTATGAGAACTTATGCTCGCCTATGTGATCAGAGCATTGCCAGTATAATTTAATCACATTTCTTTTCCTCTATTGTCACCCTTTCCCTTTCATACCAAATTCATTATTGAAACATTCTTGCATTCAAATTTTAGGGGGTAAAAAGTAGTAGTGTGACCAAGTATGTGATCCCAGTTGTGGGAGCTCCCCATGCTCTGCCAATTTATTTATATTTGCATTTTGTTATTATTAAATCTACTTAATTTATTTATGTTTTCTAGATCAAATGTACTGACATTGCAAACAGGTTCATATCCATTTCTCTTAAGCTGAATGTGTCTTTTCTCAGAATAATGCATTTGCCTACCTGTTCATTATCTGGTAAAGAATACTGATACCTGTTGAGTCTGGAATTTTTGAAGTATCATGGGCAGTTTTAGGAGGGTCCAAGGGCATAATTCCCTGTCTTAATATCCCTCATAACTGTAAAAGACATCTATTTCTAATTATTGTATTTAGCCCAGGTAGAGTAATTGCCCTTCCAAGTCATGATATGTATCCCTCCTCTCAAGTGCTTTGAGCAGCGGTCCTGTGTTATTATTTTTACAGGTTACACAGTTCTAGAACAAGAAAACCTGTCAACACACAGTGCTGCAAATGCCCATCTTAAGTAAAAGTTCCATTTTTCAGCTTTCAGGAATGTCAGTACTGTGTGCTATTGGTTTGGTTTGGTTTCTTACAGGTAATTCATTGTTTGAAAATCAAAATTGCTGGTTGTTGGACTGATAGAAAATTCTGGCATGCTCACTTTAATACAGTAAAACACTTCCATATGAAATGATTTTGTCCAGTATGAAGCAACTGCTTCTGAATGTTCAGGATACTGGACTGGCCATGCATCCTGGTATGTATCAGTGCCAGGAGTGTGGGGCTGGCCCTGTGAACCTTTGGAATATGCCCAGGGCTTGAACGCGCTCCTTGTATGACCGCATGAGAGAACTGGTGTTCATAAGGTTATTTATAGTGGCCAAACCCATATCAGCTTCACATAGCTCCTGCCTCTCCTCAGTACTCACAGAGTGGTTGGCACAGTTATTTTTCTGGTTACTCCATGCTACCAGCACCCCACTAGCCAGTACAGCTGGAAGTATAATAAAAACAATTATGCTTGAAAGGGTTTATCAAAATCCTGTTTACTCTCCAGTTACCCACCTACTGCTGTACTCTGGGTGAGAAATGGAATAGAAGTGGAAAAAAAGCATCAAATAAATTACTAGGGAAATGTTGTATTAATTAATCAGTTGTGTCATAACAATGCTTTACCAGCTTGAGTGTCAGCCAACCAGTGATCCTTCTCAGAAGTCACAGAATGAACCAAAGCGTGGCCCCTGCCCAAAGCAGTAACTTATGCTGCTGGTTTTCTGGTTTCTCTTTGGTTGTGCAATCCATATGCCTCTTCTGAGTAAAACATAAATCACCTCAGTGACTGCCCCCAACTCCATCAATCCTCACTCTGGACTTTGGCCTTTGCAAGGTTTTCTAGTGTTCTACTGCTTTATATGTATTTTTGATCCAGCACAATGTATGCTTCCTTAATGGTCTGGGTTATCTTCCCGGTCCTTTTCTATTTGACCCTTCTTCACTGAGATGAATACTCTGTGATATTTTTTTTTTTTTAATTACCTATTCCAACAAGAATATATGACATCAACTGATTGTAACAATAGCTTAGATCTTCTTTCAAAACCTGTCTGAAAAGAAAGCTCATGTGAAGTTACATGGTTTTCAAAATGACATTGTATTGCTGTCATTAAAGGATAATGGCGTGAGCAAAATCCAACTCCGCATTTGGATTCCTAATGAAATTTATCATAACTTTATCATATAATCAGTTGTATTTCTGCATCTTCACTCTGCATTTCAAAACCAGTGCTCATCGTCCATCTAGGGTTTCTTTTGGCCACTGCTAAGAGGAGCTTAATGAGTTGAATGCACTCCTCAGGTTTGGCAGCTTACGGAGGAAGAAATTCTGCTCTGACTCCTTGTCCTTTATGCCAAAAGTTGTAGCATATATTAGATGTACATAATGCCAGTTGGGTCCTCAACAATTTTGCCAATTGCTACCTCCTATTCTTCTTACTATGCTCTCAGCAGAAATCCCTGTGTGTACTGAGATGCACGCGTTTTGCTCCTCACTGGTTGATTAGTGCTATAGAAATAAGATATATCGCCCTTGCTTAAAAACACATTGGTCTCCAAGATGCCAAGCAAAGATCTTATGGCATGCTTGAAACACACTGTATTTGAGGGTTTAAATCCATAGTGATGCATGTGAAAATTGAGATGAATGGTGTCCTGTACTTAACAGTCTCTTTCTCACTGTTTTTTTCTCTCTCTCTCCCTTTTTAATATATGTGTGTAACAGGCATTCGCCTAAAGTGGTGAAAGCAGCATCTCAGGTCCTCAATAGTATGTGGCAGTACAGAGACCTGAGAAGTCTCTACAAGAAGGTAAGGCTTGGGTTTTTTCTAGATTTATCATCTTTCATACTGTTATCCAAATTTGGGGGCTGAGAGACTTCAGACCAAAATACTTGTTTATGTGACTGGAAATTCACATGGTGCTTAAAGTTTCAGATACTTGGAGCTATTAGTTTTTCCTTAATTTCTACTTTTAAGATAAAAATGCCCTTTGAAAATATGTGTGGTGGTGAAAAGGGGGTGTGAATTTGATTTTAAAATAAATTCATACAAAAGGTGCTGGATCTGACAGCCCTGGAGAGTGAAATCCTCTGTTCATAGAACAAACCTATGTAAGCTCTCCTACTGAAACAGTCCTTCTTACACCTCCTCACCTTTTTCTGAGGCAATTACCAGATTTTCAGCCCTTCAGCTCCCAAATTTCCTCATGAGATTGTAAACAAGAGTATCTGAAGGAGTGGTGCTGCTTAGAGACCAGCTACAAATGGAGCTGGGCTGAAACCTGGTAGCTTCATTTCTAATCAGCCGGCAGACAGTGGCATCAGACCTGGTTTTCAGACAGTCTGTTGAGTCCATAGTAGCATGCCATTCCCACAGCCCTGCTAACCTGTTGAAAATGAATTGCAGTAGAGTAATATAACACTGTGAAACAACATTCCATATAGCTTTTAAAATGTGTCTGCTTAGTAAATGAAAACATTTACGGGCATTCTTGCTGAATATTTCCAAACTGAATTACATTCCACGTGAGTATCAGCCTGCAGATTCAGCTCTTCAATGTCTTCTTGCTTGGAATTTCACATCTTATGTAATTGATATTTGTATTTGTAATCTCAGAGAGAGCTAAAACTTCATGTGGCATCTTTAGTTCAGGCCCTAGTTACAGCTGAGGCATAAGGATGGAGAAGCAGGGAAGGTTCACATTGGTGTGGTCTGTGTTGTATGTATTCTGCACAAGGAAATAGCTTAGTTACATGAAATGTGTGCACCAAATCTCAAGCTGGCAGAAGCTGACCTTCTGTGTGAACTGCTGTTCTTTTGCATGCCTCAGTCTTGCTTGTGTCAAGTCTGAGGAGTGAGGAAGATGATTATTGAGTCTCTCCCATTGTTCACTTCCAGTATTTGCAGTCATCCTTGGCAGCCCTAGGGATACCATATGTGAAAACGTTCCAAGTAACAAGCTGGTACTCGACTGTCCCATTAAGAGGTGGGAACAAACATGAGTTGGAGTAGGCTTTTCTTGATCCAAGGCAGTAACACACTGGAAGTGTGCATAGCCTGACTTCTGTGCATGTGGGTGGCTGTGCTGTAGAGGCTGAGCTGTACTGCACCATAATCTCTTATAATATCTGGCTCATGTTCAACTTTTTGTCTGTATATATATGCTGTGATGGAAAAGCAGTTTCTGGGGTTGCTCCATGCATGAGGTAATAATGTTTGTGCTGAGTTTACTGCTAACCTAAGGGACACTGTTGGCTGCCAGTGTGACTGCCTGGTAATGGACTTACATACTAAGCATGCTCAGGTACTAAGTACCTTGCATGCTTACAAGAGCATTTTCCAAGGCCACAAATACATACTCGTGATATGGAAAATAGGACAGACTAGCTTTAGAGGTAGCTTCCAGGACACTCATAGCCTACAGATCATCTGTATTCTCAGGAAGAGAATTTTATTAATGTCTATATTAGTTAATACCTACACAAAATCTTAAAATGAAGATCAGTCTCTGCTACATATTTGTATGCTAATTGCATGCCATTATATGCTGCTAAGCCTCGTATAAATATGGTTTCTTTTAATCAAAATGTTCCGATAGTTAATTTTAAATACTCCTTTTTGTTAAAATACATGCAATAATCTTTATAAAGTTAGAATATTTATTGAACTTGCCTGTAATAGGCTGACTCTTACGCTGCCTGTCTGGGTTTCCCCCCTGTTTGGAAAGCAAGGGCAATGGTTTTATGACAGAAAAATTAGAGAAGTTTGCATTATACTAATAGTCAGCTACTTATGTAATATAAAGATACTGGATCAATGCAATCTTTGTTTTATCCCATTAAAATATATATACCAGTAAAAATGAGTGAACATGCATTGTAATGCAATCAGCACTTTGCAGTATCTTGCCCTTGCACTTTTGAAGTGCAGGTAAATCCCATTGCATAACCATCAACAACTTGCTTCTGTGTACTGAAGTATCTATACAGTTGCTTACAAAGAATTGGCCAACAGAGACACAATTTTGTATTGTAATACAAGGAAATTGCAAGCATCCCATTATATTTAAGTGAAAGCAGCAGCACTTACCTTTTGTTTGAGAAAAATGTAACCAAATAGTTTGAATTGTGGTATATTTCAGAGCTACACGTTCCCAATAAAGTAAGAAGAGGTAAAAAGAATTGAAGTATTATTCTTTGTGTTAATGGGCAAAGTGTACAATACATACAGTAGAGTAGCAGTCAGTATATTTAGTCCAAATATGACTGGATCAGCAAAGACATTAAAACCTCTTTCATTTTCCTAATTTTACTCAACATTGCAAGGACATCCCACAGCTGGCAAAAGATAAACTGTGCTGACAGAAATCCAGAGCTGGGGGCTGGTGTGGATGCTCTTTAGGTCCACACTGTCTTATGCACTGTATTTGCAGAGCTATGCCACAGCCTGTACCCTCTGCTGGCAGGCTCTATCCATTGTACATGGATTTTGAGGTCATAGCTGTATTGTGGCTTTAGTGGGACACACAGACTTGTTAGGCTGGGCTGTCATGGAACAGACACAGAAAGTAAACAGCATTCAGATAATGCGAGTGAGGAAACAGTATTAGATAGTCCTCTGTAGGCTTGTGCTTTGAGGGAAAAAGAAGTTTTGCTCCTGATGTGGTTAATTTGGCACTATCCTAACACAGTCCAACAAGGAAAAGTTGTAAAATGCATAAGTATTTCTGGTCCTAAAACTGTAGAAAAAAAAGAAGACTTGACTGACTAAAAGGAAGCAATTAATTTAGTCTTGAAATAAAGGAGTTTCCGGCCACCCCAAAAGTTGAAGGTCCTTCATCATGAAAGAGCTTATAGGAGCTTAATTTACAAGCAATAGCTGTTACAGAAATCTCAAAAAGTCCTCCAAGAGGAAAACAATGTTCAGTTCAGTCACATCTAGACAGTGATTAGATTATTTAGTGTGATTAATTTCTAGAAAGGAGATGATCATTGCATTTTTCATCAGTAGAGGAAATACGGTCTCCCAAAGACAGTATCATCATTTTCAAACTTCTTTGTTTTCTACAAGCAAGACACATTTTCATAAATGATCATTTATCTGTCTCTGTTTTCATGAGTCTGTTCCAAAATACTTAAAATCTGATTTTTAAATATCCTTAATGGTCACATGGCCCAAAGCCCAATGAGTGGGTCAGCAGCTCAACACTTCGGAAAAACCAGGTACAGGAACTAGGCCACAGCTTGTTCCTATGCTTCAAGCTCCTGGTACATGCCTCGTCTTCAAGTATCTTGGCAACACTGTAGTGTAGATTTGCTTACAGCACTCAGGAAGAGAGATTCTGCCTTATTTGAGCTTAGCCACTTAAGCAAGATGCAAGGAGCTACTACGTTGCTTCTTTAAAGACACCTATTTCTGACTCAGTCTCACTGTCCCCCACTCCAGTCTCCAGGGTATTCACTCACTGAAGATTTGGGGACACCTGAGAAAATACAGATGTGACTGTAAGAGAGCAAATTTCCATTAGCTGGTAAACTTTTGTCTATGTCAATATTCAAGAAAATAACCAACTACTCTTAAATACAGATAGCTTGTTAAATTACATGAGGAAATTTGAGCAAAAGGGTTGTGCTAAATGAGCTTAACATGAAGGAAAATTTATTAGCCAAAAACAAGCTTCAATTAGCATTAAATGTGTGTAGTATTAAAGAGCTGGAGGAATTGTCAGGAAGAATATATTTTCTCTTAATTGGTTTGCTTTGCCTAACCACTTAGGCTCCAACAAAATATGTTTGCATTCTATCATTATGTTTACACTTACTCTGTCTTCCAGTGTGTAAGTAGAGGTCATGATGAATTTGTAGAAAATATTTTTCTTTCCCATTTATTATAGTAGGTTTCTGTTCTGCACGGAATATTAGAAATGTTTGTCCCATTTGCCTGAATAAAAATACCACCCAATGTTTGAAACCAGGCAGGCTGTTGAGGGCAGTCGTCCTTCAGCGCATATTGTGCCATTTACAGCAGGGATACTTTTGTGATAGGCTTTTAATGGAGTCACTCTAAAGATGCCTTGTCTGTCATTGGTTGGAAAAAATACATAGCATTGCCCGAAGCCTTTGAAGCAGTTAAGGCAGTGTGGATATAGAAAAAGACTTGCTTTTCATGTGACTTTCAGAATAATAAAAAGATGACTTTATGAGAAAGTCCTTTATGACTAAATGTTCCATGAAAATTGATGGCATTGAACTTCAAAACCCTAGTCAAGGAGTTTTAGAATCTAAAGTCCTTTCTTAAATAAAATATACCTACTCACCTTTTAAAAATGTTAATTACAACGTGCTATCATGTAGACTTGGGACACATTGTTTGGATTTTCTTCTGGTAATGTTATTATCAGTCAGACACCCCCCAAAAGCTGGTTTAGGTTAAATTTACCTAGTGAAAAGATCTGTGCAGAACTTAAACCCTACATTAAAGATCTAAATTCTAAATCCAGAGCATAATAATTCCTCAAAAATAGTGGCTTGACTTGAAGGAACTATTCATGTGTTCAGATTGTTCATGAGCATATGTACTTTGCAGTGCTGATCTTTCAGCGGGGATTAATTTATTTCTGTACAATTGGCAAAAGCTTTTTCAGATTAAAATGTTACCCTCTCAGAAAAAGGATGAATTAATTTAAGATAAACCCCCTTCTGTAATGTGAAGCTAAAGTACCATTATAGAGAAGGCATTGTCTAGAGCCCATTTTTGTATTAACTATGAAAATGCAAGTACCTGGTTAATAAATGATTGATTGATTGATTGATTGATTTATGGCAGTGGGCGTCCCCAAGCTTCAGTGTGACTGATGACAGAGGATTTTCACCAACCCACGACTCTGGGTCATGGCACGCTCAGCATACTCTCTCCCAGAGCCAAGAAACCAGAATCTATTCCCCAACCCAGGTATTCTGGCTGTCAGCTGACCAGTCTTGAATTGTTGTGTTTCATGCATACTGAGATTTGTACCCAGAGCAGTTCTACGGGAGACCTTTGAATCAAAAGTAGCAAAGCCTAACTGGAGAATATGTTTTTCAGTTGCACAGTTTAATCCACTGAGCCCTGTAGGTTCTAGATGGAAAGTGTCTCACTTCACTTAGGAGAGTACATGCGAGGAGGGTGTGCAGAATTCTGCTCTCTCTGAGGACGGCACGTACCAGTGAGAGGGACAAGTGCATTACATTCAGTTCCCTTACAATCTTTCTAGCATTTCTCTGATCTCTTCTCTGATTGTCTGAACCTTTCAAAGAGAAAGGCAGCTGTTGATAAGCACTATGTTGCAATAGCAGGTTAAATTTATTAAGCACATTGCTTTGTTTTCTGGCACAGTGGCATATCTTAAGAAAAAAAGCAATAGCTGGATATTTCAATAAGGGGATCCCAGGTAAACCAACACATCTGTAGAAAAATCAGTGTGTCCAAGAGTCAATTAAATTCTTAAAATGCTAATTTTCAAAATCTCTGTTAAGAGTGATAATGTACATTTCCTTAAGACAGAATTATTGTTGATGAGAATTAGCAGGACTGGCTTTTGTGTTAGAGGCAGTCTTTAACTTGAGGTACTAAAATTACATTTCCTTAACCAAGTGTGTTCTTTTTTTTCCTTTTACTATTTCTTTTCTTAATAAAATATTACTTTGTGGCATTATGGCAAAACCAAAATACCTTCTACATACGCACAACATCCTAGAAAGTCCATGGAGGAACCATATTTATGTCTGTATTGTATGTGTGTGTGTGTGTATACATGTTATTATACATGTACAGACATATGTATACAGTCATATATGTGTGTCTGTATATTATCTCTGATAACATATTTAGAGCAAATTGGAATTTACATGTTTTTCCTGGCCCCACAGAACATAGTAGCTATGCTATTTCTTTCATTTCCTTGGTTTTTTGCACTAAGTTTGCCTGGAAAAGAGAAGACATCAGAGGAGATCTCATTTAAATACTCCAGACATAAATATCTTTCAAGGCTAGGGTAAATCCTTTTCATCTTTAGCTAACAGGAATATAGTTAAAACACCCAGCATTTCATCTTCTGATATATTACATTACTTTCTTTCGCTAATTAGGAACTAGGCAAATTCCTAAATTGATTTTTAATAAAGGAAATGTGGAAATTTTCTGCAGAAGTAAAATACTCAAGCCTTTTGAAAGCATCATCTGAATAATTTTAATAAAGATTCTATCACCAATATAGCAAAAAAGTTATAGTCTTCAAATGCATACTTTCTTTTTTCTTTTCTTAAGAACATGTGATTCGCCTTTAGCTGAGCATTTTAAATGTGGCTTTTTGTCAAATGACAATTCTGTGAAATACTGAATCATGAAATTGTCGTTGGATTCAGTACTAGAGAAAAAGTTGTCATTACTGATTTATGTCTGTGCATTCTTAATTCTGCATTTTATGCTGAATATTACTTTCCCGTGTTCATGTAAGACAGGTTTGCCTATCCCAATGCACACACAAATATGAAGAATTTCATCATTAAAGCAAAGGCATATTTTGTATTCTGCAGGAAATAACAGGTAGTAGCTGCAGAGCAAAGAATAATATGATAATCTTTTCACATTATCTCTTAGAGACATGAAAACCTCTTCAGTGAGCATTGGTAAGATAGTCTGGAATTTTGTTTTTACCTTGATGCTACTTTTTCAATATAATTGGCACTAGGCAACATCACTGTATTTGTAAACTTAACCATTTTACTTACTTCCTCTTTTGATTGCATAAGCCTTCCCAGGGATTGGTTTTTAAGAATCATTCAAACCTTTGGTGAAAAATTTTTAACATTTCTGGTTTTCTGTTTGCCAATTGCCTGCTTGAATAACACCCTATTTGTCTATACAGTAGGAATTTACATATCATGAGAAAAATCATGAATCCTAAAGAGGAAATTGTGCAAACAAATTTAACTGAGGTATAGAGGTAAACTCTTTGGCATATGCAGAAGTAGTAAGGAGTATTCACACGGGAGAAGTGATGTAAAAACCACTCTTGAATTTTTAAAAATAAAAAAGAGAGAGAAAATCTCATCATTTGGCAAAATACATACTGTTCTCACCTAGCTATGCTACCATTCGAAATCTTTTGGCTACTTTTTTTAGGAAGAACAATTTTTAAAAAGAGAAAAATATTACAAAATGCTAAGTCAAACTGAATGTTGTTTTGATTTCATTTTAATGCTAGTAATTACCATTTTGCTTGTGGTGTCAAGTAGAACATGTTCTGATTTCCTCGGCTTATGCATCATCTCAAGTAATATTTTTTGTAGTTCCTTGTAACTTTCAGTTTATTAGCAGTCTCAAACAGTACTAGAAAGATAGAAAGTGATTACTATTAAAAAATATATTTTGCATGGCCTAAAGAGGGTGGAAAATACTTTGCCATCCAAAATATTAATGTTCTTACCTATATCACAATGACAACACATGGGGGAGTATCAAGTCATGTGTTTCCATATCAGTTGTTAGAAGGAGATGTTCTCAAATGTTTTATCCTCTGGATTCCATAATTTACTATATATTAATAATCATAATTTATTTTAATAATTTTGCATTTTACATAGTTAAATTCTTTGTAATGCCCTCAGCAAAGATTTATTTACTATGCAGTATCACCAACCATTCCTTTATTTATGTTTCAGTATTTACATGTTTCTCTCTGAAACATTTTCCATGTCTATTATGATATTGAAAATATTAATAGTAACCTAAGATAGTCTGGGCTGAACTGAAAATTCAATACTGATGATTGTATTTTCATGAAAACAGTTCTGTGTAGCTGAAGCCAGACCTGCCCTTACTTGTACTATTTTGATAATGAATGAGATTTTTTAAAAAAATCAGGTATGATGACTGAGCCTAATTAGAGTCAAACTAATGGATTTATTTGGTTGGTTTTTTGCAAATACTTGTGTGTCTGTTGGACAATGTATCTGTATGTTTGCTGGTAAATATCTCTATATGTGCATATAAACATAAGTGGGCTGTGTGGATGTAAAACTTTAAACACAACACAGAGTAGACTTAGAAGATGCTGCCTTTAAGTGTGATGCCCACAATACCCATTGGTTGGATATTACGTAAAGGTTCCTCACCCAGAGGGTGGTTGGGCACTGGAGCAGCTCCCCAGGGAAGTGGTCACAGCACCAGCCTGACAGAGTTCAAAAACCCATTTGGACAATGCTGTGAAGCACATGGTGTGACTCTTGGGGTGGTCCTGTGCAGGAGAAAGAGTTGGACTTGATGATTTTGATGAGTCCCTTCTAACTCAGGAGATTCTGTGATTCTGTAATTCTGTGTCCAGACAAAGAGACCTTGAGAATGTGTAAAGGAATAAACCTTAATGGTTCGAATTGTGAGCTTAGAAAGTAGCTATAGCTATAGTTGACTGTTGCTTTTCCCCTGAGGGCCTTAAAGACATGATAGTACTTCCCTCTAGAATTGAGCATTGTAGCAAGCAATAATTCAACAACCAAATTTAGCAGTAGTTCTTCCAGATAATCACTATGGAGTGCATGGAAGCTGGCACCATTGTCATCCAAAATGTCCTAGACTCAAGGGGTGCTAAACAAATGAGAAGAGAATCAAAGTTTTTCCAAACAATTCTCTAGGATGAGCCATATATATGTGCCACTAAAGCATCCTCAGCATTGATGCCGGGTCTCATGGTAAGCTCTAGCTGACTTATAAGGGAATGATGAGTTTACTTAAAAACTCAAGTCCACTCTAAGGTTGCTAAGTACAGATTTAGAAGAGAGAAATTTAATCTCATACTTGTGTAAAGTCTGTCTCTAAAGTACTCCATCCTTTGAACTTCTCCAAAGAAAAGAAAATTTAAAATGCAGCCCAGGAGTCAGTATCTTTAACTTAAAGCCTTCTTTCTGAAGGGAATTGTATAACTGAAGTTTCTGAAGTATCCTTAGGGTAGAACTATGAGGAGGCATCCAGAATCCAGAAGGTTATGCATAGGTCACATCTATACATGTTTTTTCCAAAATATGGTAGCTCAGAATAAAATTGGATCTTAACATTTGAATACAAAAGAGAGACCCAAGAAAATTAACTGCATGTCTTTTGGTACTGGGAACATTTTTAGTCTACTTAAATAATGTATTAAGTATTTTAAAACTAATATAAACATTAATTAATGGGAAACAATGTTTAGCTGGATTCATATGAGCAATTATGAAAAAAATCCAGAAGTCTTTCTAAAGACTTTCAAAGGTGTTTTAAAGATACATGCAAAGAGAAACTATTTTTAATTTATGTCAATATTTTTCTCCAAAATTCACCCAAGGGACATGACTTCTACCATTCTGAACAAAATGTGAGATTTAATTAACTTGTATGCTTAATGTTTGCATATCTAGGTTCAGGCACAGTTCAAAGTAGGTGTGCAGTAAAGAGTATGGGTGAGAAACTCAGTCCCTCTCAGCAGACTTGAACAGGAATGTTGGAGGGTGTTGGGTGATTGCTTATAGTTTTGCAAATGAATCAGATCAGTAGAACTTTTACTTGTAGTAGTTGCACACACATGGAGCACAGAGGGGAGGGAAATCAATTAATTATTGTGTCAATCACAGCATATTTCTGTCTCAGAGGTAAATAGTTGAGCTGGGATGGTTTGATGCATAACAGTGGGCATCTTTTGCTGATGCTGAGCTGTATTGCCGTACTTGCACTATCATCATCCTCATTCTTCTGGGTTCTATAAGGAGGTCAAAAGTGTTTGTTCAATATGGCCAGTACATGTAAATTAAACCAAAGGTCAATGAAAGATTAAGCTGCTGCATCAATATCCTACTTTCAGTTGTTTGATGTTCTACATGATCTAATAATGGGTGGGGGGAAAAAATGCTAGGAAGTCCTTCTCATTTCTTCCTTCTTCTCTTCCTAAAACTGCTAACAGAATTCAAAAATGCCCTAAATATGTCTGCCATTTCAGACTTTAAAAAAGAAAGAAACCTTATATTTTGAAAGGAGCCTCTTTTGTAGTATGTGTGCTTTGTTCTGAGTGTTTTACTTCCTTTACTTTCTGATACAGTTTGTCTTGATAAAAGAGCTATAGCTACTTCTTCCTGCAAAAAGTAGAAATAAGAAGTTTCACTGGAAGTTTCTGAATTGGTTTTATTACTTTTAATTGTACAGAGTGCTTTTGGAGAAAGCTGTGGATCCTCTAACTTGAGAGTAGTAGTCTTTGGTCCAACAGCATGGTTCTTTCTGAGTTAATACTTATTTAGTGAGTTGGAAACTCTTAAAGGTGTATCAGTAAAAAATAATGTGCATTTCTCATTTTTAATATCCATGTGTGTTGGTGAACTACATGTTTAATGCAGAATATCCTTAAATTCATACAGCTTAGCAGTAATCACTCAGTTCTCTAACTCTCTAATTTAAGTGTATTATGCACGAACTTTTGACCTAAAACCAAGGACAGCATGAGTTTCTCCAGTAAGTTTTCCCAAGGGGCACTCCTTCCTATTATGTCAGTCAGCTCCACTTTTGAATAAAATGATCCTCTGTTTTCAGCTGCACTGCTGCTCTTTGGGAAGCACAAAGTCCTAATGGCTCTTGATCACAGTCAGTATCATTGGTCCTGCCATGTTCTTTACTGTAAGAGATAATGGTGCAAATTTTACTCTGATAATGATTGTTTTTCATGTTTTACATTCATAGGTATAATAGAAAAGTTGTATCTGGTTGATTTTATGGTTTAATGCATGAAAAGTAAGAGTAAGAGGTGTTGATTTGTTTCTAGCCTTTGAAAGGACAGTAGATTTAAGAAACTGACCCTGAACATAAAGTAGTATCTGTCTCTCCCCTGAAATTTTGTGGCCAAGAGCCAGAGTTTGCATTTCTAGGTCTTATACATGTTAAGATAGGTGGAATTGCATTACTGGAATGAAAATGACAATACAAATCAAAAATTATTGTACACATTTTCTGGCAGGCAAGGTTTTCTTCTACCTACAAGATACAAGCAAGAATAGTTCTTTTGTGATTCTAACAATTTAAATTATAGCTTATATACCCTATGCAGGAGAAAATAGAAGAACAGAAATTCTAGCTGAAGGGCCAAGTACTGTCTTCATTTCCTCTAAAATATATTCAAACAATTTTATTTCTGTATAGGAGGTAAAGGGATGCTTTGAGAAATGAATTTATTTCATTTTATTGCAGTGTTTTGAAAGTTGGTTTTTTTGGCTGCATATAACGTCAGCAAAATGAATAATGAACTCTGCTGTATCTAGAGTCTTGTCCTTCATGCTTTGCCTCACATACAATTCTCTTTTCTTACAGCTATTTTATTCATTAGATTAGGTCCTGTCATCTTTGCAATTCACACAACAGGAAATCAATAATTAATTATGGATAGGTAAAGCAATGCTTCACTGATTGCCTAAAACACCCAAGACTTGCACTTTATAAAACCACCAGGGATAGTTTCCTAGCTGTTTCTCACTTGAATAGATTCGGCAAGTAATTAGCACTATCTCTCCCTTATCGTGTGTCTCCTCATAGCTAAAATCAAGGAATAAGGTGTAAAATTAAGGTACAGGATCTGTGATTAGAAGATGATAACAATGCACACCAAAAAAGTGCATTTGAAAAAAGAGAAGTCACCAGTGCCATCTCTGTGGTATTTTAAAAGAAGAAAAATGGCTGATACTCTCAGAAGACTAAAGTACTCCTTGCACTGCGATGGAAGAGAAAAACAGGGAGAGAAAATATTGTAGATTATTTTGAGGTTGAATGCTGACAGTAGGAGAATAATGGCTCTGCTTTCAGAGAAGCTGAGATGGAGGCTGGGAGGTATACATCTCATTTTGGAAAAAAATGAGTTTAACCACCAATTCTGAAAATGTCACTTCAAAGAGCCTACAGAAAACTTAATAATCCTCAGCCAGTGCCAGACAGTTTTGCTGCAGTTAATGACTGTCTGACTAGGAGCCCTTCTTTAAGCCTCATGCTGCCCTAAATACGTATTTCAATATGTATTTGTCTTTCAGCTTCTTAAGCAATTGAACTTCTGCTGTGTCTGGGATGCAGAAACGGTCACTTCTAAGTAAAAGCCATTTGCACACTGAAATTCAGAGTAAGAAGACCAGAAGCGCTGAGCTCGAGCCCACTGCACCAGATAGGAGAAGGAAGCTCTGTGTGTGTCACACAGCTGCACCAGCTGTGGAGCAGCATGGCAGCCCCAGCCTCTGGGGCAGGGGGCTGAGGGTGCCTGGCCCTGCCGCTGCTGCTCTTTGCCTTGGCTCAAGTGATGGCACTGCTTCCGCGGGGCTCTCAGCAGAGTCTCCGTCCTCTCCCCCCAGTTAGGTCTGTGCAGGGGGGGAGTGAGTGGCCTTCCTCACAGGCTCACAGAGGAGTCATGCTCCCAGTATAACCTCTAACCAGCAAACATCTGGCTTCATCATCATCATGAGAAGGCATGTTTTCCTTTAACCACTTCAGCTAACTTCTTGTACTGCCACCAACTCCTGCTCTTTCATCCAAATTAATGTGATATTTTTAAAGCCCCCAGACTTTATGAATTTCTCTTTTTAAAAGTACTTTCCTGGCTTCCATATGCTGTGTAAATGAGACCATAAGCACAAATACTAAAATCTTCAAATTAAGATGAGCTTCAGTGATTCATGTCTTCACTTTGTGTCTGTTGATTTTGGGTGCCTGGCTCATAACTCCTTGGGAGAGGAGGGGAAACAGGACACTTGGAGACAGTAGCCCTTTGGAAGCCACTGAAATTACTCCAGAATGAAGGATTTAAACCAAGCAGACATGTAAGCTGGAAGGATCTTCCAGCTCAATCCCTACTCCTCTCTTGAACAGCATATCTTGATTTACCTCTTTGGAAGCAAAAGATAGAATCCTAGAAGTAAAAATGTCAATAGTCATTAGAATTGAAGTGTAACTGATGGCAGTAAAATAATGTTTATTCATAATACATCATACAGCAGACCTATGCCCAGGAATGCTTTTCTGGTTTTGAGTTTTTCTGGAAGCAACACAAGCAAATCCAGAAAGAACAATACTTTCAGGAATTAGTTTACTGCTAATAGGATTTGACAGTGTAAATTCATTTGTAAATTCAATTTGAATTTTTAAATGCAAAGAAAAAATTAAAGAACACCTTCTGTTTTAAATTAGGTAGTTTATCTAAAACTAGTTGGTTTGTTTTTCAGGAGTTTTTCTTTTTGAAGCCGTAAGAATCCCTCTTCCAAAGTAAATACTCTTTGAGTACCAAGGCAGGGGCTTTTTTAGAGAACAGCTGTCTCACCATCACTTCTTCAGCAGCTCACATTTCCTTGTCGCCCCCTCCAGTTGTGCCAAGTCCTGTAGGTGGGAACTAGTTGGCTTCCTCCCTTGTTGCCACGGAGCTGGCTTGGTATCTTTGTTGAGAAACACTGGGAAATGTATTTATTCCTTCTGTTTTATTAAAAGAAAATCATGTGATTCCAGGTTGTAAACCCTAATGATAAGTAAGGGTGGTTGTTGGTGAACATTAAAACTGCATTATTTCGTAAGTCCAATGTGAGAGCTCCATGAGATGTATATGTGGATCGCCCCAACCTTGTGACCATTTCAGATTTCTCACCACAGTCGTCATACACATAATTTTCATATGCCTATCTATGTAGATCGTTTGATCCAGTTCTTCTTTCTGCTATGTCTTATTAGAGTTGTGACAGCAAATTCCCACTGAAGAATTGCCCAGGCCTGTGTAAGTCTGATGAGGCTTGACTTAATTCACATCAGATTTATCTTTTGCTGTAGACAGCGTCACACTGGTGCACACCAATCGGGATGTTTAATTTAACCTGACAGTGGTGCTTTAGCTTGCGAAGGAAGCAACACCAGCAGCTCAGAGCAGTGTCTGGCTGAGTTCCAAAGTGGGTAGATCCTACATTACATACTTACAGACATTCTGCTTTGTTGCTGTGTCACCTACTTCTAACACCACAGTGGGTCTAGTTACTGATCTCCGCAGGAGGTTGTCTATCAGAACTTCACATTTCTGCAGCTTTTAACCATTATAGGAACAGTTACTACTGCAGTTAATATCCTCAAACCAGTAAAAAGCTGGCTTACAGATAAGGAAGTAGGATGACGAAGCAAGTCTGGTCCTGTGTGCTTCAAGTTGTCTGTAAAACTTCTATTAAATCAGATCAGAAGAGGATCAGACCTGAAACAAGACTAGCATGCTGGTAACCTTCAGGAAGGCAAGTAACAATATTATCTGTAGTTTTTCAGGCATTAGCTGGTTTTTTATTGGATTTGTTGTATCATTTTTGTTTTTTCTTTCTAGTAGGAATTTTTTGCTTACAAGAAGTTGCTTTTCTCTATTCCTGACAATGTTCAAACACATATGGCCAGGAGTCAGAGCAGACTGTGTTCTTCCACATTGAAAGATACTGATCCATCATACAGCCATCATACATCATACAGTATTTCTAGACCACTCAGTGCTTTTCAAGTCAGTGTCTTCTTGTCACAGCTGATCAGCATAATCAGAGGATAGGGCTTGTTTTCACTTTTTGCTGCATGGCTATGAGCACATGAACTGTTGTGGGCTTTCTTTCTGAGTGGATGCTGTGAGGTATCCAGGTTAGGCACCTACGCTCCCTGACTCCTGGACGTTCCTTGGCCACCTCACTTCTTTATTATCTGTGAATTCTTCAGGCAGGAGCTCTGGTTCCCTATTGGGACAACATGGTGTCAGTTCCTATCAGCACTTAATTTAATTCAGTTATGGTACTACAAGTGAGAAAATGGTGTGTCTGATGTCATCCACTTCCACAAATCATCATTACAAGTTTTAAATTTTTGCAAACACAAAAGAAATCTGCTATCCATTTTGCCCTTAGATTTTAAACACAAAAAGAGTATCAAGAAAAGAAAGTTAAAAAAAATGTGTTTTCATGAGACACATACAATAGGTATTTGGCACAATAAGTTTAGTCACCCTGACAAAATAATTATTTTCCCATGGGCCTGACAAAGTTATTTATTTTCAAAGTGATTGAAAGTTTAGCAGGAAGACAAAGAACCTGTTCACCCCTTAAGCCCAGTAAAAGGTGATCAGATAGACTACTATATCACTTCCATTTTCTACAGTGATCATCCAACTCCCATCCCAATTTTAATCCTGCAGCTTTTCCAAGAAGATATTCTCAGAAGCATGTCACTGCAGACCAAGCTTAAACATCTGAACTTTATGAAGTATAATTGATATAATAGTATGATGGATATATTCAGTGTAGTCAAAATATAGACAAATGCCCCGTAGAAGATACCTTAGAAGAGATGATAAGGATGTATAATGATATTTCTTTAGTCAGGTTGTTCTCTGTCCTCATGTAGTGTGCAGTTGCCACCTATTAATTAATTACTGCCCTTTAACAAATATACCCATTTTGTAACAGAATTGCAGTGACTTGCTTTCCAATTTGTCAAATCCTTTTGTCTCACTCTTCCTCTCTTAGATCATGTTTGCAGCTAGTAAATTGGTTTCTTAAATTCAGTCTCACATACTTTGGTCTTGAGTTAGCTTTCTTCTCTGCAGGGCACTGCTGTATGCTGTACCTTTAAGTACCCAAATCAATTTAATTAAATTTCATTACAGGCAGTAGACCTGAAACAAACTAATGAAAGCAGCCATCATGTCAGGTGGTATTTATCTAGCCATTAAATTGAAAATACCCCCTTTAGGCTCTTAAAAATTAGTTTCAATATTTAACACTAATAGCTTTTGGAATTGTTGATGAGGATAGTTTTAATAAATTTTTTACAAACTGTTTACCTTTACAAGGAAAGAACCTTATTCCTTGCAGCAGAAGGGAGCTAAAGATAGATGACTTAAAAGTATTAGGGTTTTGAAATACTATGAGGTCTGGGAGCTGCCCTCAATCTATTGAAAAACACTATGAAAGTTGTCATACAGTGATAGGAGTATTCCTTATTTAGTCTAAACTATTGCCAAGTCACTACAATACTTGTCTCAGAGTCTGTTGTTTGCCTCACTTGTCTTATTGAGCTGATTTGGCTTGCCAGCTTGAGAGTTTGTAGCAGAATTTATTTGAAGACCTCATTATAAGCGCTACTGTCACCAGAGAGGAAAATGAAAATTTGCAGGGAAGAGAAGAAGGGAAAACATCTGCTGCAGACAAGACTGCTAGTGCCAGCACCCCAAACAGAGTTCCTTGCTGCTCAGGCACCTTGCAGTGCTGTGTCTGAGGAAGCAACATTGACAAAGTACCTGTTGATATCCTCCACAGCAGAACTGGTGCCATGTGCTATTCCTGCAATGTCCATGGGACAGGGCAGGTGTCAGGGATTTATTTCATCCACTTCCTGTTAGAACCAGGCTGCAAGTATTAATATATACAATACAGATGGAATAGACAACAGGAAGAAAGACTTAGGGGAAGATTCTCATCACTTTTTTCTGAACCATATGCCACGGTTTTACTTGAGGGAAGCAGGAGTGCAAACGGAGAATGTACTTGGCCATGAATGTATCACGATCCACAAAACTGGAAGCATTTCTAACTTGCTCTGTGTAAGCATGGTTGATGTCTCTTACTTTTGCAGACAGAGAGTAACAAATAGTGCATCCCTTTTGCTTTTGTCAGCTCTAAAGTCTGTCCTCTTCATATCTTACCCTTCTTCAGTCTGTTTAAAAGAAAATAAATAATCAGAAAACTACCACAGAATGAGATATAGTCACCTTTCTGGTAAGGAATTCTGACCCCAGAGAAGGAGAAAGAACGAAACCATTTTTCTTCATCAGGATAAGGCTTCTCACATGTTTGCTCCTTCAGTTTTGTAATAGAGAAATCACTGCACAAGTTATTGTTAACCAGAGATAAAAAATTAATGCTATTATATGTCACTTGTAGTCTTGATGCTTGCATAGGATTATTGGACTTAAGCTATTCATTATAACTATGAACTCTTACGTCTTCTTTAAAAATGCATGTGTTTTATATGTATGTACATATTATATATAGTAATTTCCAATTTGATTTAGGAAGTTAGGACTTCAGAGATGTTTTTCTTCTTTCTCATGAATCCTCCCTCTAGCTGGGAGGATGTGGCTTGTGTAGAAACTGCTTTTTGGAGACTGGATATAGATTGGAAAGATTATATATAGAAAATTTTGGTTTAAGCAAGTGGTATTAAAGATCAAGTATTTCTTTTTTCAAGTTACTCTTACTATTTTTTATTAACTAGATTTCTCTCTTGTGTTTTCTTATACGACTGTGAACAAATATGAGGTGCAGTTCAGTGAAGTGTCCTAAACGTGTGATAGAGGACAAACATCGCTATTGACTCCAGGGAAAGTCCTGACTGTGCTGTAAAAGCCGTAGCCCAGATTTCACTCTTCCTCATTTTTGTCTTTGAAATTGCAGCTGAGATACACCCCTGCTTGTACAAATGCATCACATGAGGAGTACAGGCATTGGGCACCTGTAGTTTGGTGTCACCTGTGTCTGTCCTAATTTGTTTATAGCGTTTCCCTCTACAAGAACTATGAGTATCTTCTTTCCTCTTGCTGTGTCACAGTCTTGCTGAGTTCTCTTTCCTAAGAGTTTTGTGGAAAGGAGATTTTCAAGCCATCTTCTCTTCTGAGAGCCAGGTGCCCATGGTTTCTGTGGATGGAATGAAGTTGGAGAGATACCTTGAGCAAAGGCAGAGCATGGGAAGGGGTGGGATTCATTGCTGGATGTCTGGAGTTGCAGAGTTAGTTGTGGGAATGTTCTTTACTACCCTAACAGTGAATTATTCTTTTGTAAGCAAGAGGAACATTCCAATTGGTTTTTGGCCATATTTTATTGTGTTTATTTTTAGTCAGCATTTCACTGCAAAACTTTTGTTTAGCACATGGTGCTTGATGCAATTTTCACTGAGCCCAACAGAAAGTAGGCATTTTAAAGCTGTGTCAGACTGGGAAATCTCAATGCCACTGATTTAGATTTAACATTAAGCACTGATAAGACAGTTGCAATCTATCAATACTGAAGGCATTCAAAATACTGTCATTTAATAAGAACGCTATCAAAAGTCAGTCTATGCTCTCATAATAGTTTCAGACTATATGTAATATGGTTTTAAAAATGCGAAATACATTATTTTGGATTATTGCATTATGTTAGGGTGCAGGAATAAAACATGAATTATTTAAACTTTCTTTTTTTAATCTTTGAACTAGCTATTTCTAGTATTTTTATTACTTTGTTGGATTTTTTTAATATGTCACCATTAACATAGTTTTAAATATAAGGAATATAATTTCTTTCTGTACGCCTTGGAGAAAACTGCAACAAGGAAAATGCATTGATTCTTTTCCTCTTGTGTGAACAAAAGGGCAGTTAGTATAACTAAGCTAAATAGATGTGCAGTCTGGTAATCTTCCCAATCTACTTACTCCAAAACCTCCCTATAAAATGGGACACATTTCAAGCCAAAATGCCATTTCCAATTTGAAAATAGAGGTGTGGAAAAAAAGACAGAACTATTAAACAAATAGCCTAAAACATTGTTAATTATTTGAGTCTTTCTGCGATGTGTTATTTTATAGAACTTTCTACGTATGTTTTTAATCTTGCTGCGTCAGTACAGTCAGCACATCCTGTCCTGCACCACTAACTATATTTACCACCCAGTGGCAGGAGGAAGACAGGAGCCTACTGGTGTGTCCGTAGTGAAAACACCAGACAAAACCACTCTGCTTGGAGCAGGGAACTGTGTGGCATTTTCACTGACCGTTGTCGCGGTGCTTGGTGTTGCAGGATGGATGGTCACAGTATCACTTCGTCGCCTCATCGTCAACAATAGAACGGGATCGGCAAAGACCGTACTCTTCATCCCGCACGCCCTCCATCTCTCCCGTGCGCATGTCTCCGAACAACCGCTCAGGTAAGGCCAGGCTGAAGCAAAGGTGGAGGTAATCAATCCATCACCGTCGTTTTCCTTGATATCTGGATTTGTTGTTAACTGTGGTGGAAGGGCACAAAGTGTATTCCTTACTGTCACCAAATTGTCTCCTCAAAACAGGATTTTAATTTTTTTTATTAGCACCTGGTAAAGTTTTACAGAAGAAAGATTATTCCATAACTTTTTGTCATGAATTCTCCCAAAGTGTTTTCCTGATGGGGCTTACCTGACTAGATCTTAGGGCAACGGTGTCCATTAGTAGCACCAGGAAATTCTGTTACTCACTTTGCTAGTCATGAAAGCCACTACGTAGTTTGTGACCATTTTGCACACTTAGCAGAAGTTTAAAGACCCACATTACTTTTTTGTCAGGTTTTATTCTGGGTATGTGTGTATGCATATGCATATGTAAGTTTCCCAGATTTGACTGCAGGTCTTCCTGTAACATTCATAGTGTGTTTACACCAGCTATTATCAATTCTGTATGATCTGCACAATGAAATAATGTATCTCAACTTACGCCGTAGTGTAAATTAATGTTTCTATTCAGAAATCAAGTAATCTTCCCCTCAATTTATTGTAAGGTGGAACATACCTTCGTTATATAAAGCCATTCCTAGTGAAAAGCTTTCAAGATAAACAGAGTGCAATGTTAGTCTTTCAGTGGCCTTTCTGCTACCTGTTCAATCAACAAATGCTGTCATCTCATAGGTACACCAAGAGTTTAGGATTAAAGTTGGTGGAACTTATGATTGCCATTACCATTATGCCATAGTTTGGTTTTTAAAAAATTGCTTTGTTAATTATCTAGAAGCTGCATCTTAGTCCTGCAGAACAACGAGTGAGGAGATGTGAAAATGTAGCCAGAAGTATAGTGAGAGCTCCTGTTCTGTTTTTAAAATCTGCCATTACACAAGTCCATAAAGGGCTCTTGTTCCTTTTTTTCTTCTCCAACATCTCATTTTGACTGTTAAGTGCAAGGTACTTGAAATGTCTGGCCCTGAGATCTTAGTTCTGTCTCTTGCCAGAACCATCTTCTCACTTCTGTTATTCTAAATTTTGGATGAAATTTTACTGCCATCATCAGTTATCTTAAGACTGGAAAAGGACAAATAATAGTGGCTGTTTCTGAAGGAAGAAAAGCCCATGTCATTACACATGGGTCAGCTCAATGTCAGTCTCAAAAATTGCTGGAACAAATAATCACAACCTGAGCACCTCAAAGGCAGTAGGAGCATAAGATATTACTTAACTCTAGTGGTATCTATTTCTACATAATAATGTAAGTTGCTGTGTGTCTGGTAGTATCCATATCAAATGCAAGCATTGGTTCAATACCACTTGCTCTTATTAAATCCATCTGAATTTAGGCTACAACACAGTCAAAGCACTTTGTGGAAAGAAAAGTCAGTAAGTACAATATTCTATAATCAGTAAGAATGTTGCACACAACATTTTTATGGACAAACTAAGGCAAGCTAGCAAACAGTTCAGGAAACATCCTGTGTGGTCAATAAAAAACTTACTGAAAACCATTTACAAGGCACGGGTATTGTTTATTGCCAAATTGGAAGAAAGTTTTGCTTGGAGCTTTGCCTGGGCCCAGTACTCTTCTATGGTTTTAGTAATGACCCAGATAATATGGAAAAGTTACCTATTACCTTTGTGGGTGACAATAAACATGGACGAAACTCATGTTCTTTGAAGGGTATTATTGAAATTCAAAGTGATCCTGAGAAATTGGAGGTAATGTTCAGAGGCAAAAAAAAAATCCAATACTTTAAAAATAAATTGTAAGGAGAATGTCTAGGTAGATGAAAGTTCTTTAGAAATTACTTGGGGATTTTTGTCAGTTGCACACATAAATTGGAAGGTGGGAAAATCAGGATATGAGAATATACTGAATGAACTGTGATTGTTTAACTCAAGTAAAAGAGACATGAGATGGAGACAGTGGGAAGAGGTACACACCAAGTCTTCAAGCATGTAACAGCCAGCCGTGAAGAGGAACGGTGTGAACTTTTTCTGCTTTCATAGCAGACAGATGGAAATAATGAGCAGAAAGGAGTCAGGCTAGACATGAGGGAACATTTCCTAGCAGTGGGGAAGGAAAGCACAGGAGCAGACTGCTTGGAGCAGTTATGTGATCTCTGTCATTAGAGATCTTTAGTTTCAGATTAAAATCTGTCAAGAATTATATTGGTATTCTGGATCCTACCTTGGGGTAAGAGTTGAAGTAAATGAACTCACACCGTCCCATCCATCCCTAGGACTGGGTGATAACGGACTCCAACTAGTGTGGAGAGCTGTATTCTTTTCTATGTCCTATATCAATCAATGACTTCATGTTTGCTTCCTGTAAAAACTCTGAAAGAGGGTGCTTCTGCATTTTAACACTTGCCAGAATGTAGTTTTCCTCTCACGGGAAGAGAGAGAGAATTTCCACAGAGAACAGAGAGAGATGGTTTTGTCTGTATCAGTCAATTTTGTTCAAAACAGCAGTGTTTATAACCATTACCAGAATATGTGAAACAAAATGTTTCTCTCTGCTGGCAGCTTTTTCAAGGTTTGTGTTCTGGCCTGCTCCCCATTAGACTGAAGCTGCCATTAGCTGATTTGGTAGTTTAACGTCATGTTTCTTTATATCTGCCGGATTATCAGCTTTAGATTTACATCACTATTGACAAACAGTTTAAAAGCAATCCCCTATTCTAATGGCTTCATAAGAGAGAACATCTGTCCTACATTTGCTCTGTAAATTCAGAGGCAAGGGCAAGCAAAACCAATCGAAGCAGAATTCAACATCACTCGTGCTTCCCTACTCCGTAGTTAAGTGCCATTGCTTCACTGTTGCTTAATCAAAATATGTAACGTAATTTAGAGATGCTGAAAGATCTGCCTCAAGGTCAAGCTTCACAAAGAGTTTGCCTTACATTTTAAATTTTTTTCTCTTCCTTGGTTTTAAACAAAATCATTGTTAATGCTTTTGAGCTTCTTTTGACATATCAAATACCTGGGTGGAGGCAGGGGACTGTGTGGGGGTAAGCACCAGCACTTTAGTAATTTTTCTACCATTGTGCCCTTATGAGGCTCTGGGGGGCTCTGCCACTCACCCTGTGCTCCTTCTGCTCTCCACAACAGGAAAAGTGCACTTTATCTACCAACACCTACGTATATTGAAGTCAGTTTACTTGAAAGCCATTATTTTTTCATTTGCTTTTCTCGTTTTCCTAAACATTGTAAGCTCTAAGGCTTTCATGATCAGTGCCAGTGATCACCTTCACATTCTCCAGTGTGTGAAACTCAACTGTAAAGCCCAGTTCTCTCTTCCATCAACTGTACTTTCCTCCTTTTAGGCTTTCCATGAGTATAGGTGATGAGGGATTCAGTTTTAATAAAAATAGCTCAAAGTAGCAGTTTTGCTTTAATGGCAGCTGTTCACACATACGGATACTTAAAGACAGAGAAATTATATGAGTTACCTTTAAGTGTTATGCATTTTTGGGATATGTTTTCTAAGGGAAAAAAAAGGCTTTCTTTTCCTCCCTTTTCCATTAGAATAATTTAATTGGTTTGTTTATTTTCAAGAGAAAAGGGGAGAAACCATTTTATTAGGGTTTTTCCACACAGCTCTAAGTTAAGTCAGTGTTTGTTTTCAATGGAAATAAAGTGACCATTTTGAGGAAAAAACAGAAGTGCCCATACCAGAAAGTTCTGACAAGCTAAAGAAACTGAAAAGCAAAGGGAAAAAAAAATATTGTTGTACTTTTTTTTTAATAGTGATAATCTTACATGTTGGGTGTAAGTAAAAGAAAATTAAATATTCAGAAATAAAATTATGCTTGCAGTTGATTGTCCCGTAAATACATTTGCCTTGCCCTTGAAATAGCAGCATCTTTTCTTTTCCTCCATAATGTGGTAGTATTTCTTCAATCAGCTTCATGTTAGAAAACTGTCAGATATAAACTTTACTGAAATGCTTACCCAAGAGTTAGACCTTATATTCAGTCATATATGATTTAAAAAAAAAAAAAAAAAAAATTTTTGTTATCTAGCAAGTGCCCCAGCCTCACCTCGGGAAATGATCAGCCTAAAAGAAAGAAAAACAGACTATGAATCAACTGGAACTAATGCCACTTACCATGGAAATAAAGGAGAACACACTTCTAGGAAAGACACCATGACAGGTGAGATTTTGCTTGCATGGCATATGTAAAAACCAGCTGTGGTAGAACACAGGTTTTAGAGGATTGGCTGGGCTTTGCACTGTGTAAAAGAGTCAACCTGCTTTGGTTAATTCCCAGGTTTTAGCCACCTTGAGAAATACAACTGAAGATATATTTGAATGAATACAATGCTGTGTGAAAATTTGTGAACACCGTGGTTCTTTACAGAAGAAAGGCTCTGAATCCAATTCTGCATGTCTTTTGCAATTTTACATTTGTTTTCATTTCAGAAGGAAGCTGGTTGATCACTTTGAATTAACTGGTATATTTGAGCATGTGCAGTGATCCCTAACACCTGTGTTTTGCAGGGAATGCTCTCCAGGATCAGTTAACTTATTTTGTATGTCAGTATTCATAGGAAATTTGTGGCTGTTTCTTAAGTCTACCCATGTTACTTTCTCAGCTGGGCTGATTTAATTGCAGTAATTTTCTCTGTGTATTGTGGCATCTGTTGCAGGTTTCTTTGAAGGCCTCTCTTCCCCAGTGAGCTCATTGATCTCTTAGCATTTCAGTAATTAGGAAATTTTGAGTGCTTTTCCCAGCGCTGTATCTCTTCATGAATTCTCTAGCAAAATACATGTTGGTCTCCATCACCATTGTACAGGCTTATATAACCATTATTGAACTTTTTGTCACGTTTATATAGTGCCAAGCATCACGCTCTCCTCTTCTCCAAATGCTGCCTCTGGGCCGGCAAAAAATTGCAGTGAGAAGTCACTCTGCACTTTCTCAGTGCCTGTTACCTTCTCCCATGCCCTCTGCAGAGGTCTTGCTCAGAGGCAGAATGAGTTGCTCTCCAGGAACGTGGTGGCTCAGCATCAATCCATCCATAAGATCCATCTTTCAGGACTGTATTCAGGGTATGAAGATGCTCACACTGTATCTACTATGTTATATGTGATTATGTACTCAAAACATAAAGACCAGCCTTGGAACTCGTGTGAAAATGCAATACAGAACATTAATTAGCCTGAAGGTGAAAGTCTGAAGAGAAGAATGTCGCTCAAGAGCATTTGGAAACCACAGAAATTAGGAGTGTCCTGACGACTTCTGTGGGGTACTATGGGAGAGTGCAGAAGATTCAGTCAAGGTACTGCATTTTATGTATCTGTAATGTTTTGAGTGTTTCGTAGTCCCTGCACGAGGTGATTCTCTAAAACACTTCAGTGGTCTTTAGTTGGCTGATTGTGAAGGTCAGGACTGAAGTTTTTTCAGCCATTTGTCAAGGAGCCATAATGGGTGAATCTCAGGATTAAGAGCATCAGGCTGAAAAGGAAAAGGCAGAAACAGTAGTATTTTATTCTAACTGTATCTGTAAATTCAGACTAGCAAATTATTTCAGAAAGTTGACCAAAATACAGTGTATCCATGCTGAAAATTCGTGTTTCCTCACAGAAAGTCTTGTCTCTCTCTGCACATTAAAAAAATGGGCTTTTCTTTTTCCACACCCCTTTTCATTGTCTTTTTTACTGTGGTGGTTTTCTTCTCCCATTCCTACTTCCCTTATTTCCCTTCTCTTTCAATATAATTTTCAGATTGTGAGGTTTGTACTGCCTCAGCAAGCTTTGCTCCCCTTTGATTTTTGCATTGTATTTTCCTCTAATATTGTCTTGTACTTTGTCTACTTCTACTGATTATTTTCATAAGGAAACTTGAAACTCTCGGCATCATGCTCAGCTATCAACTGTCTTTCCAGCTCCTGAGCTCAGTGAGGAAAAAAAATCAAACTAATTCAAATCAAAAAGTGTAATAATATTTCGCAATCTTACATGACCAATGTACAAATAAATAAGGAATTAACAAGTAACTTTCTCTTTTTCAGATCACCAAATCTCTGCACGTTTGGTCTAAGCTCAAATTAACCACCATTATAAGAGCAAAAGAAAATGACAGAAGGAGTTTTGTTCATCAACATTCAACATGGAATCTGTGTAATATAATTGTAGCTCATTAAATAATAAATATTTGCTTAAAAAAAAGATATAAATCAGTATTTGTGACTTTGTGAGACATTTTGACTTCACTTTAATACAAGTTCATGTAGCAAGTTTCTTGCAATGCCTGTGTTTCATTTTGTGCATCAGGCAGTGCAGTGCAGCTGGTACATCCACTTGGATGGGGCTTTAGATTAATGTTTTCTCAGGTTCCACCTGGCATACACATATTTTGATCTGCTCTTCTACTTTTGTGCCAAGCTGATGTATTACCCAAAGCTTTCTTTGACTTACGGATTTTACACAGCGTGTAAAACTATGTGACAGCTGTAGTCCCAATTTATCCACGACTGTCTCCACGCTCTTCTCCAAAGCTCTTCTCAGTTTATAGTTCAAAAATTTTACGACCTTTGGGTTGGGACTCAAAGGAGGGTTTTTTGATGGATTTTCGAAGTAGGAATGTTGGCTTCCTGCCATCCTGAGGATTTGTCAGGAAAGCTCTGGGGAAAATGGAGAATCTATGAAGTAAACAGTTTGGCTGAAGATGATAACCTACATTGATTTCACAAGGATAGCTAAAAAAATAGAGGCACAATATCAAAGTTCTCATTGCCCTCTTCACAGGTTTATGATGCCTTTTATATTTACTGTCCATTTTCTTCTCTCTGTAGAAAGTAATAACCAATAATAAAAGTTTTTCACCTGAAGTATATTTTTAAGACAAAAACTATTATATTCAGTTTAAGTAAATGGGAACTGTAAGTGCATATGATAATGTTATTTATGTGCCATGGTGTTTCCTTCAGAACAGAGAAGATAGGGTTCCTGTGTACTATCATGGGACTCCTTCTTTGAGGTTTCTTTTACTTTCTTAGTTACCTTACTGAACTAATATGTGCATCATAGTCTACACGCTGTATCTTCTCTTCCAGCAGCGGAAAAAACTTCTAATTAATTTATTTTTCCTTTGGTTGTAAAGAATCAATCATCAGTACTTTTGTTATTAAAATTTACTGGCAAGTCCATGCACATTCAGAACACACACAAAAAAAAAATCATTAGGTGTTACAGATGCTCAGGCTTATTGTTTTTACTTTCAGAAACCAAAATGCACTGTAATCTTTTCTCATGCCCTTACCTCATTTTTCACCATGCAGGAAGGTGGAAGTGGTAGTGACAGGTATAGAAGCATTTTCCTTTACTGTCTTGAGCTAAATTTTTTTAAATGGAGACCTGCTGCTTATAGCAGAAAAGCAGGTTGCGTGATACCAGCTGAGGATGACTACCTGTCCAGCTGACCTGTCCTTTCTTCTTATCGGTGTTCCTGAGGGCAGAAGGCTAGCATCTTGTTATTCCAAAATGTCTGTAAATGCATTCAGAATAAGTACTTCCAAGATCTGAAAGCTGAATGTTAAACCATGAATCAAGTGACTGGGATATATGGGGATGAATTTGGTCAATGACATCTTTGTCACATAAATCACTGAGTAACATAATTTTCAAAGCTGTTGTCAGCTTTAAGGAAAACTGCTATGGGGAACTATGTGACTTTTTTTTAACCAGTATCACCTAGAAGACTGAACAGAAGGGAGAAAGAAAGGTATTTTTCTATAATGTTCTTTATGCAATTCAACCACAAAATACTGCAGATTGATCATAGTACTCATTTTAGAATGCTCACAATTTTGCCTACCAGAAAGTGCCTCTTCAGTGTTATCATGTACTGACTTTTAGAGACTGCATAAAATATGCACAAAAACACACACATGGATCACTCCTCAATTAATTTAATCTTCAGCTAGTTCTCACGTCTGTGTGAGGAAATGTGGCTGCAAGAATATCTCTGTCTTTTACTCCTTTTACTCTTTTCCCTTCTCATGCCATGTTTTGAAAAGAAAAAAAAATCACTGCCTTCTCTTTCTGTTTTACAATTTTATTTTGATGGTACATATACAATATTATCAGGAAAAAGCAGATACTGACCACACAATATCCATTGTCCATTCATCTAGCTCATTCTCTGCTTTCTTTTATATTTGTCCTCTGCTTTTGGACAGCAAGAGTCAGCTGCTCACTGAAGCATAGCAGAGTGGGAATGGAGTTCCCAAGGTGTTCCCCTGCATGTTCAGAAGCAGGTAGTGGAGCAGGGCTGCATTCATTACTAACAGCTACATTGCTTGACTTACATTTCCTCCAGAATCACCATTACCTCAACCTCCAAGCTAGCCTATGCCAAGACTTCTTATTCTTGGACTCTTGACATTTATTTTCAGCATTTTATGTCTCATTGTTTTATTGAATTAAGAAAATATTTACTAGGGATTTGAGGGGGTTTTTCTTGTTTAAAACTTGTGAATTTGTATCCCCATCACTGCAGTGAAATCAACAACACAGAGCTTGCAGCTGTTTTCATAAGCTGAAACTATCCATTTTCCATTGCGGAATATGTGATTCAGGAGACCGTAAAACTTCAATCTGGTATGTGACATTTGTGAGCACATCAGTGCAAATGTCACAGTAGTGCACTGGACAGCTACACACCAACTCTGAACTATTTCTAGGCTTATAATAGTCATGGCTGTTAGCAGCACGTATGTACCACATGCCTTTTTATATATCTGTATGGAAAGGTCATACCTCCCTCTTAATGTCTCTCTGACTGCCTAAAGTAACAACATACAAATTAGCATGTGTCCAGTTTGCTATTTTTCATCAGATTCTTCATAATACCCTCAGATGTTGCACCTTATACTAGTCTGTCACTCTTGACATCGAACAACCATGAACAGTATTGACCTGTCTGAACTCAATATGTTCAGTCATGTATGACTTGAAACTTGCGTGCACGAAACTTCAAACCCACTTATATTGGCACATATATTCATAAAAACTAAATGGTTACAAGAAGTTCTTCCTCCATCTTTGACAGTCCAATACATTGAATGTCGCTTTAATGTTTTTTCAAGAACTTGGACTTCACAAAATGGATATCTGAAATGCTGAGTATCTTTAGATCTTGACAAGAGGAATTGTATAACAAAACTTCTTCTGGCACTTTGTGGAGCAAGCAAGAAAATCAGAAAAACTGCATTAAAAAGGTGGTATCAAGGAAGGATCTGGCAGTTGTGCTACTGAGAGTCGTGTTGTCGTGAGATGCACCGTAAAGAGCAATGCTGATACAAACTCCTCTAATACTAAAGACTCATCAGGAGGGGTATTTTCAAACGCTACAGCAGAGGCTGCAGCTGGAATATAAAGAAACCCACTAAAACAAGTCAAGTATGAAAAATCCCTTGTGACAAATTGTAACCTGAACAGTGAGAACCTCTGCCGATCAGCTCTTTCGCACTAACGTTTATGACCAAAGGAAATTGCTCAAGCACTACTTTCCATCATTTCACCTGTTTCTATCTGTTACAGACTATTGGCATACAGGTGGAATTGAGAGTATCTGTCACTGGAGGAGCCCAACCAGCATTTGTCACTAGAGTTCATATTCTTCCCACCTTAAAAACAAGGGTCATGCTGCACTTGGAGACCTCCAGGGCTTTTCTCTGTTTCCCACACAGGACTCTGCACATTTTTAGTAATTGCATCCAGCTCTTCAAGGAGCAAGAGTGGTTTCACCCCTATCAGTTAATGGTTATGAGGTGAAAAGGTTTTTTTTTTTCCAGGTATTAGAGCTCATCAACCAATCCTATAAGCCCTGTCTTTATCCTGTTTTCACAAACATGCTGCAAATCTTTAAGAATAGCATCTGAGATCTGTGAAGCAGCAACATGGACCAGTGCATCACACTGACAAAAATTATACCCTCAGCATGGAACTCATGGCAGATGTGAAGATCAGAATTGGTGTATTCCAGTCAGCTTTGGCTGAAGGCCATGCCTTTCCTTTCCTTTTTCCAGAAAGGGTGCAGTGGTGGGGGGAAAGGTAGAGGAAGTTTTACTTGCAGAGGTCCATGCTTGCACTTTGCCGAAGGAAGAAAGAGTGCTTACATCTTCAGTAACGTGGTTCTTCCTAGTGATGTGACTGGCATGGATCCCATATCCAGCTTTCAGCTCTGATGCTCAGGCTTGCCCTCACAAGTTTTGAGTTGTGAAGGTATTAAAAGCCACTCTTGGTGCCTCCAGGTTTTATACCATTGCACAGAGACCTGAGAGAAGTCGTGACCTACATGTTTCTGTTCCACTGATGACTCTGATTCACGACTACTCAATTTTTACTTTCAGGCCTGTTCTTTTATAGTAAAAGCCCTCATAACAGCATCCGATCATTGTTTAGAATGTCTGGAAAGTTAATAATGCATGAAAAGTATGCAGCAGCCACACAAAATGCTACCTTCACAGTCTTTCAAGTATGAGAAGTGACTACAGTCTTTCAAGTTCTACTGGCAAACTAAGCTTCAGCTACATTGCCAAATCAGAGGGATCGGTGGAGTCAGCTCTGCAAGGAAAATCCTTTGCTTTCCATGTGGGGTTTTTTGGGACGGGGTCAGAAATAAAGTTTTGCAAGACTATATATTATCCTCCTTGTATTTAGAATTACTTCCAGTTTCAAACTGATAGCTGAGTTTTGTCTGTGCATTTGAGTAGTAGGACATCTGAGAAGAAAGTGACAGCAATGATGGCAGTCATGGATTTGAAACTGTCTTGGCCTGACCTCTTCAGTATAACTATATATTACTTTTTGCATAACTTGTTTTTCACTTACATTTAATCACTTTTTACTTGAATAATTTCATGATAAAGCAAAATGACTGTAGGATTAATAATTCACATCATCCAACTGAAGTGAAAGAACTGAAATGTTTCTTAATCTCAATATTTACAACTGCTGTTTGTTGCATGTGTTACATAATCCCATCTATAACCAGAAATTAAGTATTGAATGCTAGCTGTATATGAAATTATTTTGTTGATTCATGTGTGAAGTACACAAGATTGTTATGAACATGGTATAGAGCCTGCTACCTTTAATAAATGTATACCAAGAACATGTATGTACACCAAAGCAAAGAAGATGACCATTTAGTGGGAGGAAAAGTCTGCAGATGTTTTGAAAAACTTTGGTGTGGGGGAGACAGGCATTGTATGATGTATTTAATGAAGCCTTTAGAATTCACTTTGAGGCCAAAGAGGTATGTTGGGTAAACCTGCTTTTTCCTTCCTTTTCTCTCTCTGCAGCTCAAAACACCGGAATCTCAACTTTGTACAGGAATTCGTATGGTGCGCCTGCTGAAGATATCAAACATAACCAGGTCAGTACAGAAACTAAAATGTTACTGTTCCAGATGGCAAAAACTGGTGCAATATCGTATATGGAAATGGAAGAAAAATATCACAAATTAAACAATGTCACAAATAAACAGATTGCTTCATGTAGAATTCTACTCCTATGCTCAAATTAAACATCTGTGTTTGAATATGTGATGTGAAATGAGGTCCTGAAGGTACTTTACACCTTGGTAGCAGTTCTAGAATTAGAAACTAGAGTAGTTACACTCCTTTGTGCAGTTGTAATATTGAGCCCAAACTTGGAAGATCACTTGGGAGATTTGTTCCTTCTTCCATCCTGTTGCCCACAATAAGTTGTATCTAACAAGCTGTGGGCATTACTATCTTCCAGGTTTCAACACAGCCAGTTCCACAGGAGCCCAGCAGAAAAGATTATGAACCATATCAGCCATTTCAGAATTCAACAAGAAACTATGACGAGTCCTTCTTTGAGGACCAAGTGCATCATCGTCCACCTGCAAGTGAATACAACATGCACCTGGGACTAAAGTCAACTGGCAACTACGTCGACTTCTACTCAGCTGCTCGTCCCTATAGTGAACTTAACTATGAAACAAGCCACTATCCAGCCTCTCCCGACTCCTGGGTTTGAGACTTGGGCAGATACAAAAGCTCCAGGAACTGTGCATGTGCATGCATACCACGAGACATTTTTTTTCCTGCAAATTTAGTTTGTTAAAGCCTGTTCCATAGGAAGGCAAAGATAACCAGTATGGAAAAAAATAATGAGATTTTTTTAGAAGGCTAAAAGATACGAAAGCTAAACCTGGGAGTAATTAGAAAGAAATATATATATACATATATATATTTTACAGTGTGGGGCAACTTTACTGTTGGCCTGTAGAGTCTAAAGTTTGGTGCTGTATATTGAACGTGGCTGAAGGACAGAGGAAGAACATGACAGTGGATCTGGGTCAAGAGTTAAGCACAAGTTACTGAGCAGCGTACATACTTTATGGGGAACAGCTTCTCACACTTTGTTTAATATCCTCATTCATTGTGAATCTAGGCTTCAAGTTGCATTTGGGGTTTCCTCTGTACAGCAAGATGTTTCTTGCCTTTTGTTAATGCATTGTTGTAAAGTATTTGATGTACATTACAGATAAAAAAAAAAAGGTGCATTGTGTATATTACACCAATGCCACAGTGTTTCTTCATCTATGGTTCTAAATATTGCTTCAATTTCAAATTTTGAAAGATGTATGAATTTCCAGTTTTTTGTTTTCTTTTCCCCGGTGCGTTTTAACAAAAAAAAAATCAAAAAAAAAAAATCAAAAAAACAAAAAGGAATATTTAGCAGTATTGTTTGTTCTGATATGTGAATTTGTTTGTGGCAATTAAAAAAAAAGGCATTCAGCAGTTTCTGACAATTAACATTCATCATTCCACACTCCTTGTCAACGAAGTGCTTTTTCACTGCCTAAAATTTTAGATGTAGATATTTGAAATAGATTTTTTTCATTTATACCAGTTTTCTTTATGATGATACAGTGTTAAAAGAAAATAAATTACAATTGATCTGTCATCCATATTTGCTAAGAATGTCTATTTCCAAGAACCTACCATACAAATACACATTCTTACTCGTGTGTGTCCACGTATGCATAGTATTCTGTGTGCGTGTGTTTGAGTGTGTGTGTTTGTGTGGTGTAAGACTTCTTTTCATCCAATGTTCTCCTTGTTAAGCTTCAATTTTTGTTTGATTTTCAGTTCTTTTTAACAGTGGAAACTCCAGTATGTGCTTTCTCTTACTCACTTCCGTAACCATCGATAGCAATTCAACATTGCTAGGCCACATGCTCACAAAAGAAGGGGTAGCTGATTTTGTATCACCAACTCCATCACCCTTAGGTGCCATTTCCTTTAAATAGCATCTTTTGATCTTCTCTTGAGGAAATTTCATTACTCTCCAGCCACCAACCAGTAAGTGCTCAAGGAAGGCAGAGTTTGATCTTGCCGTCTCCCTGAAGGAATGGAAAACTAAGACCTATGAGACTTTAATCTGGACTCTGCAAACTCTTTAGACTACAGAAGGGTCCAGTTCTTGAACCATTAGGACAATCATTTATTTTAACCCATACCAAAAATAAAACCCAACACCCAGAACACATTCCTCAGATATGAAAATAAAGACCATTTCTGTGCATTTAAAGTGAAATTCTAGAAAATGTAAGGGACAGAGATTTTTTTTTTTTAATTTAAAAAGGGAAGAACAGCTACATAGGCTAGGAGGCCAAAAGAACTGGCATATTCGTCTTAGCTCTTTTAACGCTGGAAGGAAAAAAAAAGAAGCATTTCTTCATTTCTGTTATTCAGGCAACAAACAGTTTAGCATACAGTTTTCAGAGCATAAGACCCACCTCAAATGGAGTAGTTGTAAATTGCTTAAATTGCCAATAAGGAATTTGTTTTTGGTTGCAAACATTTCTGTGGTTAGTCACTGTAATAGTTTTAACATCACCTGGCACACTTCAGGCTGTGCACAGGGGGAGAAGTCTCTCACAAGTCATCACCTGCTCTATAGGACGCAGCCCAAGTAGTTCATGCAGGCAGGTATTGTGACGTAGAGTTGGTTTATTGGTAATCTAGGACTATAGTTTAATCTTTTTGGCAGCTTTTCCCAGTGTACGATATGTAACCTTTGCTCTTTGTAGTAAACAGGGGGAAAAAAATAGCATGCAAAAAAATTTTTAAAAAATTTCAGAAAGGGTGGGTGGGAGGGGCACAGTGGGCCAGATGTATAGTGAGGTAGATAAAAATACTATTCATAGTTTTGGACACAGGCTGTTTATATTTTATTTATTACATTGATTTTAATAAGTGACATTTACAGTGCTCTTTTGAACAAAGCACATTTTCAGTATAAAAGCTTTTTTTTAATGAAGAATGTCACTCGCAACTGGAAGTTCTTCTTGACTGCCTGACAAACACCAGGCTGGTGCAGCTCTGCAGGCACAGGTTTGCCAACAGGCCGAGGAGATGCATCGTTCTGTTCGAAGTTCTTAGGACAGGAGATTATTGTAAGTTGGATGTATTTCCATTCTTCAAACTACTGAAATGCCCACATTGCCCTCTTTCAGCTCCTCTTAGGAATTACTTGGAGTCAAATGTTGACCATTGCTCAAGTGAGAGATTCTGGATTGATGACGTGGCATAAAATACCTTTTGTCTATACTTTGTGTTGGTTTGTTTCCATTCTTCTGTAGTGGCAAGTGCTCCAACTGATGACGTTCACTCTTGCTGTACTGGGTTTTGAGAAGGTGTTGAATTACCTGGCTTCTTTTCCAGGTTTGGAAATACAACACTGCCGCCATACTAAGCAAGATATATATGATGCATTCTTTTTAATATTGAGGAAAGTATTATTACCTATTGCTGTTCCCTTCATTCTTGTACTAGATTACACACAGAAATAGAGAAGAAACAAAACTGTTCCAAAAAAAAATGTATAAAATGCAATTGATGTACTGTAAAATGTCGGATTTTTTTTTTTTTTTTTTTTAACAAGCTTCGTATTAGAATCTTGTTCAGCTGTGTAGAGCTATATAAATCTCACTGTTTTATTAAATGCTGTTTATGGTCTGGAAGGAATGGTTAACCTATCTCAAGATCTAACAAATTTGCACTAACATGAGCAATATTGATTTGAGAAAAAGTAATATGAATTCAATATTTAAAAGATAAACTATGATTTTAAAGGTATATTAACACTGAAAGTACATTTTGACAAATAACATATTTAAGCCCAAAATATAAATGGTTGTGTCAGATAACACAAAAGAACTATAACAATATAGATTGAGAAAAAAAATGTGTTTCACTGTACATGTTGCTAACATGTACAAAGACAAACTCATATTGACGTATTTTCTATTAATAAATCCTACTGTATTGTGGAGAATCACTGGTCATAGTGCAGTATGTTTAAACTCAGAAGTTGACTCCGTAGAAGCTGCCCAGCTTCACACAGAAAACAGATCCTTGCCATTTAGGTATTTTAAAGATTAATCAGGTACCTAACTTTCAGCTCTCAAGTTGGTCACTGCCCCCTCCCTCTCCACGAGTTTGATGAGCATGACCTGCTCTACATCAACCAGCCAAGGGGAAAGATATTTTTGCGAACACCCAGTTCACCCCTAATTATGGCTGCCAAGGGCTCAGCTGCCACCACTAGTAGAGAGAGTTTATCTACATCCCTAGAAAAAACCTGAAAACCTCAAGGCTGGTGCCACTGGATAGGAACGTGCTGTAAAAAATACGATCTTGGCCACAGGTTACATAGACCACAGCCAAGAAACAAAGAGCAAAACATTAATTTACTTGTGCATTGCTGGAAGATCCAGCACACAGTGCATGTAAAGGCTCGGGAATAATTGTTTCCTGGGTTGCATGAGCTTGCAGAAGCATCTCGCCAAGAGACTTGCAACTCAAATCAGAAATGCTGACTTATTTTTTTATATCTTGGCACAGCACAGGCTGTGCGAGCCAGTGCATGGCATGTGAGGCTTTCTCATCCCCTCTGTCGCTGTTACTCATCCTCTCCTGCCAGCAGGCAGAAAGAGCTCTGAGTTTAGAGTTATTGCTTGCATTATGGGGACGAGTGAGAGATGGAGATGGCAATCCAAAGCAGGGGGAGGAAAACAAAAGGGCCTAAAAATGCAGACACTCAGAGTTTGTGCATGGAGACAGATCCACAACCCGTAATTACTGACAGTGGGATGGACCCACCAAGAGATTTAATGCACCAAGATCTTCAAATATTACCATCAAATTAATGTAATGAACATTTAATAGTGGCAGTATGATGCACGCAAAGCTTTATGCTAGAAAAGTGGGAGGGAGCAGCAGAGAGAAGTCACAGGTCACTACTGGGCACTTCCAGCTTCAGCCAGCAGATGTTGGGCATGTGGGCAGAGGCTGCTTACTGCTGTGAAGCAGAGGGGAGAGGGATGACTCTTGATAAAAAACTATAGGTCCAAGCCTTTCAGACTAGGTCAAAACAACATCAGGCAGCTAAAACAGAGGCCACTTTTTGCAAACCTGCCCCTTGCCCCACCGTCCTCAACGGCAGAGTGAGGTCCCCCTAGCAGACACATGGACATGGTGCACAAGGGGGGCAATCCCATCAAGGGCCCAGCTTGCAAAGGCCCTTTACTCTCAGCTGGACAATACGTGCTACAGGTGTGTGTCTGACAGCTGCCAGGGCCAGGGCTGAGCTTGTCAAGCAGCTGCAGCCGCTTTCAGTTTGAAGTCCAGTGTTTTCCCTGGAGGACAGCTGAGCACCGACATTGCCGAAGAACTGTGCAGTCCTGGCTCTTTCCCAGGCACTAGGCAGTTTCTAAATAATGGCCTAAAGCCAGTTTCAGACATTTAGGCTGAAAGGGAGAGATTTGAGTTTCATTCCCAGGCAAGCAGGTTGAAGTCTGCAGTTGATACCTGTAAGGAGAGGGGCATCCCCACCTTCCAGGCTGTTCTAAAAAACAAGTGAGAAGAGCTGTACTGGCTATCACACATCTTTTGACAGCCTGGGTTAGGAGCACTTGGTTCTAACTCATGGTCAGCTCTTCCGAGGGCCAAACCAAACAGCTCCATATAACACAAACATTTCTACTTCTTCCTCCCCAGTGCTCCCCCTGGGTTTTGCACCATCTCAATTGGGACATGTCAGTCAAAAGAACAGCACACCACAGTTCTCTGCAAGTCCAGCAAGGCACATGCATGGGTACTGATGCTAGTCAGGTGCAGAACTCTAGCAGGACCCATGCTAATGCATTATTCTTAAATCTAATTCTTGATCAAACCTGCTTTAGTATTTTTAATGCAATTTAAAAAGCCGTTTCCTTCCTCTGTGAGCATTGGTATCGCTTTGCCAGAAGAAAGTGCATGCTAAACTCTTGCAACCTGTAAACATTTAGCTTATACCTAATTTCAAAGCCGACAGAAGTCCCTGGAAAGTTTTCCATCAGCTTCACCAGGCCCAAAGTGACAACAGGTGAAGAATTGGTACAACCTTCTCAAAGGATGTGCACATCGAGGTCACTCTTGCCAGCACATCAAAGACTGCAACCTTCTAACAGCTAACAGGAGAAAAAAGGTATTTGCTAGTACCTGTCTGTCAGAATTTACTCTAGAGCCTTTGCCTCTCTGCACTTTTATTTTCACTGCTTTCAGAGTGCAACATGGATAAAAAGTACTCACAGTGACTGATTCAGTTAATTTCAGTAGTTGGATGAGTAGTTTCAGATGCTGAAATACCTTTCTTTTCCAAGCAGGTAAAATCTGAAACTTGCTACTAAATGTAGGAAAGCAAAATAGCAGTGGTTTGCTGATTCCTTATTTTTCACAAATTCTATTAAAATAGTAACTTACATAAGTCTTTTCATTTATGCACAGCCTATTGGCTATGGGGGCTGATTTTTACATTATTTATTTATTTTACATTAATGTTACATAGGCAGAAATTAACTAAACATCAGGACAGTAACTTGTTTAATAACATCAAGTCTGAAGAGAAAGTTTGTGGCATAGAATTCAGGCTTCTGTGTGCAGACACAATCAATTATTACCTCTGTCATCAATGGAAAGAGAGAGAAAAAAAGCCTCTACCACTTGAATCCTAACATCTTCTATAGCAAATATAAGTTCATTTTGAAGAAGACTTCTACTCTTTTCCCTCAGAAAAACAACACCGAAACCAACCAAACAAAAAAAACACCACCCCAAAACCTCACGACCTTTTCCTTAAGCTGCTCTGGGTTTGACTTTTTTATTAGGGTGGTAGGAGGAGAATTTCCAGACTTTTTTATTAGGGTGGTAGGAGAAGAGGAGAATTTGCACTATATGCAATATTTGAACAATATGTTGTGTTGCTTTTGTTTCAGCCTAAGGTCTGTGGATGTGGGCAAGAGCACCACCCACTGTAGTGCTGTAGCAGCATTAAGGAAATCAAAATATGCCAGATAGCAGCTGTATTGCCAAATGTGACAGCCACCACTTCCAATACCCTGGCTACTACTGCAGGCTTGTCATCATGGGAAAGAAAAAAGAGAGTGTCAGCCTCCTGTTACGCAGACACAACAGCACTCAGTCAAGAGTGAAAAGAGTGAGCTGTATGAAAGCTGCTGGGAAAAGACAGGCTGCCTGTGGGGTGCCCTCCACTGCAGCGCTGAATGGGACAAGCTGTGGTAGGGTGTGGGGCAGCCCTCAGCCTGTGGGAGCACCACGGGCAGGAGGAGGTCAGAGTCAAGGGTGGTTAACAGTGGGCAAAATTGGGCAGCAGCATCTTAGACCTTGGCAGGGCACAGGTGCTGGGGCCAAGGACCCAGTGCTGACCAGAGAGTGCTGGGGGTGCTGCAGCTTCAAGGGACTCAGAGCTGACCAGGCACCACTGCCTTACACTGCTCCTGCAGCTCAGCCAGGGGCCTTTCTGTCCAGATTTTTGCTTTACTTTTAGTTAGAATGGTGTAAGAGGTGACCTGTTCAGGGTTTTTTTTATTTCTGGTCCTTTTTGTAGCAATGTAATACTTCACAGAATCATAGAACGGTTGAAGGGACCTTAAAGATCATTTCGTCCAAATTCCCTCTCATGGGCAGGGACACCTTCCACTAGACCAGGTTTCTCAGAGCCCCATCCAGCCTGGCCTTAAACACTTTCAGTAACGGGACATCCACAGCTTCTCTGGGCAACCCGTTCCAGTGCCTCACCACCCTCAGTGAAGAATTTCTTCCTAACATCTAATTTAAATCTCCTCTCTTTTAGTTTAATACCACTCCACTTGCCCCATCACTATCTGCCTTTAGTTAGAATGGTTTAAGAGGTTGCCTTTTGTGTTTGTTTTGTTCTCTTCTGGTTCCTCTGTAATAATGCAGCCATTGTTATAGTCTGTTCCTGTTACCAAAACCCAGGTGCAGAGCCAATGCTTGCATGTCAGTGACTCAACCTGCTCTTGCAGTCACAGCTTACCTGTAACATGGAGAAAAATCCATCTCAGTTACTAGATTACATGTTCTGAACAAAATAAAGGGATCTTTAAATATGCATGGTTTGCTGGTGCATTAAAGCACAGGCACAGCTCCCAGCCCTGAGCCCTGGCCGGGCACACAGCAGGAGGATGTTTGGGCAGGCAGCTGCAGACTGCCCCAGTGGGGAGGCACTGACCACGGGTTACTCCACAATCCCCACCGAGGAGAAAGGCTCTCTGCCAGCATATGGACATCTGTAGTGGCTTTTAAGTTATCAGGAGGGGAATGTAAAGTTGGAAAGCAGTGAGCAGGAGATTGAACACTGCAGTTGTTTATACAGAATAGTGGAGCTATCCTCCCCACAGCTAAGGTCTGTAGTCTGGGGGGGTTTGGCTTTTTTTTTTTTGCTTCCATTAATAGGGCTTAGAGCAGTAATATTTTTGATGCAACCATCTGTGAAATATGTTTTCAATAAACAAAAAGAAAAATGGTGTTAATAAATATAATTGAAAAATATACAGTTGGAGACAAATTGGTTTGACTTCCTAAAATTTGATGTGTATGTGTAGTTTAAGATAATGATTTGGTTTAACAACACTGTGATGTAAATGCAAATTATGTACTCTAATAGACTGTGAAATTCCAGGTCTATCAGCTGTGTATACCATACATAGTTAATTAATGACTGTTCAAATCAGCAAAATTAAGGTTAAAGAGATGTTAAAAGACAGGAAGATTGTGGAGCTGCTTCATAAAGTGACAAATGATGGCTGTCATTCATCTCATCTCTGACATGCCACAGTTTAAGTATGATGTTTGTCTGCTGTATTAACTTTGATTTAAAAAAATAAAACTAGTTTTATAAACCAGAGCAACTTCAGTCACAACTAAGCCTGACTTGCTGGACCGAGGAATGTAAAAAGTGGGAAATGAACTATGTAGTCTTTTACTGTGTTTCCAATACCATGTCTAGAGATCATGAATTATCCCAGAAAAACTTGGACTTTTTACTTCCAGGGATTTACTCTGTGCCTTGCTGATGGCACTTACTGCCTCTCACAAGACCATCTGTCAAGGCACTGTTGGAACCCCACCGAAAGGCCAACAGTATTTTCCTGAAATCTCAGCAAAGCGGGAGGTGCTTGGGAAGCAAAACAGCAGTTTTGTGTCTTGTCACAACTGAACTCCTGATCCTTGCTCCAAGACCTTTGTCTACCCCATATAGGGCTAGAAGAGCAGAAAGGCGATGTGACTGCCCCAAGCTGCTATTTGAAATAAATCACCTGGGACTAGGAACATCTAAAACTGTTTAATGGCCCCATAGCTCAATTTTGTGTGTGTGTGTGGGGACTCCAATGGCAATGGGTGCACCATGGCAAAGGGAGGAATTCAGCTTATTGCATACAAGAAAGTTTTCAGCCTAATTTTATTCCCCTCAGCACCTCTAAGGGTGCTGAAGCCAGAGTTTTATTAGCGACCTCCTTAAATGTACGCACTGCTCCCCTTACTGCCACTCACATCCTTGCAGACTTGACTAGTTCCTGTACCTGGTTCAATAAGCAAGATATTAAATAGTGCCACCGGGACCTGAAGTTAACTGAGGCTTAACAAAGTCAAAGCATTTTGATGTAATGGAGGAGACTTGCAAGGCAAAGATCCTGGGATGGTTTAAAGTGCCCCCTGAAAAAAGACTTCCCCTTGTCACAGAAAGGGATGAAAGGCAACGTGCCTGCAGAAGAGGCAGAGGTGCACTGAGTCTGCCAGGTCCTTGCACAGCTGCCTGCCAAGCAGGACATGCAGTTTGCTGGACATGCAGTTTGCTGGACATGCAGTTTGCTGGACATGCATTTCAGTGCCTTTTCTCAGGATGGGAGGCACCAGCGGCTCTTCCTTCCCCAGAGGACGTGGGACTGCCAAGGGTTTTGCAGCAGCTTGTCCTCTGGCACAGTTGCAGTGATTGGCCACAGCAGGACACCAACAGAGCTTGTCCCATGCCTAGGTCACAGTGGAGAGGCACAAGAGCTAAGGAGAGCCATGGGGAAACTAAGACTTCACTGAGCTCAGATAATGGGACAGGCCAAGATCTGCAAGGGTGTCAAACAAAAATGATATTAATAGCAATCGTGCATTTGTACAGTAATAGTAAATTCTAATCTTTATAACAATAACAGAATGTTTTAAGCTGCAGACCTTATCTGGATTTCTCTGGGTTTTAACCCATTTTAGCAGTATATGGAAGAATTATCCTAGAAACTTTTGTAGCAGCAACTCTGCTATCCATCTTTCTTTGGCCGTCTCAGTATTTATATGTCTTAGCTGAGGTTTTGCTTAGCCTCGCACAATTGTGTGGTGTCAGCAGCCAGCATGAGCAAAAATACTCATCCAAATACCGGAGGGATAAAGTATTACCAATTAAACAGTTGCTGATTAAGGCATGAACAGCATGTGATGAGTGAAGAAAGGGGGACATGAGCTGCATCCAAGGCCAAACTGATACCAGTTACAGAGCATGGATGTGCCCACAAACCAAACAACCCGAGGGAAAGTAGCAGGGACTGGATGTTAACTGGTTAGCAGCAGATATGTAAAGGAGATGCTGCATTTTCCCCTCACTGGAGGGGTACCAAAAGAGGATGTTCTGGGCAGAAGGAGCTCTGGTCTGACATTTCTCGGGCCTGGAAAGCTTAGGCAAGGAAAATGAGCTTAGGTCTGAATGTGCCTGTTCTTCACACGTGTGAGATCTTGCTAAAGCTACATCAAAAATCAGGACATTGCCAAGTTGTTGGTGTGCAGCACCAAGTATCCAAGACTGTAAATCATTGTAGCATCCATGTCTGTCCCAGCATGAAAACCAGAAGGGGAGTTACTTTTTCCTAGCATGCTTATGACTGTGAGTTTATAGGTGAGGACCTCAAAAATTATTTTAATAAAGTACTGCTTCAGTCAGTTCTCAGCTGTCAAAGTCGCAGAGCTGCTCAATTCTGGTTTTGGTTCACTCTGCTGGAAAAGAAAAATTCCTTGGGCAAATCAAAAAATCATAAGCTTTCAGGAGAGGAAAATGCCACATGGCATTCCTTCTTGCTGGAATATGATGGGAAAGGACTCGGTAGCCTGTGGAGCAAAAGTCCCATTGAAGCCTGTTGAAGGCTAATTACAGCAGAGGGGATGTCCACAAGGCAAGGAAAATGTTGTACTTGATCGGGTGGAGATCTTGCTTTATCCAACCCTTCTTCTTGAGCTCAGTTTTCTAAAAGCAGAATGGAAGATCGTTTTCCTATGGCCTGATGAAGCTGACTCTGATTAGGACAGATGCTTTAAAATACAGACAGAATTCAATGTAGATAGAAGAGACCAAATACTGTTGTTCTCATCTGTGTTCTTTATGCTGTTATTATTGCCCCCTGAAAGGATGATGAATGTTCTTTTTATGTGCTTGATAATTGATTTGCATTATTATTGAATTTCCTTAATGTTGATGGAGATAAGTAGTACAATATGGATTATATTGATTTTTCTGGAAACAGGCTATTTATCTGCAATTTCTATTAGTTCACTGAAGACATTAATGTCTTACAGTGATAATCAAATAATGCATAACTGGCTTTCTATTGTTTTCAGGCAGCATCAAGAATTAAGTGTGATCAGTTCATAAAGTTCAATAGACATTGGAGTTTTGTCCTTTACAAAACTGTCTAAAGGGTCTTCATAAAAGCAAAAATGAGATTCTAAGACTGGATTTACATCAGAGGGTGCCTAGAGCTCTTTGTCCTGAGTCAAGTTTAGTTCCAGAATTCACTTACTCATCCAATCAAAGTCAGTAAACATTTTTATTGCAGGGAGCGTCTCTTGTTTTGGACTCCACAGATGTGATGTAGGATGGAGGAAAAAGAAGTTCTGAATTAGGACGAACATACATTTTAACTGAGCTTTTCATCTAGATAGGTGCTTTCTGAAAAAACACATTCACAGGGACTTGTTGAAGAGAGCTTTGCAAGTTTCAGTAAATCAGTATTACTTTTCAGTCCTGAAGGGAAACTGTGCTCATTAGAAAAATCGTTCTTGCCTGGGTTTGCATGGCAAACTATGAAGAATCTGTAAGGCCATATTGCATGCCAGGCTTCAAATCTTATGGCTCACAATCTTTTTTTATAGTGATGTAACCAAGTTAAATTGTATTTGCCTAATCTAACACCTGTTAGCATAAGAAGACTTGTTTTGTCAAGATATTTTCCAGATGGATTCCTGAAGTGTGTGTATGAGGGCAGGTTGTTTTACCATGTTGACTAGAGCTTCAATGTCCATTTTGTCCAATAAAATAAGAAAGATAAACCTACAGCATGTCAAAATGACAGTTCAGTTTCTGCATATCATTCCTCCCACTAATTTAGCTCCCATTTTTGTTTATATCTTACACAAAAATAATTTCTTTTTTATGAGAGAACATTTTTCCCTTTATCTGTTCTAAAGGGTTAAGTAGCTTTTCCGTCACTCTTAGGAACGTAACTGCAACCTTGAGTTTTCCATAAAAGCCTTTCTTTCCTTCAAGGGCATGCTGACTACATTCATCTAATTTTGCTGCTCTGATTTGCATATTAAAGAATTGTTTCTTCTTGCAGAAAAACAGTGTGAGCAAAATCCATGGCTTTTGATGCCAACTGTAAGCTAGATTAATGTTAGAGAAAATAATTACAGAATCCAAAATAACATGTAACGTACTAGAGAACTAACAGGGCAGTAGCTAGTCACAGGGTTAACAGCTTGAAGAGAAAGCTCTGCTTCAAAGGCTTTTATCTGCCAACAGATGTCTGTAAAAGAAAATCATCATGAGAATACCATGCTGTATCTGTAGAGCAGAGCTGGGAGGGCATGGATTACCCACATACAAAACCACATCCCAAACCAAACAAGAATCCCAAAGCCAATACTTGGTGGCAGCATGCAGAACAAATTGAGGATTTGTAAATGCTGTGGACTCTTAATTTGAGAAGTCCAGGTTTTACACCCTGTTACCGCGGGGAAACTGCAACACGCGTATCAATCAAAGAGGCCCGCGGAAAAGAAATATCTGTGGACCGATTCTTGCTAGATGTTTCAGAGATGTTTATTTCTCCAGCCGCATGGCCAGAGCTCTGCCGAGGAACTGCAGCAATCACGGGACCCAAGGGTCCTTTGCCCACGCAGGGGAACACAAAACAACCAATGGGAACGAGGCTGACCAGGGGCAGGGAAACCCCGTGTCTCCCCCCAGGGCCCCTCTCCCAGGGCCACATGGCAGGGGGGGGAGGGACCCAACATTTCACCTGTTTATTTTTAACAAAAAGAGATTTAAACTTAACATTGAAAACAACTGGATAAACATGAGATAACAAGGACAGTTTCAAAATAAAACAAGCCACCCTCCTGAGTCTTTAAATGTCCAAACAGATTCTCCGGAACATCTTAAGGCTGACAGAAGGGAGACTCTCTGAGCATGCTTTGTGGGGAAACTGAGGCAGGAGAGGGTTTCTTCTAGTTGTACCTGTTGGAACTCTAAACAATAGTTAATTTCTTCCCGCCCCCTTTTCATCCCCCCTCGGCATTGGAGAGGAGTTGTAGGGGAAGGGAATTGTATAGGGAAGCCATGGGGTGAAAAACGGATTAGGAATAAACTGGGGATGGGGTAAACTTAGGAAAAGGTTCATATTGCGTATAGGGTAAAAGGGGGAAGTAGGTAGGGAAGGGTAGGGAAGGGAAGTTGCTGGGACGGATATTGTTTATAATTTTGTGCATAACGGCTGCCTTTGACTGGAATACCTCCAGGCCCAGTAACATTTGCTGCTTGTAAACCCTTCTTTCCTTGCACTATATCAAATGGTACAACTTTCCCCATCTCCTACACTTTGCAGGTAATTTTTAGGGTTATTCTTTTGAATAGCAGTTCTATGAACGAATATGTCTTCTTGGTTGGCACATCTTGTTATAAAACCATAATTTTGTTTAACGTTATACCATTTTACTATTCCTAAAACCTTAGCTATGGTGATTTTTTCCATTTTCCGAGTGGCTGCTCTTTTCTGTCTCGCTGTCTTTTTGCTTTCTCTTTCGCTCGCTCCCGCATTGGAACTGGCAGGGCTGCTGGGGCCGTCAGGGCTGCTCGTGCCTGCGCGCTCTTCCCGGGGTTGCATTTGGGGCTGCGCGGGCCAGGCTGGGCCATGCTTCTCAGCTCCCCATGCCCTGCCGCCTCTGCTCTCAGCTGCGCTGCCGCTGCCTGGGGCTGCGCCCACATCTCGGCCGGGCCCCCAAGCGGCAGCACCCCTGCGCCCTGTTCCAGCACGCATTTCGGCTGGGCGCGTGTCATAGCTTAGCAAGCACAGTCCCAGAAGGGATGTCCTTGCTAAGGGGTGCTTACAGTTTCCTCTGGGAACTGATAGAACCTATCAGCTGGCCAGTTTGAATATGGACAATTCTCTAAGCCACTTAAAGTTGTGACCGCCTCTGTGATCCACATTTAAGAATAGGCAAACTCCCCCTCCAAGCTCTCTCTCGTTTCCGGCGCTGGCACAGGTGGCTGCAGGCCCTGTGTGGGGGCCAGCGGGCTCGGCCAGGCCCTGCTGGGCCACGGCCATCCTGGAGCCATGGACCTGTTCCAGCCATGGAACCCCCCCCACTGCCTTGCCGTGGGCAGCCGGAGCGGCTCGGCTCTCCCCCCTCTCCACTGCGATAAGAAAAATTCAATATTCCAGCTGCAAAGCTGCAAGGCCAAGGTGAGATTAACCCTTTTATTGCTGTGAAGAGCTGAAAACCTGAGGGAAGAGAGAGAGGAGATGCTTAAAGCTGAAATTCTGTTGTGAAGCTATGATATATCAGAGTATCCTGTTGTAATTTCATGAAGATATGGGGGGTGGAGTGTTCAACTCGTAAGCAAAAGCACCTGCGCTGAGATAGGCAGATGCTGACGCAGCTGTAATTTCATGAGAAGTTTGGACAGGGAGAGATGGACCAGATGAGGACTTTTGCTCCAAACGGGAAAGGAGAAAACCTCAGTCCCCAGAGATGCTCCCAGAGATAGTCCTAAAGACGAAGATGATGAAGACCCTTTGCTCCCAGGGAAGGAGAAGGGCCTCTGTTTTTGTTTCTGAACGGCTCAACCTTAAAATTGTACCCCAAAAAACTTCAAGAGTGGACCCTCAAAAGCAGTTGCGGGAAAAGCTGCAAGTCGGGGGAAGGGACTCACACGCAGGCAGAGAGACTCCTCTTCCTAACTGGACTGAACAATATTTGGAAGTAGGCGGCTGTCTCAGTGTGATAATGTTTTCATAGCATGAGCAAGAAGAGACTTTCTAAATGGACTGAACAAGGTTATTATGGAAGAGGTAAACAGACTGAACATCTTAAGGGTTGTCTTTTTACATTGTCAGTGGGAGAAGGGAGGAAGGTGGGGGGAGGAGGAGAGTTCTGAAGGTGTGGTATAATTTTTTTTTCTTTCCTCTTTTAGGTCTGTTAATAAACTTCTTTCTATTCTTTCAAGTTTGGTGCCTGCTTTGCATTTCTCCGAATTCTTATCTCACGGCAGATAAACAGTAATGAGTATTTGGGACCAAACCACTACAGTAAATTGGTGTTTCTGTCTGGTTACAAACCGAACGGCGACAGCGCGGCTCCGCTCCACCACCGCCAGCCACCGCCTGCACGCTGCTCCTCTCGGCCGGGCGTTCCCGGGGCTCGCTCCACCACGCGCTGTGCAGTGCCAGGCGGGCACCACCGGGTTGCGCTGTTCCCGCTGCGCCTCGCTCCGCTGCCGACACTGCAGCTCGCATCGCTCCGCCCATGTGTGGGAATTGCCTCACTGCTGCTCAGAGAGGGCTCAGTCCATGTGACCTGGGTCGCACGGTCCCTGAAGCAGTTTTAACTTCGCCAGGACACAGCTGACATTGTTCAACAGTCTCGGTAATTAAATAATATTCATGAAAATATTCTTCCATCGGCATATTTTTTGACTCAGAAATTATCTGTGTCCAAATGGTCTTCCAAAAGTCTTTGGTAAGAATCAAATCCCCAGAAACATAGAAAAAGTTCTTAAACAACCATGAAAGGAAGTGTTTCAGTTCCTTTTGAGCTTGAATTAAGCTAAAATTTACAAATCGTTGTTCAAGAATCTTTTCAAGTTTAAGATAAATGTCCATATGCGGCTCTGAGAGCCAAGAGTCTTTCCACGGTTCCTCCATAATTTAGAGAGGGAACAGCAAAACAAAAACAAGAAGAGAAATCCAGAGTTTACTCACAGATAGTCACTGTCCTTAGGGATCGGGGATTGTTCTGCCAGCACTATCCACAATTTGTTACCATGGGGATACTGCAACACGTGTATCAGACAACAAGGCCCATGGAAAAGAAATATCTATGGACCGATTCTTGATAGATGTTCCAGAGATGTTTATTTCCCCAGCCGCATGGCTGGGATCTGCCGAGGAACTGCAGCAATCATGGGACCCAAGGGTCCTTGCCTGTACAGGGGAACACAGAGCAACAGTGGGGAAGGAGGCTGACCAGGGGCAGGGAAATCCTGTGTCTGCCCCCCCAGGGCCCCTCTCCCAGGACCACATGGCAGGGGGAGGGCCCCAACAACACCCAGCTTGGAGCCCCTTTTGCCCAGCCCTAAAAGTGCTTAAGTGCTAGAGGCAACACGACGATCTGTCTTACGAAGAATTTAACATGCAAGTCTGACTGATTGCCATAACTAGATCAACATGATCATAAGCTTGGGCATGGAAGGTGTTGGAGCAAAGCTTTTTGATGGCTTCCAAAGGTTGTTGGGCGAGCCAGACACCCTACTGTCTGTCTAGACATATTCTTTGCATATGTAGAGACTGCATTTTTCCTGTGAGAAGAAGATGAAACTGAGAATGTCTATAATACAGGCTATTTGCCTGTGTTTGAGATGCCAAATACATTTCCCCTGTGTTTTGTATTCCCAAAGGTTACAGTATTTTTGGATAATGACAGACTTTTTAGAAAAGAGGCAAACATTCTAACTATTCTTCTGTCATACAATTATCCTTGGTTGAAGTTGGCAACATTTGCAGGATTCTTTACCATGCCTGTACCCAATTGTCTCCTAAAGATCTCCTTGCTTCTAAACCCTGTCTGAATGTGAACTCTATGGCCTCTCTCCCAATTATCTCTTTGCCTGTTATTTTAGGACTGTCCTACTAATACAGTCCTGAGGTGCATATATACCACCCAGACGAAGTTCTGCCTTTTTTTTTTAATCCCCCTGCTCGTCTAGAACAACCTGAACTGAAATCTTTCATTTCTTTTTTTCCCTTTCTCAGAGCAGCCAAGCATTTGATCAATTATATGGCATAATTTCCAGAAATTAAAGCACACTAATTTCCTACACAATCTTTAAAGAATAGGGTCAATCTGAGCTATGCTTACACCACAGAGCTAAGGTGCACTGGAAAAGTGATCAGAAAGAGACGTTAGAACTGCATCCTCTAAGGCCTTGTCCTCTGCTGTCATTTGTGGAGGATGCCTTTCACTTCCTGTCAAGGCTTCAGTCTTGCCAGCCCTATCTCATGCCTAAGTAAGAAAGTGTTGCCGTAGTTAACATTTATGTGATATGCCATCACAAGCTTTTGTGTCTCATTATGTGATAGCATGTTCTGCAGTAGTCCTCTTCATATTTTCTCTCTTTTGAGCACCTTTCCTGGTAAAGGGGACACAGACAAAGTTCTCCAAACCAGCTTGCTTATTGTCATTCCTTTACATGTACCTTTTCCGTTTCTACAGGGACCAGTTCAGCAGCTGTCTTTTTTCCCTACATTTTCAAGAAAATAAATATGGCAAGTTTTCCACTCTCTCCTGTCATGAAACTGTCTAACACATTCAAATTTCAGTCTCTCTACAGATGCTTCCAGTAATCTATGCCAAGGCTTCATATTCTGCAGCACCATTTCACTCAAATAAATTGTGCTGAGCTTAACACTTCTCCACATTTAAATAGATACTCTGCAAAGCTTTTACAGCATTGGTTTAGTACTTTCTTAGACTTAGGAAAGCAATCAAACATGTCTTCCATAACAAGTCACCTCAGCCAATGTATTGGCTCTTCATCAAGAGATTCCTACCTGTTTTTATGACTTGCTCCTTCTGAATACAACCAATCTCAACCCAGTTGGATTTATATGATTTAATTCCTCTCTTGCATTCTCTTCATGTGGTACTCTTGCTAAATAATCACTCCAAGCATTGCTAATTAATTCAGCATTCATTTCCAATATACCTTATTTACCTTTTACATAAGCAAGTGTGTTTGTATCCCTTGGCATTTGTTCTCCTGCCTCGATGAGCTTGCAAATTTTTTTCCTGTGTCTTGAGTCTTCCCCCTCCCTGGAGAGCTATAAAATTCACTGATAACTCCACTTTCAGCTGACACTACTGCTTTAGCTTCCTTTTTTGCTTGTCATATTTTCACTGATTTCAAGTGATTGTTCCAATCTTTTCAACTCAACAGATTGTTTTACTTGAGGTTTTCATAAACAATCTACTTTATTATCCCATTCAGTTCTGATATTCATACTGGGGACTTTCTGAAGTAAACCTACCTATAGTCCCAGCTCTGCCCCATTTATGTTGATTAAATTTAACAGATCACAGATGTCAGAAGTGGAAAGTGGAGTTTAGGTGTATGCAGTAGGACATGTTCTTGCCCACCCAATGGGTTTGTCTCAGGGACTCTTCTCAGATTGTGATGGTGTTCTAGACATCAATTAATTCCTTTGCCCCAAATGTCTGTAAGAAGCAAAACACTATTACACGGATGAAGAATCAAGGTAATGCAAAGCATACAGATAAACCTAACAAGCATTAAAAAGAATTATAAAATGCTCAGCACTTTAAAGTTTCAAACATAATTTCCATGGACAGATATGTTTTCAGAAAATCTCATTAGCAAACATGAGTTTCTTTTGAAAAATTTCTCCCTGACCCTCTTTCATAAAATACGTCTTCTACCAAACAGCTGATGGGCTGCACAATATGTTTGTAGTAATGCCAGCAAAAATGGGCACTGTATCCTGACTCATTATGTTGTGTTTTTATAGCCCAAAATCCTTCCACTGTGCAACCCTTGTTTTGTCTGGCTGCTGTGCAGAAAATTCAACAAGAAAGAAGAGGGAAAAAGAAATTGGCTTTCTGAAGAAGAATATCTGCAATATCTCAGTGGCGCAATAGAAAATAATATCAGTGAGGCAGCAGAAAGCTGTGTGCAACAGCTACTTGCAGCCAAGAAGAGAGAAATGGAATAACCTCTAACCAGAACATCTAAAGCTCTGTCATGTCACTTGTGTGTTAATTTAATTTTTTGACAAGGTTACTTTAATTAGTTGGCAGATGATAGAAAGAAACCTGACAGGTAAGCATAACCTGACAGGTCTTGAATCCCTACTATCCCTCTGCTTTTTCATTTTGAGTTGAAATTTGGGCTAAAACTGGCATTGCCATGAGGCTAAATGTTGGCACGGAAGCTCCTGCACCAGATGTTTGTTTCACCTTTAGGAGATTTTGGATGTATATTTACAATATTTTAACAACAACAACTACAGAAATGCACAAGAGCTTAAATTTTAAAGAACCCAAGCCAAGACTGACCTTTTCCAGTTTTAGTCAGCAAAAAAGGACTGTCCAAGTCTTCCTAATTTGAAAACACATCTTATTCTCTGAAAGAGAGTGGATGTGATAAAACATAAAAATTAAACAGTTGTCAGGGTCAGTGAGGAAAAAAAATGAAACAAGATACATTTTGGGGTGGGGGGAAGCTGCATAAATCTGTTTTTATTTTTATTATGATTTAAACAATTTCACAATATTTATGATCACAATTGGCTGTACAATTAGGACAGCAAGCCTTCTCATTTTAAGCCTTCTGGTGGCTAGAACTGGGCTTGAGAAATGGGAATTGTTAGTACCACATCTGGGACTGCCACGGATCATTTGGGCTTGATGCTGCATGTGAGTACCACTGGCTTCATGAATAGGCCCAAGGTTCAGCGATACCAACTGTAGGTGTTAATCTGCACAGGACTGTGCACTATTTCCAGGATCAGAGTCCTAACTTCCCACTCGGGTTTTGAAGTGCAAAATGTGCCACCATGCCCTGAGGGTTAACACAGCCCTCAGTTTCCTCTGTCACTTCCAGGTAAATCAGTGGAATTTCTGCTTAAAGCTATTTTATTTTCCCTTAAGTTGATCTGATTCTGTACACTCCCCGGAGCCCAAATGCCAGACATTATATTTAAGACCTGAAAAACTTTTGCAAGACATTCCTGTTTTGTAATGTTGTTCTGACTAATAGTGAGCAGGAGCATGAGCAAGAGATGAGACAACAATGAAAATCCAGCTTGCAACAATTCAGGGCACCATGGCACAGCTGAGTGCATATCGATGTAGGGGGGGTTTCCTGTGTTGCTTCTATGTTACCTTAGTTGTAATACTGGACATTGTTCCATAAAGCAGCTTGTAATTTCTCTATTGAGACTTTTATAGCTTTTGGGCTCACCAAGCAGATCTTTCTCTGGCATCTGATGTATTTTATATTGACAACAGATAACATCCGCTTGGCACGAGTACTACTTTGTCCGAAATTTTTAACTTCTCACATATATGACCACAGGATGGGATTTTATTTTATATTGAGCTCACAAAAATATTTTGCTCCAAATTATTCACTGTTTTTGAGACTCATCTAGTTAGGGTCAGTTGACATTCCTGTTTTCTATGTATTATAGAAATGACCTTGCTCAGCTCTAGGTATGGGTCTGCTGACTTTTCCTCTTGAAGCTGCTGTCAGAATGGAGCACCTCAGTCCTAAAATGTCTGGTACAGTAAACAAGGATAATATTTTAGTATGGGAACACTGCATTGTGGACTGCTCTCTGTTTCCAGCTCTTCTTTTTCTGTTTTGGATAACCAAATGCAATTTCTCTTTGAGACGACCGTACAGTGCATGCTGCTAGGACCCCCATTTGCAGGGAAATGGCCTCTGCTGGGTCTAGCAGCTCTGCCTGTTTTCAGGCTGCCTTCCCTTCTTGTTCTGTCTCTGAGGAGAGGTGGTGCAGCTACAGGCTGCCAGCCCACATCTCCAGCAGCGTGTGTGCTTTGCAGAGCTCTGACCCTCGCTCCAGCTGTTATGGGCCACAGCCAAAGTCAGGAGTACCTTCAGTGCTGACAACACTCACAGGGAAGCTGCATATCCCTAAACCAGGGACATTCCTGGGTGTTCCTTTTGCTGTCTAGGGCAGGAAACCCTGTGCATTTCTACCTCAATTTTCTCAACTGGAAACCTGAAAACCCTGGCAACCACCTGAATCAAAGCCATAAGGAACTTGCGGGAAAGGAAACTAATTCTCCCCAGTCACCCAATGTCGCAGCAGGGATTACTGCAACAAGTATATTTCAAACCAGGAGTCCCATGGAAACAAAGTATATATGGACAGATTCGTGGTAGATGTTTCAGAGATGTTTATTTCTCCAGCCACATGGCCGGAGCTCAGCTCAGGAACTCCGCAGTCACGGGACCCCCGGGTCCTTGGAATTATCAGGGAACCCAAACCAACCAATGGGAAATAAGACTGACCAGGGGCAGGGAGACCCCCTGCCTCCCCCCCAGGGCCACTCTCCCAGGGCTCCATGGCAGGGGAGGAGACCCCAACATCTCACCCGTTTTATTTTAATAAAAGGAGAATGAAAACAACTGGATAAACATAACAAGAACAGTTTCAAGACAAAACAAGCCACCCTCCTGAGTCTTTAAATGTCCAAACAGATTCTCTGGAACATCTTAGGGCTGACAGAAGGGAGACAGAACTCTCCGGGCATGCCTTGTGGGGAAACTGAGGCAGGAGAGGGTTTAATTTCTTCCCTCCCCCTTTTCATCCCCCCCTCGGCATCGGAGAGGCATTGTAGGGAAATGGAATTGTATAGGGAAGCCATGGGGTGCAAAACGGATTAGGAATAAACTTGGGATAGGGTAAACTTAGGAAGGGGTTCATATTGTGTATAGGGTAAAAGGGGGAAGTAGGCTGTGGGTAGGGAAGCTGCTGGGACGGATATTGTTTATAATTTTGTGCATAACGGCTGCCTTTGACTGGAATACCCCCAGGCCCAGTAACATTTGCTGCTTGTAAACCCTTCTTTCCTTGCACTCTATCAAATTGTACAACTTCCCCATCTCCTACACTTTGCGGATAATTTTTAGGGTTATTCCTTTTAATGGCAGTTCTATGGATGAATAGATCTTCCCCTGTATCATCTCGTGTTATAAACCCATAGTTGTTTTTTACATTGTACCATTTCACAGTTCCTGTGACTTTTGTGGCTACAACTCCTCCTATCACGTGCTTGCGTGTTTGTCGTGGCTGCTGATCCCGCGTGGCCGCCGCCTCGCCGACTCCGACGTCTCGGCCGGGCCCCCGCGTTGGGGCTGCTCCGCGCTCTCCGAGCGGCGCTGCTCCGGCGTGTCTGGGCTCTACGCGGCCCCGCGTTGCCATCGCCGCTGGCTCCGTGCCCTGTGAGTGGTTCCGCTCTGCCAACTCCACGCTGGTTTGGGTGCGGCCCCGTTCCGGCTCGGCGCTGCGCGGCTTCTCGTGTCGCTGTGGGAACCGCCGCTTCTCCCTCCGCAGGGCTCTCCGAGCCGTGTGCTCAGAGCTGCCTGCCACGCCGATGCCCGGTTCCTGGCTGCTCGTGGCCCACGGCACCCGCGGCGCCTGCGGCATCGCTCCCTCACTCGCGGGCGCGTGGCCGGGGACCCCGAGACAGGGATGGGGTCCGCGATAAGGCACGGGCTCCCGAGGGGGCCGGGTGCATCCAGCGCAGGCACCTCCGCCAGCACGGCTGCAGTCATGTGCTCCCGGGATGGCGGCCGCGCGGCCTTGGCCACGGGATAAGTAGGATCCTCTGCTTTAGGGGTAATGGGACCGTTCAAATGCTCCTCAAGGGCTTCCCTGATTATAAGGTATGCACAGAAAGCTTCTCTTTGATCCCATACTTTATCCCATATCTTGTCCCAGAAACACCCCTCACAAGATACAGGAGGTTCGATATTAAAAAGTAAGTCTCGAGAAATACAGGGGAACCTTTTGAAAAGCCAGATAAAGAAATGTTCTAGATCTCCCGGTTGCATTACTTTTTTGTTTTGTTGTTCAAGGATTCCCTTTACTTCTAGATACATTTTTTTCTGTGGCTCAGAGAGCCCCATTTCCCACGATTCTTCCATAGTCCAGAGAGAATATCCAAACCAAGATGAGAAGAGAGGTCTAGAGTGGTTATTTTACTCATGAATCTTCCTCAGGGATGGGTGTCTTGCCCGCATTCCTCCACCAGTTTGTTGCAGCGGGGATTACTGCAACAAGCATATTTCAAACCAGGAGTCCCGTGGAAACAAAGTATATATGGACAGATTCGTGGTAGATGTTTCAGAGATGTTTATTTCTCCAGCCGCATGGCCGGGGCTCTGCTCAGGAACTCCCCGGTCACGGGACCCCAGGGTCCTTGGAATTATCAGGGAACCCAAACCAACCAATGGGGAATGAGACTGACCAGGGGCAGGGAGACCCTGTGCCTCCCCCCCAGGGCCCCTCTCCCAGGCTCCATGGCAGGGGAGGGACCCCAACAATCCAAGGATGGTTGTTCCTGATAAAATTTGGGTAAGTATTGTGTAATTAGCACCACTCAATGAGTTCCATTAAAGGACCTCTGCCTCAGCAGAGAGGTTGTTGTGGTCTGGTCTCCTATACAGCTGAAGGGTTCATTGCCACCTTCACTCCTGACTGGACAACAGTCATTTCAGAGCTTTTTAAGGGATAATGATGTCTTAAACTTAATGCTTTTTGTTTATAAAAACACACACAAACATCAGAAATATTGACTTTTAATTATTAGGGGAATACATGTCAAACAAACAGGCAGGTTCCTTATAAAGTCAGTCCTAAACTTGACTATATGACCAACATGTAAGCATGTAACTTTGTTTGCTACTTCTCACAAAAATAAATTTTGAAATATTTAAAAGATTCAGTTCTAGTTCTATGAGAAGAGTTTCTGGTCTCTCAAATTTTATTTCCATTTTATGTCATGATCTTGTTGTCTATTTATAGCACCTGGCTTGGAATCTATACATAATAACCTCACTTTCAAGGCAAAAGTTCTTTTCTAAAGAAAATAACAAAATTAAACCACAAACAAAACAAACCCCCAAACCCAACTCTGTTAACATTTCAACAAAGTTGCAGGTTTTTTTGAAATATGAAAAGCCAAGTCATTGAAATCAGAAGTTAAAGTTGGCCTGCAGAGATAAAGTGAAAATAAAATTAACAGAAAGAGTGTTGTAAGAGTGCTATTAAAGCATTGTGCATTGACATTCATATATATTATATATATTTATGGTTTGTGTGTGATTGTATGTGTGTAGGCATATTTGGTACATGAGTATTTATTTCAGCATCTGGCTTAGCACAATTCCCAATCCAATTTGATCTTAAAGCGTGTTATCTACAGATTCATGATAACATCACAGATTAAAATTTGGTCCATTAAGATTTCAAAGATCAATTCTATAACAAGAAAATAATGGACACAGCACTTAATGTAACCTATAAACCCTCTACTATGCCCCAGTCCTGCTTGCCCAGGCCACATTCCTGTTTCACAGCAGGAAGATGCTTCAACATCCTGGTGTCCTTCCCAAACAAGAACCACACAAAGGCAGGGAAAATCCACCATCAGTTTCTGAACAACCTCTGATGGGAGCAATAGGAAGAGGTGGAAGGCAGGGCACACCAGAAAATGCCTTTGCTTGACAAAGGACACAGCCTCAGTTTCTCTCGCTCATTTATTCTTCATAAATTAAAATTCCTGGTTCTTGCAAGGTATCACATGCAAAACAGGGCAATTATCATCTCAAGTTTCTACCCTACACTCAAAACCGTTCAAACATTTCTTGACAGTAATTAAGTAAATGAAGTTCTGGAGGCTCTGATATAATTGTGAGGAGAGAGTTCTCAGATTTCTTTTGTAATTAAATATTTTTTCATCACTTTGCTACAGTCTCACATCATTTGCACAGAAATAAATTTTAGTTACTGCTCTGAACACACACTTTGAAGAATTAACTACTGTGTAAAAGATAATAATTTCTATTTTCAGAAAAAAACTCTACATGATTTTTAACTGAAAGATCCATCTGAGCAGGCTGCCAGTTTGCTGTCTCTTTTGGTATAATCATGTGGGAGAACTGGGAGAAGTCATTCACTTCCCACCCTTTGTAAATTGTCTCAGACCACTTCAAATAGATGGGGTTTTTCCTTTTCTCTTTGGTGAAGGGAAGAGTTAGGGTATTGCTAATTGCTCCATGCACAAGCTCAAACACTGTTGACTAAATTAAGTTCAGGAGTGCAGTTGTATTTTTGCTTATTGACTTGTACCTGTCTTTAAAGAAGTGCGAAGCCACAGTTTCAGGCAGGTTTTTCCTCAGATTTTACAATCAATTCCTCCAGGACACATTTCCTACACATACAACGATACATAAAATATTGCCCAAATGTTCACTGGTTCTGTTGGAAAGCAGATGAAAGACTTCCCTCCAAGGCATTTTACTTTCTTGGAAGGAGGATCATCAATGGGATTTCTAGCAGAGCTAATTAACTAGATGCTTATCTTGCAAACACCCTTCCAGTTGTACAGGTCAATATAATGCTTTTGAGATGCTGTCTCAAGGCCAACTGCCCCAATGCAAAATGTGAAATAGACATCACTTCACAGGTGGCTTTATAGTAGTGCCATACAGATATGACAGTGATAAACTGATAGTAGAATAACTGAGAAATCCAAGCCCTTACAAGCTATTTTTCAAATCAGCTACTGAGCTGCATGGGAATTGGTGAGTCCAAGACTGAGGAAGGCAGGATTTGAAGTCTGTGTACACATTGCTAAAAGGCAGGTGCAACTGCACCTCTGCATCATTGCTCTTAATAAATACCTAACCTAGTTTTATGAATTGTCTCTGTGAGTACATCGTTAACCAGCACGAGGTAAATTCATCATGGTGAGCAAGATAAACATAGAGAGATCCACCATGGGGAAGAGAATGTGACTAATGGGTGTGGAGGGTGGAGAAGAATTTAAAACTACAAAGCAGCTACAGTACAGGGTGTTGGGCTGCCAGGAATGCTGTATTTCAAGAAGAAAAAAAATCAGTTAAGAGCAGACAGCTGTCAGAGCCCTGTGATTTTGGAGAGGGAGTCAGAGGTGCTTCTTTGAGAAAGAACATGAAATGGAAAATAAAGAAGAGAAATTGTGTTGTCTGGGGGGATAATGTGAGTGGTGGAGGTTCAGACAGGAAACAAAAAACAAAACAAAAACCACCACATGGTAATATTAGCAGTGAAATCAGAGAAAACTCTTAAGCAGAATGTGTTAGCTGGTTTCTTTGGGGGTTTATTTTGAAAATCTAGAATACGCATGCATATTTGCCTGATCATGTGTGTGTATGGATAGGCACACAGATACATGCATATGTGAATGCACATTTTTACACGTTTCTGTGTATATTTAGGTACATGTATATACACAGACACACCCCCGCTTCATTTCCACACACAGCAGATGTCTGATTGCCATTTCCAGACCTACTGCATACTTTGAGTAGCAGTTGCCACCTGCTTTAAGAACAAAGTGGGATATTGTGCAGGAATTTAAGCAATGTGATCCATTAATCCGAGTAAAAGGCAAATCACGATAACAATTAGTAAATCCATGCTTATTGTCCCTTTTTTATCTTCAGAATATAGCAGTGAACATGGACACAAGGCTTAGTGATCTTTCCTTCTACCAGACAGCCAAAAAAGTGGACAAAAGACAAACAATAACACAGTAACAGTAATGCAGTTGGTTTGCAGCCAAAATGTTCTATTTTAGAAATGTATTATCACATACAGAGCAATTATGAAAGTAGAAACATGCCATTCCAGTTGCATGGTAAATTTCTCAATCTGCCAAACAGTAAATATAATCCAAGGTGGAAAAGTTTTACTGTTACTTTATTTTTATTCTGTTCCCAGCTTTTATTCTACTCAAACAATCAGAGAAACTGTAAACTGGAAAATAGCTCTGGAATGAACCACTGCAGAGGTTCACAATATAATGCCTGAAAATTTTATCAAAGGAACTTTGCTAGCCCTTTACAGCATCTATGGATTGCTTTTACTATCTTTTTATCAACACATTTTTTAGATAGAAAATATTTTTGAAAAGATTACCAATAGACTGAGCTTCTGCATGTCATTATCAATTTAAAGTCAGGAGAAAAGTGTCACAATTACCTTATGATTCCTTTGTGGACGTGGGAGACATAAAAAAAAAATTGTGATGGCAGCAGAAAAAATATTCCACCCAAATATACTTCTAGTTAGTTTTTCCCTTGTTTTAAAATATAAAATGAAATATGGAAGTATAGAAGGAGATGGAAGTGAATGGAAAACTGAAAAGGTCTCATTTCCATTTGAAAATCCATTTTTTTCTATCAAGAAATTGGATAATTAAAATAATCAGCATTAAACATAACCAACATATAATCCTCATTATGCTGTATTATCTTGAAATCCCCTTTGCTAACTTTGCTTTTAAGAGCCTTAGATGAAAACTTGCATCTTACATAAGCATAACACTTGGCACAGCCATGCCTATAGGCACCACAAGATGGTTTACAAAATCTTAAATTATGTATATTGTAGGTTATTCACTCCATGAATAAACTATTAAATCAGTAGTTCAAACTTCAGCAGTTATGCAAATCTGTGACTGCAGTCTGTGCTGTAGCACTGAGGTGGCAAGTTGAGGATGACGGGTTCATGAAGTTTTATCAAAAGCCAAACATCAAATGCACTATAACACAAATACTTTTGAGAGTGTCTGGATGAAAAACTTTCTCAGTGCTGCAATGCTCTTGGTAGACTTCAGACCAAAGATGTATTTAAAAATTACATGTATTCAATGAATTATTTGCTTATGTGATTGTTGCCAAATCAGTAGAGAGAAACATCATTGCAAACTGGAATGAATATTCATATAGCGCAAATAAACAATGAATACTCATCATGTGAAGCTGACAAAAATTATGCTAAAATTATGTTGAAATTAGTTTGGGAACAAATTCAAATTCATAGCCTGTTGGCAAGTGCTTTGCTGAAAGAAAAAGAGCTACAATTGTCAAAAAACCATTTGCATATTTCAAATGTTGCACTGAGTTATTTTATTTAGCCATAAGGACTCTTAGACTTTCAAGTCTGAAATCAATTCCCATGGGAAGTAAACAGGTTTTAGAAGATGCGCTGATTAATTGCCTTTGGTTCCCAACATTAACCCTCTTAGCAAGACAGATGAACAAGCTGGCTCTACAGATTCTCTTATTCAAACACCGTCACATATCCTTGGATAACATTACTGGGAATACTAAGATACTAATTTTTAATTCCTGTTCCAATATGGAATCTAAGCTGAACTTTCATTTTCTTTCCACATCAGCTGGTTGTTAAGGTGGAAGTTTAGCAGGCAGCCATCCTTATCCTGGCCTGATGTTTTCATACCTTTCAGTTAAAAAAATCCCTTCAGTCACTGGAGCCCATTAACACCTCCTATGCCACTCAGCCAGGCTCTAACTCACTCAGCACTTGTTTGGCTTTTCCATCAGCTGGCTGTTATTGCAAACATACCCACTTTTTCTTTGGTTCTCATTGTGCCCCTTCCAGCACCAGTTTATTATCTACTCTATCAAACCATTTCACTTTAAACAGTCTACAAAGACAGCTGCATTGTCAGATGCCCAGTTTGCCTTGGAGGGATTTTTCTTCCTAAGATAGAATTTTTCGTAGGAGGGAGCTGAAGATGTAGTTTCTAGAGGTCTGTAGGTTTGTGCTTTTATTAATAACACAGAATTTCTTTAGTTTTCAAATACACCACTTGATTTACATTGTCTGAATCACTATTGAATAAACTAGGGAAGGCAAAAATAAATTTTGGTTTTTTGTTTGTTTTTAAACTAAAGGTATTTTTGAACCCACCAAAAGTGGTAACAAGATGCAAATATGTGTGTTTAGACACCATTGGGGCCTGATAACTAAATGGATGGCAGCTTTATTATATAAGCTGAATGGTACCTACTTGTCACCATATCCCTGGACTTCCTACCCACAGTGTCACTGTGGCCCTTAAATGAGGGACTGTATTGTACACTTAACTAAGAGACCAATTTGGAGACAATTTTTCAAGTATCCACAGCCGTCTCATAGTCAAAATCTGTTTCTTTTATCAAGCCAATAATTTTGCAAATAAAAGCAAGAGGCTGAAATGCTGAACTCCATTATAATGATTTCACTTACAAGATTTCCATAAACTCAGCAAAGCTCCAGCTAATTACCACAGCCTTACAATGTTGAGATGAAGGCTGCTTAGAGGAAGAGCTTTTTAGAAAGGCGGTATAGAATGAAGGCAGGAGTTGAAAACCAGTCATGAAGCCAACATTTCAAGCCTAATTAAAGCAAGAAAATTTTGTCTATAAAAAATCAACCCCGCTACTGATACACTGAGAAGTAGTTGGGGGAATATTCCCAACTCAATTATGACAGTTGAAATCTTGTAGGTATTTGAAAAAACAGCACAAATTTGATTGAATACTCACTAATCCTGCCAAAACTTTACCCTTCTCTATCTTCTTGGCTCTGCCTTGGGATTGCAGCCCTATCCGTAGCTTTGTGCTGTCTCCATTCACAAATGTGAGCAGTGGAGTATTGTAATGAACCTGGGCTTTTCTGAGTTTAAAAGCTGCTTGGGGAATTCACTGCAGGAAAAGGTCCAGGCAAATCCTCTTCACATTTGCACACCATCTGGAGTCCTGTCACATGCATTTTTGAGCATAAGGTGGTAAATGCTGAAGGGCCTTTGTCCCATTAGACTTCAATTTACATGTCCTTGCTCTGTAAGTGTCTCTGGGCAGCACTGCTTCCAAGAAACCTATCTGGAGGTCTCCAGCCTTTCTCTCAGGCATATTCATCCCATTGTCTGTCCCCGACCTTGCACTCTCATTGAAGGATAACTAAGGGGTGCACTATCTCTCTTCCACAGCATTGCACCCATGTCATAAGCAGCAGCCCCAAAACTCAGCAACCTATTCCAACTAGGTCATGACAAAACCTTCTCATTTTCTCTCTGAAAGAAATCCAACAGCAGCATTTAAGATTTAAACATCTGTCACACTGTAAAATTGAAGCCGTTACATATTTGCATTACCTCGAGTCTGATGGCTAATCTGTGCAGTAGCCTATTGTGAACTTCACGGTCTCTGCTTTGACAGCAGTAGGTTCTGGATTTCTAATTTCAAAACTACAGCTGTTGCTAAAATCCCATCAGGCAAAACCAGCCACCTTTACTCCCACCTTTTTCAGAAATTTGGAGGTGACATTGTTTGTGACATTGTGAAATGGATTTGCCTGATGTGATTCTCTCACCTGCATATGGGCTGAACCCTTGCAATGTTTGTGCTACTCCTATGTTCTGTCGCTTTCCTTAGGTGACGACAGTAACTGGGATTCCAAGGTATAAACTTCTTTTTTTGCTGTTTGGTTTTGTTGCCAACATTGCAGAATATGTCCCTTAGCCTTAATTAAGTCACAAATTACTTGTTTTCATCTCCTTTGGCAATACCAGTCCCATGTCCGTAAAACAGATACCTAGTTAACTGAAAACTGGTAAAACCATCAGAATTAAAAACTGAAGGCACCCTCTGTGTCATTCATGTTGGCAGGTGCTGCTTGCAGACCCAGAGCAAGGGGCTGCTTTCAGTCTCCCGTGTCCTTCTGGCTTCTGGGGGGATTCAGTTTTTCTCAGATTTTAAGTGTTTCTTCATGCTTTCCAGGTGGGCTTTTTGTTGTGGTTTTGTTTTGGGTTGTTTTCCCCCTAGTTGCACACTACGTTCAGTGATCACTGAAGAGATCTGACGGAGGTGAGCTGCCTGGAATGATTCAGTTGTACCTGAGCATTACACAGAGGAGCCATCCACTATTACCAGGCCAGGCACGTTTACCACTTGCTCCCCTGCTGATGGGACCACTATTATGATGGACCCTTCTTTTCTGCTGCAAATATACCAAAGGATGTGCAGGAAAGTTTCCTGTCTCCCTTTTTTCCAGCAGGACAAAGTTAGCAGTATGACACTGATAAAACCCCATTTATTTCCATTTACAGAAGGTGCTACCACTCTTTTTCTTTACATTTGCAGCTACAGTCCCCTTTCGTGTCAACACAGACTGATTCTGTGCACAGGAGCTTGAAGTTATTGATGCTTTAAAAGGTAGAACAGCCTCTCCTCTTGACATCTGATGGAGAGATTAATAAAACAGACCCATGGAGCATGCCTTGTATAAATGTATCTGTGGGGATATTTTGCCTATTCTTCCTTTATGCTCTTTTCTTTTATAAAGCCAATTCATTCACAAGTGAGGAAGATTAGGTCACTGAGAAACTGAAAGTCTAATTTAATTTCCCCCAGTTTCTGGATAGGAATGAAAGCTAGTGTTTTATTAGTAACTTCTGAAATTTGAACTTACTGCTGACCCTTACTGCTGTCAGTCAGGTCCTGAGACATGGGTTGAACACAGACACTACAAAACAAGAATGTTGTAGATGCAGCTGATCCTGTAATCCAAGGCACCTGCATCTACAAAGGGCTGCAAGGATGCGTGAACTGTTTTGTGGCATGATTCCAACATGACCTGACACAAAAGCATGTCAGATTCCCAAGAATTTTGGATGCTGACTAGGGTAGGAGAGTAGATTTACAGCACAAAGTTCCATCAAAACATTTCTTATGGTTGTGATGTCATGTGGCAGCAATATGGTAGGTGAGTTTTCAGTCACTCCCTTTTAATTTGGAGTTTCAGCACTAGAAACAGGTATTGGCAACATTACTGCACAGTAACTTCTAAAGCCCCACGTCAAGAACCTCTCATAGTACAACATCCATGTTTAATAAGAGGGACACAGAGAGGAGGAAAACCAGAAGAGTAAAATGTGTCTAAATCTCAAGCCTTTACTAAATTAGAAACTCAAAGTTTAAAGAAACCAAACCAAAACCAAACCAAACCAAAACAACCCCCCCCAAAAAAACACCCCAAAACAAACAAAAAACCCAACCAAACCAAACCAAACAAACCCCAGAAAAACAAAAAAAACCCCACCCCAAATCCCTCTCTTTCATGCAGTGGCTAGAAGTACCATTTTTGTTAAATGTGACAGTAGATGTAATCTAGGATCATAAAGAAAATAGCAATAACTCCCTGTAACTTCTAGCAATTTGGCTGTTGAAAGCCTAGGTTTTCTACCAGTGTAAAAAGTTGAAAAAGTTAGTGTATTCATACAAAAGCCATGTACACTGTCACACCCTGAGCTTTCACTCCTGTTTTGTAATTATAAAATATTTTCCAATCATTAGATTGAGGACTTCACTTGTGCTACTGGAGATTTTATTGCTCATGGTTCATTGTCTCTCAGTAGCATGGAGCTCAGCTCTGGGTCCTCAAGCTGTTCTAATATAAAAGTAAAAGAAAAATTACTCCCTACAGTGGCAGGATATAATGAGAAAGAGCAATAATTGGCAGACATGACCAGTGGAGAGACAGACTTAAGAAAATGTTTGCATGAAGGAAGTTTATGAATATACCTGGTTTCTTTTGTGAGCCAAAATCTGTGTATTGAAGGAACTGAACACACCAGCCTTTCCTGAATTCTTAATTGCCACAGTAATGGAACCAGAAGTAAAAGCGTTCGCATTTATGGAAGTTACCTTCCACTGCCTGCCCTTTAAAGTCTTTTCCCTTGTAGAAAGTGACAGAAATACACAGTGAGTTAATTCCCTTCTTCCACTTGGGCAAGAGAAGCACTGTGTCAGAAAACAAGCAAACCAACCCAAGCCATACTGTGATTAAGAAATTATACACAGAATGAATCTCTTCCTGTCTTCAGGGATTAGCTGACAAGTATTCCTCTTGATGTTACTCTAATTGGTGGATAGGCTCATGTCTGAGTTGGATGACCTACTTAACTGTGTCATTCACAATGATTTCCATTAATTTGGAGTATTCAAGACAATTTCTATTTTTCATTTATATTTTGCTGAATATGCAATAAATAAAGTGTCTCTTTGCCTACATTTTATAGACTGGTGGCAATGAGATCTCCTAATTACCTTTACTACGTTATGTATTAAGAATATATAACATACCCAGTGGGTGCAGATTAACAATCTCATGGACATGGAACATGACTGCCACTATCTACAGCCCACCCTCCTTGTGCCCCTCCATCAATGAGAACTCCGTGTGAGAGATACCAGAGGTCATGCAGCCCTGCTTGTTCTGTTTGACATGTGTGTTTGGACCTGCAGACCCTGAATTTGACTATTGCCCTCCCCTGCTGGACCTGCTGACAGTGTCTGCCTCCATGATACCCCACAGCAAAGAACACCAGGTGCTCACCACCCACAGCCCAGAGAGATTTTTTCATTTCTCTGTTTTAATCCGGTCTCCTACCAGTTTCCTTGAACATACCCAGTGCCAGTACTCCATGGATCCAGTTAACATCCCAGTTATGCATTTAGTTCATCTTCTGCCTCTGTGATTTGTAGACCTCAGTCTTATGACCCATCCATCTCCTCTTCTAATCACACAAGAGCTGCAGCCTCTTTAGTCACTCCTTATGAAGAAACCCCTACATCCCTTTGACAACCACAGTTTTTCTTCCCTGTACCTTCTCTAAGACCACCATGTTCTTCTTGAAATATGGCATTCCCAATACTTTTCCTGATGATGCTCAGAGCCTCACTGACTTCCCTGACTGCTGTTGCACAGCAGGTCAGTGAGTTTGGAAGATAGTCAGCAATGGCTCCAAAATACCTTTCCTGCGTTGTAGCTGTCTGTCCTGAGTTGCAACAGTATTTTAGGTTCCTTTATCGTATCTTCTCTTAATACTCTTTCCAGTAACAGCCATGATCATTTGCAACTCCCTGCATAAAGGCAGCAGCTCCAACTCTCTGATCTTCTGTTGCCCTTCTCAAACCAACTACTTCTGTTTCAGTTATGTTCCTTTTGAAATGAAGTAATAAAGTCTGATTGGGCTATCCAAGGCAAAGCGAGCAAGATGTGGCATTTCTGAAAAACTTTTTATGTTGCACTGTGGCATTTCTGAAATATTTTTTCTATTGCACTCTTCATTTTCCTTTGTATACTCTAACTTCCCAATCTGAATTTTTATTTGGTATCGAACTATGTGTTGTTTGACATACTAAGTATGGCCTAAGCAGCTTCTTCATTTTATAGCTCAAAATGATTCCTATTTTTTGAGAAATTTCAACATATCCAGAAGCTATGGAGTATTGTCTTATTTAGGTGTCACCATATGATAACTGTTTTACAGAGTTTGAAGTTCTTCACAAGTATTTCTAAAATATGGAACAACATACTGTGCTCTTTTACACATTCACATTCCTCTTCCAAGCCAATCAAGACCTCAAGCAGGATGAGCTGCACACAGATCCATGTGTTTCTACCTTGTTCTTTACATGTAGAAGAGGTTTTGTAGATGGTAGGGCTTCTTGCAAATGCTATACACTTATCACAGCATGTGTCTCTTGAAACAGTTATGTGCTGGAAAAAGTACATAAAATTTATGAGTAGGTTTCAATAAATATTACCCCAAAGAAGCTCCAGCTGCAATGCATATAAGGAGAGAGTAGGAACATGCAAAAATCATTAAAGAAAGTGTGTCTAGCATCAACTTTTTATCTAAGAAAGTAAGAAACATTTTTAGGGCTAGGGACCCACAGATATTTTTGGAAGGTGGAATTCAAAAAGGGTTACAAAACCAGACAGAATAATAATGTCAGGAGAATGAGAGAGAGGAGAATTTGAGTCTTAGAAATCATGGTCTGTAGTGAACTTTAACTGTTGCTTTCCAAGGAAGGTTGAAAGCACTAAAACCACAGAGAAATGCTAACCTGAAAAGCAGAAAAGCACATCAAAGGTGTTTGGGGTTTTGCTGGAGTTTTTTTGGTTGCTTGATTGGTTGGTTGGTTGGTTGGTTTGGGGAATTTTTTGGTTCTTCTGTGAAGCTTTGTAATTTCTTATCATGTATATATGGTATATCACATATTTGTGTACAATACATTTTTATTAGCATAAATATAGCTCAGTATCCATATTTTTGAATTATACATTCAAAACAAAAATTTCATAAAAGCTAAAAAATATATGCCAAGTCATTCTTTAGGCAGCAGTTTTGCCAGAGGTACTAAGCAAGAGAAATTTTCTATCTGCTACAGGAGCAAAGGAATCAGTATCACATCACAGTGTTTTTCTCCAATTTGACTTCCACTAATCAGCAGCTCTTTTGTATGTAGAAGGAGTCTCTGAGTGGAGGCAATACTGATAGCCTTCTATCTACTGATAGTCTTCTTACTAAATAGCAATGGCCAAAAAAAAAGAACCCTCTAGAATTAGTTGCCAGATGGGCTTTTCTTCGGATTTGGGACTGGTCTTTGATAAGCAGTTGACTTTCCTTCCCTAGCTTGCCTGTGGCACCTTTAAACATCTCTTGCATTAAAGAGGTCACATCATGGAGCACACTGGGGATTGGACTTAAGCCCCAAAATCTGTTAAAGAATGGCCTGTTCTATTACAGGGAAAAGGTATTTTCATTGATATTTTAGACTATTTTAGGGAGGTTTGGTGGGTTTTTAATCAGTTTTCTAGAGAAGAACCAAAGAATGATGTGTATTTCTGTCAAGTATAGGCCTCTTAACCATGGGCCAAATAGATGCACAAATCAATGCCCTTGGCAGCTCTGTGAATGTTTGTAACCACATCTATCCACTTCCAAGGAAGATGCTTGTCTAAACATTCATTCAGTGCCTTGAAAAAGCAAGGCAAATGGCACTGCTGTGTCTCGGTGGTCTTCTGCTGATTTATCACATCTTCATTCTTAGAGAATAGACAGAGCCATGACATACAATGTTTGTTGAGATTGCAGCAGCTCCTCTACCATTAAATGCTTTCTAATAGCATGTCTAGGGTAGCTCCTGGGCACTGTGCTTTCCATCATCTTACTGGCAACTGACTGGCTTCAAAGGAAGGCTTACAGATTTTAAGACCTCTGACTACCACTCCACTTTTTCCTGTCAGCTGGAGCAGCTGAATAACTCCAGTAAGTAGGCTCATTTGGATGCCACTGATGAGGAAGGCAGTTTCAGGCACTGGTGCAAACGTTTCAGGAGGCAGAGCTCATACCCAGCTGTGATGGATGCCTCAGAGCACAAAATGTGTTGCTGTCTCCTGAGACACTTCTCTGCTGTAGGTTTGGACATATGGAACAACAGATTGGTGGACAGGGAAAGTGGTTAAATTAGTCTGTAAATTTACTGATGTTAAGTCCAATCAATCTTCCTGAATAATGATTAACATACTTACAGCTGAAAGGGTACAGTTTGAGGTCTACTTTCAAGTGAAATGTCACTGTTTTGTGGTCTTTGGACAGATTGTTATATGGGAATGTTTTTGCAAGCTGCTAGTAACCTACTGGCTTTACTGCTAAGCATTCCGCCCAGGTGATGTGTAGCATATTTTCTCTTTAAAGTGCTCCATGGTTGTAAGCCTACTTGACAAAAGATGTCACCTTTCTTGAGAAAAATAAATGAACAAAAAGTAAAAAAAAGGTTTTCAGCAGTGCAAATAATATTTAGCCCCATAATGCTACAAAGGAGACCAAAGCCCAGAACAAGATTTGCTGATCTAGATTCCAGGACACCGAGATGTGACTAATACATCTCTCAAACATGCCCCCTTTTACCTCTTAATGTTGGAACTATGCCTACACTATTCTTCAGAGGAAATTTTAGGACCAAGTATCAAGCAGTAACCATCCAGCTCTTAATAGTATCAAATGTACATTTAAAGCAAATGAGTAACATCAAACTCTTTCTAAATAAGTTTAAGAGTTTAATAAGTCTAATGAGAAAATACCTATCTTTTACCACTATTGCAAAGCAGAAATGAACTGAGCACAGGCAGTAATTAATAAAAAGAAAGCCCCATCTCTCAGGATTCCTTTTATAAACTTTTTTTCATCTGGGATATTGTCTTCCATAGCTTCTTTTAACATTATCTTGTTTGGAAATTGAACTATGAACATATACCATTCTAGAGCAGCAATGACCAAGCAAGTAACCTGGCTAATGAGAAAGGCAAATTAGACGTGGTCTAAAAGGTGCTGCAATGAACTGTCTCATGTGCATCTGCATCTGTGCCATGGAGCCATGGTAAGTTATGTATTGCTGTAAATTTAAAGGTCATTTCTCTTATGTCCAGGTAGCAGAGTAATGTACGTTTGCAAAAGAGGACCTCTCTGTGCTTCCAACTGCTGCTGTGAACTGGCTTTCACAGCAGACAGGAAGCTGCACATATTTATACATTTATGACTCCAATATCATGCTGGGCTGGTGCACACCAAACGATGCACGGACCTTTTCTGATTAGAGAGAGTTATTGGGAGCTGGGTAAAAATAGGACATGTAAAGTGTGGGTTGAAAGGAGTGAGGAAAAAAGTGAATAAATATTTTTTCTGTATTTATGCATTTATGCAATTTGGTGCATGTTTGCTGCCATGCAAGACGGACAAGGATAACTTTTCATATGTACTACAGTAGACAGAATACAAATGGTCAGCTACGTTTATAAAGCCAACCTACAATACTGATTTCCTTTCATCTCAAAAAATTATTCCTGACTTTTTAAAGATCAAGGATCTGGGCTCTCACTGAAAAATTTGAAGCTGTCATTCAATATAGCACGTTGGAAAACAGAGAACCATGTAGGGTCACAGTTCCTTCCCATCATGACTGTGTATTTGAAGTTGTTATGAAACATATTTGCAGATGCAGAGGAGCATAACTGCAGGGTGTTTGAAAATAATAGAAGTCTTCAAAATAATGATCAGAGGAATTAGATACAATTATACCTGAAGAGCATGAAGAGATATGGAAACCTTGTTTATCAGACTAGTTCAACTCATACACATGAAGCAGCCTACCCAGGTCCTCGATGGATCTCCTGGGAGGCAGAAAGCAAGAGGACTTCCCTCAGAACACACAGCAACTACAACATCTGAAGATTTGGTTCTCTGTATGCAGCCTCCAAGCTGCTGACAGAGACCTGCTTAAACTATACAGGACAGGAAAGAAGTGCCTGGAGTAAGGAGTTCTCCACTGATCCACAAAGCAGAGAGAATGTGGATAGCATAATATCCAGCAGCAACTGGAATATCTATTTATTAATGATGGAAGCTGCTGTTGAAATAACATGTTTCAAAACTGAAACTGCCTGATTATATTATGAATAAGCTCCATTTGGTTATCCATACATAAGCATTTTAAAAATGGAAGAATCAGTCTTGGAAAGATTATGCTGCACTTTGAGTAGTTTACCTTTCAGTAGAGATTACAGAAAATAATTTGTAGAGTCCACAGAGACTGTGTATGACAGTGCATAAGACAAAGAAATGGATACCATTTAAATCAACAAAGGAAGATGTAGAGAGCTGATCTGGAAATAACAGGAATTTGTTTTCTTTTGCACTATCTATTCCAAGTTGAAGAAGAGGGAAGAAGAAAAGTGATAATTTTGAGGTATTAAATAATTGAGTGATGTGTGAAGTGAAAAAGAGAAAAAACCCTCCTAAATCAAAAATTTCAGTATTACTTGTAAGCCTCTAGTGTGCTAACCTGTGTATTGGTGTGAAGAATACAGAGCAAGTTTAGGTATTAACACCACTTCCTAGGAGAAGTAGTGGTGTGGAAGGAAAACAGGACGCAGAAGATGACGGGCAGATTCCCCTTCTCTGAGGGGAGACCATGTGGTGCATGATCTGGCTGGAGGGAGGCTGTGCAAGGTTGTCCTTTCAGATATCCTGACATCAGAGCTGTAGGACAGAACAGGGTGGCCTTTCACAGCAAGCAAGTTTTTCAGGTAACTTCTCTGGAGTATTTGCAAGGATTCAGGATCACATACCGAAGAGCCAGCTGGGAAGCACATTGAGAGTTTCTTCCTTTTTTGTTGAACATAAGGGTCTCCTGCTGAGGGTCCTGGAGAAAGCTTTGTGAAAAACAGGTTACAGCCTTAGGTTGCCCTACAGAATAGCTTGCCCTGTGTTCTCAGAAATGACTGCTCTCCTCAGCAGTGTACAAGCTGGGGGCACTTAAATCAGATAGTGGAACTCAGGGAACAAACTCTGCTTTTTTGTGCCCTGATCTTTTAGATTGTGAGAAGTAGAATCACTTCTGGGAACCAAGGCTTCTTTTTGTATGTAAAACGTGGCTTTCAGACCTAGATTTTAATCATAAGCACTACATAAGCTTGAAAAGAATCAATGGGACATTCTGCAGTTGCATGCTGCAGTTTTGGATAAAAGTGATACGATCACTTGGAGATCAGATATAAATATGAAATTGGCTTGAATGACTTCATTTTTTGCACTGGTGTGTTGAATACAGCCATCAATGACTACAGAATATCCAGAAATTAAAAATTCAATTTAAAAATTTCCTCAAAATAGGGAAACTTCAGGATAAAATAGGTCTAAACCCCTGATGCTACTGGTGGTTCACTGGCAGGACTATTTATGTTGGTTTTCTTGTGTTTATGTTTGCATTTTAAGAACTATAGGCAGTTGCACAAAAAATGCATTCACAAGAAGGGTGTTGTTGCAGCTGCAAGGTCATGGCAGTCTAAGTCAAGCAGAGCCAGAATGCCTCATCACCTTAGCTTGTACCACTGTGTCAATGTGTTGATCTACGTGTGCAACCGCCTGGGAACCTGATTTTCCACTATGTGGGAAATTGCATGATTTTACAGGGAAAAAAACCCTTCTGCATAGGAAACAACAGCAAAAGCTAATCTCTGTGGAACAGAGGGAGAGGTTATGAGTGCTTGATCAGAATGAAGGGAGCTCACAGCACTGTCCATGGTTTTATGTTTTTTATACCCATATCTTCATATCCATAGTCTGGGTTGTGACACCCTGCCTTGAAAGTTTTGTTCATGGTGCCTGTGATGGAAAGAGACAAGAAGAACTAAAAAGCAGGGGGTAAAGGACAGAAGACACTCTATACAGCAGCACCTGTGCTAGGCTGAAACTCAGTAACTCCTGCATTCTTTACAAAGTGGGACTGTCATAACACTTTGCTGTCGCCATGGGGCAACGGTAAAAAGCCAAATGAAGAGGTACAGCTTTGTAGCAATTACTGATCTACTGCTCACATTAACAACCAGAGCATGTAGATGGTCTCCTTCCCTTGCCAGAGACCAGGCAACAAATGCAATTTCAAGGGTCGGGTGTGCAAAAATTCCAACTTCACTGAATCCGAGGAGGGTAAATTATAATAAGCTTCACTATAAATAGCAATTCCAGTGACCTGTTGCAGTTCTGGGTGAGTTATCAGTGACGTATTTTCAAGTATTTGCCATTAAAAAGATTATGCACCATATTGAACTTCAGACTGCAGAGGTTGTAGCTCTTTTCCTTCCTTAGAGAAAGGGATGAGACACATCCCATCAAGCTGCAGACACCATGAGGCATCTAGTTTAAGGTAGTTATTTGGGTTTCCCCTGTAATAAAGAGGGATTCATCTTGACATGAAATGAACTGACTTCTGGAGGTGCCTGTTTTGTTTTCAGTTAACTATGAAGGGAGCTTAAACAATTGTCCTTAGACCAAGGATCTGTATTTTAGAATGATGAAGTGTGAATTCCATGATTGTGTTTAGTGATATCCAGTGTCAGTGTAGTCATTAGGCATGGCCTTATATCTTACCCTACAAGGTTAATAAAATGAAGGATGATACTTGTAGACATGTAGAAAACAAATGTTGCTAAATTTACATAGGTAGAAAAGGACAAAATTATGGCAAACCCCAGGCAAACACAAAGACATGCAGTGAGCTTGGAAAGCACCACTGAGTGGATGCAGCCACATGAGCTGGTTCTCCTTTCCTCCATCAGCAAGGGTCAAGAGGTTGTGTTTGTGTGGGGCACTATTTGTAGTATCAAATATAATGCAAGTGATGTAACAGGCAATCCTTGTTGTCCAGCAGTCTCCAAGATTTAAAAATTGTCTTTAAAAGGAAGGTAAAAGCACAGTATAATCTCATGGTTCTGGGAGCTGAGTGAGGCTTTAAAAATAAGACTTCTGAGGGGAAGAAAAAGCAAGAAAAAGCCACAACATGACATATGACACCTTTATCTGCTGGCTCTCATTAATCTCAGGAATGCCAAGGAGTGACCCTTCTCTCATGATAATATACATCAATGTAATTCCACTGTAGTCATCATCTTTCTTCCAAAAACCCGAGGGGATGGTCTACACTGTCACAAGTATGGGGCCTCTTCTTCTATTGATTACAAATTTCCCATCTCAGCAATAACAACTATTTCAGTGTAAATATTCCTAGCTTTTTACAGTATAGGCAAGAAGAAGCTAACAAATGTGATGATTAATTCTTTGCCAGTCATAAACCATTTAAGTAAGGCATATTCTCTATTGGGTTTTCAGTGATACTGTATGAACATGAACCTGCATTGTTTAATATCAATTTACTGCTAAACAAAGCCTCTTCTGACTTCAGTGTGGCTCATGAATAGCAAATTAATCAAATTTGGAACTGTTTGTTTGGTCTTTAAAATGATTTAATCAGACATACCTCATTTAGAAAGTAATTTAATAAGAGAGGTAAAGTAACAGTTAACACAGCTTCAGAGTTGAAGCAGATTGTTTAGATCAACTGGCTTATGAATCCAATATGCAGTATATAAAAATGCAGACCTAACACCCTGCTCTTTTTGGATCAATAACCTCAACAAGCTCCTAATAACACGTTTCATATAAAGCATTCAGACAGAAGTTGCTTATCATTTTGTTTTGTGAAAAATAAATGTTTGCATTCAATACACAATGTATCAAAAAGTCAGTATGGGTCAGATTAATAATAATTCACAAAATCTGAATCACTGATCTCACTGGAGCTATTCCAGCTCATTCCTGTGATGGATGCATCCCCAGACGATGCATTGTAGAAGAGGAAAAGAAGCAACATGAAAATCATTCTCTGCGGAGAAATGACTAGGTAAGCAAAGGAATGAGTAACAAGTCATCAGCACTTATTCCATAAGGAAGTTTACTCCTGTTTATGGGGCAGGACAAAAATGCCTTGCCACTACTGTAACATTGTCACAGGAAGAGAAAGAAGAGAGACGCTAAGAAGAGATAGGTTTCCCAACAAGTGTTGTCATCACCTTCTAAAGCGTATGCTTTAAAAAGTGCGTTACAACTACTACAGGAAAGGTGCAAATAGCGAAGAAAAGCCATTACTTGTATGTCCACATTGAAATTATTCATGCTGCTATGTAAAAACCTTCACGTTTCAGAAGGCACCAAGAAAGGACTCAGTTAGGACATAATGTGGTCTTTGTTTTTCAGTTGATAATTTTTATTACATAATTTAGGATTGCATTTATCTATCAGCTGAGAGATGCAAACTCCTGCTGGGTACCAAAACAGGAGCTCTAACATGAGTCAATCGTGCACACAATGAAGACTTTACTAAAACATGTAATGGACCTCTTCTTGATATAACATGGTGTTTGCATGAGGAATCATCACCCTCTCAGCTCTCCCATATTCCCTACCAGCACTCCTGTGCTAACCTCACTCTCTCCGGCCTCTCTTAACATGTTCAGCATCATATCATGCTCCTCACCCTGTCACAAAATGCCTGCATCTCTGCAAACTCTCTCCCACATCTCACTGATGCTGCCCTTCTTCCTTCAGATCTACCGGTGTCCTGTGTTCCATCAGATCCTCAGACTCAAGGAAGCACAAACTATGATGCATCCCTGCTAAAGATGTGCTTTTTAGGTGGTGTTTTTAAAAATTCAGAAGGCTAAGAGGCACTGGCACAATGTATAGCTGACAGGATACTGGCTCTTGGCTCTACCTCTATTTATAGAGACATAAAGAGGGCTGCAGTGGGGCAAGCCAAGCATCTGTGTAGTCTGGGACCCTCAGTTCAGCAGCAGACAACAGCAAACACACATAGAAGAGGCTATAATGTAAGGTAACATACCACAATGACAATATTTTCTTAAAATTTTCTTGTAGTTGTAACCCTGTAAATAAGAATTTTGACACTAAGAAGTAAAAGAATACAGGTTTTAGCTGTGGCATCAAATTGCCTGATGGCCATGTGCCTGTTACATGCATTTTCTTCGCCATGGGAGTGCCCAGGACAGGATGTTGGCACCCCTGTGTAGTCACTGTGGGACAAACAGCTTCTCCAAATGTTGGCTGGGAAGCAGGGAGAAGGAGGAGGTAGGCTGTGATAAAACTTTATATAAAAACATCCCCAAAGAGACCCAAGGCTGAGGAGAAAGAGATCCCTGGTCATCTTCACACTGCTCACAGCAAATATGTCAGGACACTGATTGCTTTTTGCAATCCCACTCCACTTTTTATGAGGGAGACTCAGCTCCTTGACCTTGGACCTGAGAGGGCCTTTGGAAGGTTCTTCAGAGTATCAGAGAAAAGGAGGGAACATCAATAAATCTTCTTGTAAAATGATTTTAACTGTATCACCCTTGAGGTTTCTCTGTATTAAATTCAGACTTAGACTGCATGTTATTGCAAATGCACTAGTAATTTGGGCTATTAGGCTGTTAAAATATTGATAGGGCTGATGTTAAACTATCCCTTTATGCCAATAACATGGCTTGGAGTGTAAATAGATTCAGAGTGTAAGCACCTTCCAGTAAATTGCCATCTCTCTAGGGACTTCCTGAACCAGAACTGGTGTCTCTGGATTTAGTAGCTGTGAACGGCTTGTTCATACCATGACTTTTTCCAGTCACCTTTTAGACCTACGCAGATCACTTGTCTTGCAAGGTTGGACATACATTTTATGTGATCTCATGGGAACTAGCGAGCTGAACAACGGCTTTAGGGCACATGTATTTTGTAAACTTGCTCTGTTTTCTATTATAGACAAGTAAAAATTCCCATGTTCTCATTAAGTTTTGCAGAAAATTCTCCATAAGTGTGAAGATGTGTGAGAAGATATGACTGTGCATATAATTACAGTATCCATACCAGCATCTTCCTAATGTTCAAAACTCTTTGTCTGTGCTGTTCTTCAGCTCTGGATGGTTTTGTAATGCACTACTACTGATAGCTGAAGTCCTCTTAGTTCAGTGCCTAGTAGACAGCACTTCACCTCAATATGTAGAAGTGAAGAGGTCAGCTTTGAACACAATCTGGAATTCCTAAAGGAGGAAACAATGCTTGAGATGTCTGGCCTCAGTGTTCAGCCTTGGCTTACAGGAACTACAGAACACCACAAAAAAATCTGTCAGATCAGCTAAACCCAAGAAACAAATCAGTTCAGGACTCACTGGGGACTCTTTGCTGTATTTGTACACTGCAAGAGAGCTTTACATCCACAGGTTTGTTTGCTCATGATGTTATTTCTCCCCCTGTTACAGAGGGGATTCTGTAACATGATGTATCAAACAAGGAGGCCCGTGGAAAAGAAATATCTATGGACCGATTCTTGATAGATGTTTCAGAGATGTTTATTTCTCCAGCCGCATGGCCGGGGCTCTGCCAAGGAACTGCTCAATCATGGGACCTGAGGGTCCTTGCTGGGCAGGGGAACACAAAACAACCAATGGGGAATGAGGCTGACCAGGGGCAGGGAAACCCCGTGTCTCCCTCCTAGGGCCCCTCTCCCAGGACCACATGGTAGGGGGGGAGGGACCCCGACATTTCACCCATTTATTTTTAACTAAAGAGATTTAAACTTAACATTGAAAACAACTGGATAAACATAACAAGAACAGTTTTTAAACAAAATAAGCCACCCACCTGAGTCTTTAAATGTCCAAACAGATTCTCCGGAACATCTTAAGGCTGACAGAAGGGAGACAGAACTCTCTGAGCATGCTTTGTGGGGAAACTGAGGCAGGAGAGGGTTTAATTTCTTCCCTCCCCCTTTTCATCCCCCACTCGGCATTGGAAAGGGATTTTTGGGGAAACAATTGGCAAAAGCATGGTTTTGTGAGGGGAACCATGGATGAAAAAACGGATTAGGAATACACTGGGGGTAATAGGATATAGGGTAAAAGGGAAAGGTGGGATTAGGAAAGGGAGACTGTAGGGGGGGCCCTACAATGGAGATATTGTCTAACATGACTATGATTTTTAGCATATATACTGCCTTTTACAGGAACACCATCAGGCCCAGTGACCTCTGCTGCTTGTAACCCTTTTCTACCTTGCACAATTTTGAACTCCACCACCTCTCTATCTCCCAAGCTTGGGATGCATTTTTCAGGGTTATTCTTTTGAATAGCAGTTCTATGAACGAATATGTCTTGCTGGTTGTCACACCTTGTTATAAAACCACAATTTTGTGTAACATTATACCATTTTACTATTCCTAAAACCTTAGCTACGGTGATCTTCTCCTTTTTCCGAGTGGCTGCTGTTTTCTGTCTCACTATGTTTTTGCTTTCTCTTTTGCTTTCGCTCACTCCCGTGTTGGAATTGTCGGGGCTGCTGGTGCCTGCGCGCTCTTCCCGGGGTCGCATTCAGGGCCGTGCGGGCCGGGCCGGGCCGCGCCGCTCAGTTCTCCGTGCGTCGCCTCCTCTGGTCGCAGCTTCGCTGCCACTGCCTGGCACCGTGCCCACATCTCGGCCGGGCCCCCAAGCGATGACCCCCCCACCCCCTGCTCCGGTGCGTGTTTCGGTTCGGCACGGCTCCGCTCCACCGCCGCTGCCGCCGCCCAAACACCGCCCCTCTCGTTCGGGCGTTCCCGGGGCTCGCTCCACCACGCGCTGTGCAGTGCCAGGCGGGCACCGCCGGGTCCCGCCGCTCCCACCGATCCTCGCTCCGCTACCGACACTGCAGCTCGCATCGCTCCACCCATGTGTGGGAATTGCCTCACTGCTGCTCAGAGAGGGCTCGGTCCACGTGGCCTGGGTCACACAGTCCCTGAGCCAGGCTTCCCTTTGCCAGGACACAGCTGATATTGCTCAACAGTCTCGGTAATTAAACAATATTCATGAAAATATTCTTCCATCAGCATATATTTTGACTCAGAAATTAACTGTGTCCAAACGGTCTTCCAAAAGTCTTTGGTAAGAATCAAATCCCCAGAAACATAGAAAAAGTTCTTAAACAACCATGAAAGGAAATGTTTCAGTTCCTTTTGAGCTTGAATTAAGCTAAAATTTACAAATCGTTGTTCAAGAATCTTTTCAAGTTTAAGATAAATATCCATATGCGGCTCTGAGAGCCAAGAGTCTTTCCACGGTTCCTCCATAATTTAGAAAGAATATCCAAACCAGGGCAAGAAGAGAGAGATCTAGAGCGGTTTTTACTCATGAATTTTCTGTCCTTAGGGATCAGTGTCTTGCCAGCATTATCCACCATTTGTTACAGTGAGGATACTGCAACACGTGTATCAAACAACGAGGCCTGTGGAAAAGAAATATCTATGGACCGATTTTTGAGAGATGTTTCAGAGAGATGTTTATTTCTCCAGCCGCATGGCCGGGGCTCTGCCAAGGAACTGCTCAATCACGGGACCTGAGGGTCCTTGCTGGGCAGGGGAACACAAACCAACCAATGGGGAATGAGGCTGACCAGGGGCAGGGAAACCCCGTGTCTCCCTCCTAGGGCCCCTGTCCCAGGGCTACATGGCAGGGGGGAAGGGACCCCAACATCCCCCCATTTATTAATGAGTCAGGCATGACTGTGCTGTTAGAAAATCCAAAGATGAATTGTGACTTCAGTAATTTGCTACTGAGTTGTGCCTCTGCCCTGGGCAATATGTATATACTCTCAAAGGCAGTGAATGAAGTAAAACTGCCACAAAAACTTGTCTGCAGTTCTTTCTCAAAGAAGAACTGAGAACTTCTCTGCCTGCGCAGCAAGCAGCAGGGGCAGAGACCCAGAACAATTCATCAAAAGCAATAGTGTATTTTCCCTGGGAGGCTGAAAAATATGATTTTCTGAAAACTCCACTCTGTTCATTAGTGGAAAAAACAAAACCAACACCAGCTTTAACAATTACTGGAAGATATTTGCATTCTGGTACTACTGACTTAGACCTTAGAGGAACAGCATTTATCTAATGGCTCATCTTTCCCCATTCTCTGCAATGTTTGGTGAATCATGGCTTATGTCCCTTCCTCTGTTTTCCACTATATATACTCCCTTTCTTCCATTATTTCCCTGCCCTAGGCTGCCCATTCATTATGGCAATGATTCACTCTTACTATGGGTAGTGACAGACACAGTGGTGAAAGATGTTTTGGCACTGCTAACTGTTAACATTATGCAAAAAAACCAACAGTGTTTAGTTAATCTTGTTCAAGATAACAACAATCAACAGAAGGCCAATATTAACTTTTCTGTTTTGGGAAGGCAGAAATGTTATTATGTATGTCCTTATTTCAGGAAAACACCCTTATTTTGGACATCCTGTGCCTAAAGTGTCTAAAGTGGAAGGTAAAATTGAAAAATGAACTGTTTCTTAACAGGAAAAATGTAATACAGTTCTTCTGGGAAATTAATATTGTGATTATATCCCCTGTGGAGACACGATCTAGAATTGCTTTGTAATTGCTAATGGTACAGAAATTCTCATTTGCACTACAGGTTGGTGAGCAATCAAAGAATGGTCACGTTGGCAGGAAGGGACCTCAAAAAGCTATTTAGTCCACTATGCCATTCAAAGCAGAAGTATCAGCAATTCGTTTTCAGGTCAGCTATGGCTTTGCTAGGCCAGTTCTTGAAAATCTTCAAGGTTTCCCACATTCCCAGGTAAGTGGTTCCTGTGTTGCACTGATCTCTTAGTGGAAAAGTTTTTCCTAAAGTTCCATCTAAAGTTCCCGAGACACAACTGGTGCCCTTTGCACCCTGCTGTATCATCTGTGACTGCTATGCACAATTTGGCTCCAGATCTTTGCGACTTTCCCTGAAGTATGGTTGGCAGCTATTACCTGGCTCCTTATTTTCCTCTCCTGAAGACTACAAAAGCTCAACTCCCTCCAACTGCAGACCCCTCACCATCCCAGCTAGTGAAAGGCCGTTGGCACCACTGCTTTGTTTTGTTCTCCTAAATTAGTGAAATTACCTTTTAGTGAAACCTAGGGAGAAAAAAAAAAAAAAGCACCAAAGATTTTAAATCTTTTCTAGAACAATCTCTCACACAAAATCAGAGGGATTTATTGTTTTCATATGAAAATCATGTTATATTGAACTTTTAGCCATCTCTGCACAAGCAAGAACTTTCACAGTACTGTCTCCTCTAATAACTGAAACTGCAGTTTGCATTTAATGGTTTTTAGTAGTATTGAAATAGTGCATCAGTTGCTATTGTCATATTAAGTGCATCCAGCAACTCTCTGTCTAGCACAGCAGTACAACTCTGTAATATACAGGATTCAGCATCTACTTGATATGTAACAAAAGATGTATTTGCACACAGGCAACCAACCACACAATATAGGTTAAAAAGTGATAAACTCCAAAAGAACCACGGGATAACAGATTCAAATATCCACAGAAATGACTGACTCAATTCCAACACTGGCTTAGTGATCTGAAGCCATCCTGATATGCCTTTTGTCTTCCCTAAAGAAGAGCACATAGAGTGCAAGCTGGTCTACTGCTCCAAGGCAGTACATAAGCAACCTACATCTCCACACTTCAGAAAGCTCATTTGCACTAGCTGCAAGTGTATAATTCCAAACACCCTGATCCAGTCACAGGAGCTGCAGGCCCAGTGTGCGCTGCAGGGATAGTAAAGCCAGACTGAGAGCACATCCTTGTCACCAGCTTGCAGAACACCCAGGAGAAATGAAGGAGTGGAGCTCTTGGATTCTGTTTACCCAGGAAAAGCTCTGGCAGTACCAAGGCAAACAAGAGAACACAGCACTCAAGGTCACTGTATCCATCCCCTACTTTTCTCTTCCCATTGGTGTGTAGAAGCCCTGCACTGTCTCGTCCAGTACCCCAGTCCAGTCTTGCAATGCTGCCCAGCTTCCCATCTTTAGGCAGCCACTTATGCAGGATAGCCCCCCTTGTCCATCCTTCCAAGAATTTTGTGGCTGCTGTACTGTTATTTCACATTTATTTCCGCAAGAACAATCTTCTGTATAAAAACCTGCCTGAATACATGGAAAGCAGTCTGTGGAGGGATTTCAAAAGCTGCTCTTACCAGCTAAGTGCAATGAGCCTTGAGTAGTTTGGTTTCCTCCAGTCATGAAATATGGTTCTTCATTGCTGGGAAGGGTAGAAAACACAGCTTGCTTTTTAAGGATTGCTGAATCTGCATGAAGTAAATATAAACCATAACTAAGACATGAGGAAAAAAAGAAAAGTTAGCATTGGATAGTGTATCTCTTAATGAAGATTCTGTTGAAACCAAGACACATTTTGTTCTCACTGGAGACTGTCCACTTTCTGATATGAAGAATAGACCCTGGGACAGCTAACAAATGATTTCTAGAGCTTTCATCTGTTTTGAAAATTCCTTCTGAAAAAGTAAAGGAAGACTGTGAGCTGAGATTTCATAATCCCTGTGTGAGGAAACCTTATCAAAACAGTGTTTGTTCTTTAGGAGGGAAAGGAAAGAAGAGAGAACCTACGAAATGAAGTGAAAGCAGGAGCATAGATTTATATTGTAAGACTTCTGAAAATTGTTTTCAAATTCTGAATTTTGTCTGTTGTTCAAAACAAGAAAATAATTTCCTCTTGTCTCAGTGGAATCCAGAAATAATGGCAACCTGCTGCCTGCTGCTGCTTTACTTCAATGGCACCTTCTAACAGCAACTCCCCTTAAGGAAAGCTATCTTTTATCTCTGAACAGGGGAGAAAATAAGTTCATTAGCACATTTTCTCTGTACACTAGGGATGCTCTTCTCTGTCAGTCCAGGATGTGGTAAGAGGCATGGTTCCGGGGACCTAGGGGTTTAATTTTCTCTTCCTTGTGAATAGGAAATAATCTTAAAAGTAAGGATGCAGCAGGCCAAAAAGCACAGAAATTAAAGAAGTGGAGCTTTGTGTTCAGTCTTTGAGAGCTTCATTGCACACAAGATTTGGAGACTACTTGTTTGCTATTAGTTTGACCTTTTTACCTTGTTTGGGTTTTGTTCATGACTTTCTCTTCAGCTTGACAGATCCTAATGTCATCAGGATTTTTTTCCTATGAATTTTGCTACCAATACAAACAACCTTCATTGAAAAAGTATACTAATGTTAATTATAATCCAGCTAGAAAACAGTCCCTAAAAGAAAAAAATGACAAAGAAGGCTTGATAAAAACTGGAGCCTTTCACATACAGCTTTTTTTATAAGATAGTGGAAAACCCTGGCTTACAGCAATATTCCCCCACCTCCCAATAACCGCAGCAGGTCAGTCACTTCTTTAAATTGGTGTCACAGCCATCTTACCCCTTTCCCAGGCACCAGAGTGCTCAGTTCCTTTTCTCACAGAAGAATTTTTTGGGGGCTCTTTCTAATTTCATAAAGTTCCTCTAGTCTGGCTGTAATTCAATGAATTATTGGCTAGGGGAAAATTATTGAAGCTCATCATGACAACATTTTTCATCAAATTAAGCAGTGTTGCTGAGAGGGGAAAAAGTTGTACTTCCAAGACAATGCACCTGCAGAGAATTAGCTGATAAATGATTTACAGACATGTGGCTGAAAACATTAATGGGGAAACATACTTTTTAAATGAAGTTGGGGTTTTTTTCCAACAAACTCTAAATGCCTCCTCTGTGTGATCTTAAGTATTTGGCTGCTCAAAGATGCAACACTACACTTTGTGCCATGGGAAGCAAATTGCTCAGACATTTTTCCCTCTTGCGTGTTTCTTGATGGTTCTCCTCCCTGTTATTTTATCACTGACACTAGCATTCACAAAAAATCATCATGGCTAGTGATTCCCTTCCATTGCCGAAGAAAAAGTGGGAGCATATAGCTACCTGCCCCAAAGGGCCAACCATCTCTGTGCTGTTTACACATCCTTGCTTCAAGTCGTGCTAGCTATACTCTGCAGGTTTATGATGATTATTTTATATTTATACTACAGTAACAGTAAAAGATACCAGCATGTTACTGCCAGACCCTCAGAAGTATTATTTGGATGTCTAACTCCTGGGCTTTGGTTGCTGTGCACTGTCTGAAGGCTGCAGATGGAAGAGGTAGTCAAGCATCAAATTACATTGTTTCCTATTGCTCCCTTGATTCCCATGTTGCAGCTTTTGGGAAACATGGGGTGAGTAAAGATGGAGCCTGCAAGAATAAAAAGGAGGTGTGAGCCAGTGGAATGGTGCAATGGAGAAATGTGCTTTATCCCCCAGTCTCCTGCTGGAGAATTCCTACATGATGCTCATTACTAAACTTTCCAAAGTAATTAGTTCCTGGTACCCAAAGTCAAGCACAGAAAGGTCTGAGTTTGCCGAAATGTCAGTCTCTGAGAACACTGACTGAGAAATCTTGGGGCTGTGCAATGAACTGCTGTGAGAAAACATGGAAGAAGAAAGTGATGAAACTCTGCCAGGTGGTTTTACAGTCATTCCTGAGCGCAGAAGAATGCAAACAGAGGGCTTTGTGGAAGTGTTTGGAAAGCAGTGTAATCTAGAATAGTCTGGGAGGAAATAAATATTTTGGACTGCTTTTCTGTGTCTCTGCCCCAGACCTCTAAATGGATCCAGCTAGGACTGGATCTTCTGTGCAGGATTCTCTCTTTCTCACCCCCATTCTCACCTTTTTATCTTCTGGGTGCATCCTTACTTTCCCCTCACCACCTTAACTTATTTCCCTTTGCTTCCTTTCACCTGCTGCCTCCTAATTCTCCTCTTTAATCTTTTTTCTGCAATGTTATTTACACTGTACTCCATACCTTTCCTCTCTCCACATCACAGCTATGTAGCATCAAATTCAGTAATTGTCAGGAAAATTTTGATCATTCCCTGAGTCCCTATTATGTGCAGTCCCCTTGCTGAGATAAATCAAGCTCAATTGTCTTAAATTTTCTTCTTTCAGTGGGAACATGTAGTATGCCTGATATCCAGATGTTGAACCTGAATCTTTCCTCCTGAGTTTAAACCTATTACTTTCTCTCCCTGCCTATTACAGACAAAGAGAAGAGCTTGTTCACTTGCTTTTAGCAGCAACATCTTTACACATCCAAAGACTGTTATTACATCTCTCCTTGACATTTTCCTCTCCAGATTAAATAACCTCAGCTGACTTAACTTTTCACTATAGGTGATGTTTTATAGTGCTCTCATTGTTCTCTCTGCAAGGCGTTTTTGCACAGCCTTTTTGAAGCGTGTCATCAAAAGTGGACATCGTTTTCCTGCTGAGACCCTGGCATTGCTGACTGCAGTGGAATTCAGTCTTTTCAGCTATAATCTCTTCTTTCTCTACCCATATATAGAGATATAAAAATATAAATTATCTTTCAGTGTAGAGGGTTTAGTGCTGCTTTTTTTTTTAGCAATAACATGACATTGCTGACTTCTATTCTTTGCTATAATTTTTTTCCCTGCAGAATGATTTCTTGCGAGTTCTTACTCTTGCTATGTTAACATAAAGGACTGTTCCTGACTAAGTCTATTGCTTTTTATTGCTGAATGGTAAGCAGTCTTCTTTGAAGAATATTCATCCAGTTCAACAAAATTATCCAGAATCCTAGCTTGCTCTCCAAGGTCCTTCCTAGTTTGACACTAACTGCAGATTCAGTAGTCATACTTTCCCTTTTGTTGCTTCCACTATCCCACTTTCTCTCCCCAAACTTCCTGACTCATGTTACCCATGAAAATTTTATGAAACACTGTACGCAGATCAACCCTTACTGGAATGCTGCTTCAATTATCTCCCATTCTGATAGTGTCTTATTTTCTAGATGGTTTTTCCCCTGCATAAAATTAATTAATGTAGAAGTTCATGTTTCTTTAACTTAATTATAGACTAATGAAAGGCAATGCCTATTGAAATACAAGATACATGAAATCTGATGCTTCCTCCATATACACAAAGCTTGTAATTCTGGATGGATTTAGAAGTCCATTTTGGATGTACCACTTCACCTCATTATCTTCTAGGTGCTTATGTACAGTTTGCTTGATTATTTGCTCCTCTGTTTTTCTGTGAGTCAAGCCTCTGTTGCAGATGTGTTAGCATAGGTGTCCTTTGTTCATAGAATCAGTATTTCTAACAGACACTGTTAGTACTGGAACACGCTGCCCATGGAAGTGGTGGAGCCACCATCCCAGGAGACATTTAAAAGATGTTTTGATGTGACACTTGGTGGTCTGGTTTAGTGGTGGACTTGGATATGCCAAATTAATGGTTGGACTTAATAATTTTAGAGGTCTTTTCCAACCTAAAAGATTCTATGAATCTATTAATGAATGCAATTTCTTGTGCAAAGACCCACAAAACCAACAGAGACACAAGTGGAGGAAGTGAGTAGCTTTGGCAGTTGACATCTGCTGTGTTTGTGGTTTACTACGTAACGTGCATTATGTTACCCCACAGCCTTGTCCTGGCTGCTGCAGTCTGAGTCAGAAGAAACCTCTGGATGGAGCAAAAGATTGTTCTTTCCCTGGAAGTGCCACTGAGCAATGCCAGGGGAAGTGTCATGGGTCAAGATGGGTCCAGCTGAAGGGAGGCCAGGAGCAGGCAGTCAGGGAGCAAGGAGCTGGAAGTGTCTTCATGGCACCTGTCATACCCCAAGGGTATAATAGGAACATGGGCAACATATATTTGCCCTGTTGAATTAAAAAAGTTAGAAGAAGGGTTAGGAAAATGGTAAGGTCCATGTGCACAGCTCTTCTGTGTTTGACAGTGTCCTGGTTCCCACCAGGACAGGGCTAATTTTTGCAGTAGCCAGGAGGGGCATGGCCAGGACCTAGAGGTCACATCATTGCCAGGGGGAGGGCAAGGGGTCACTTCCTGTCAAGTAAGCCTGGCAAAGGTAGTGGTCAGGTACCACCAGCTCCAAGCAGTTGCGTGTGAATCATTTGCCTATCCAGTACACTTTGTTACTGATACTGTCACTGTTACTGTTTGCTTTCTTATCTCATTGCTGTTTCCAGTAAATTGTTCTTACCCCAGCCCGTGATCTTTACCTTTTGTGCCTCCAATTTTCCTCTCCATCCTGCAGCAGGAAGGGGAATGGGGAGGGGCAAGGGGAAGTGAGCAAGCAGTTTAGAGTGTTTCAGTGGGAACACTGAGTTGGAGAATACCATTCTTAAACTACGAAAGGAAGATTGACACACACCAGAAGAAAAGAAAGAGGAGGGGGAGTTTTCTAGCTGAAGGGATAAAAATATTTCCTTTTCTTTCCCTGGGTTGTCTGATTTGTACTCACATTCTCTTAGGTTTATTGTTTTTACTCTTAAGTTACTTTGAGACCTTCATATATGAATGCCTACTAAATAAAACTCTAGGTACAAGGACATAAATTCACTGTTAAACTGCAACAAGGGTCTGATGGCTTTTTGCTAGGCAGGTCTTTTCTCCAAGAGGATTCCCCAGAGTCTGTGAGCAAAGATTTGTGTAGCAAGGCAAAATCCAGGCAACTCAGAGTGCTAAAAATGTGGTCCCTAAACAATGAGTGCAAAAAGAAAACCTCATTACCTTAGCAAAGAACACAAGACCTTTCTGATATCATTCATACTGCTGTTCAAATCTTTCTGATCAGTGACATATCAGAAAAACCTCAATCCTACAAACTGATGTTCTTGAAAGACCCTGTGCCATGCTGATCTTCCTCAAATACTGTAGCTTTCGGAATCACAAGACAATCCTTCACTTATGATGAGGTAGAATTTACTGTGTATGAAGGCATTTTTAAACATAATCATAGAATGATTTGGGTGGGAACGGATCTTAAAAGATCATCTAGTTGGAACACTACTGCCATGGGCAGGGAACCAACCACTAGACCAGGTTGCTCAGAGTCCCATCCAACCTGACTTTAAATACCTCCAGGAATGGGACATCCACAACTTCTCTGGCCACTTCTTTCAGGGCCTCACCACCCTTACAGTAAAAAATTTCTTCTCAATATCTAATCTAAACCTACACTCTTTCAGTTTAAAGCCATTGCCACTTGTCTGTCACTACATGTTTTAAGAGACTTAAAGATCACAATTGCCTTAAACATTATCAAGGCCACAGAAGGAATTTGCTATAAGATAAACCACCACAGCGGGAACTTCAGATAAGCACAGAGGAGAGGAACGTGCAACAGGAAGGTGCTAATTCCAGGCCTGTCAGAGGTGAGTTTTGCTTAGCACCTCCTAGTTAATGCATCCAGACAAAAATTCTCATTGTGACAGACTGCGGGAAAGGAAGCAACTGCTTACACACATGTCAAGCCAAGTTATGGGAATGGCATCTATACCCTGTGGATATGGAACCTGGGGTGTGTAAAGGTGATACCCCTGAAGAATGACTCAGGGACCCCCACCACCGAGAAGGGCAGAAGAAAGACCAACAGGATATTGCTTGGATCCATGGGGGGCGATACCTTTCTGCTTAATCTGTATCTCTCACTCTCTCTCCCAACCCCCCTTTCCTATTTCTTTCTCTCTACTTTACTTTCACTGCTAAATAAAATCCGTATTATTGACTTTGACATGTGGTCTAGTTTGCACCTTAATTTGGGCAGAGGTGTCTCTTAATAACTGGATCATAACAATTGCCCTTGTGAAATGTCCCTCTCTGGCTTTCTTGTAGGCTCTTTTAGGCACTGGAAGGTGCTCAAAGTCCTCTCTGGAGACTTCTCCATGCAGAACAACCCCAACTCTCTCAGCCTGTCTTCATAGGAGTGGTGCTCCAGCCTTCTGATCATCTTTGTGGCATTTCTTTGGACTTGCTCCAGCAGGTCCATGTCCTTCTTATATTGGGGAACCAGGGCTGGATGTAGCACTCCAGGTGGGGTCTTAAAAGAGCAGAGTAGAATTTCCATTTTGAAAACTCTGAAAACTACAGCAAATAGACCAACTCAATGGGAATTTTTCACTTTCTAATCTTTACATTTAATAAAACCTGCTCATTGATATCCTTGAATATACTACTTTTAGGGTCATAGCATCTGAGACTCTGTCACTTTGACTTAGAGCTCTGATAATTACTTCATTATAGAGGCTTTAGTGTTTTAAAAGGGAGGAATTAATTCTTTCAAGAAGAAATATCCCTCCAAGCAGAAAGTCCAGCAACTCTCTAAATTCTCATTACAGGTATTTTCTGCAGAAGAGAATTTTGCACATTGGCCTGAAGCTGCCTCAGCTGTGGACTTCTGGTCCCTAGCACCCTCTATCAGGAACAGGGCATCTGAGAGTGAAAATGATGATCTCATCTGGTTGTAGATTAGCTTGAAACAAGATTTCACTAAGTCATGAGTGCTAGAGGGTTTCTCTGGGTTATTGCAGTCATGACTTGTGTGTGTACTGCAGGATGTAGATTGTTCTACACAGGCTCCCAGGCACTAGCTAGGCTACAGAAAGTAATCTTTTTGGCAGAAGCAGCCTTTGTTGATTGCAAAAACTGTAAATGCCAGGGGCTACTCCAGCTAAACAGCATATTTCATCCTTTTGAGTCCTGAAAGAGCAGGCAGGCTTGGTCAGACCTCAGTGACTTATTTCATCTCAAGTAAAGCAGTAGTCAGCACAGTGCTGTTGAGCTGGCTACTATCTCCTATGTCGAACTATTCCTGCAAAAGAATTCCTATCAGAAAAGAAGACTTTGTCACTGTGGTATAATACTTTTATCTTTAAAGTATTACTTTAGCTATAAACTAAATTATTTTAGCTTACAGAGCACTTCAACTTTGTCTCTTTATGATTTTGATGCATGGGAGTGATTCTAGAAAGACTTAATATCAGATTAGTTCTTCTAGCATATATGTGTCGGCCTTCAACCTCACATATGTACAATGTACTAAATATCCAGCTAATGATATGTTACAAAATAATTTAATTTCAAAATTAATAAATTATCAAATATCTAATTGATTTTTCTTAATAACTGATCAAGGCTGAAAACAAAAAACATTTAGATGCTGGAGATAGAACAAGTTAGTAATTACTCTAAGTTCCTTCCTTCTCTAGCAAGACACTTTTCCTTTTTTATGCTTTTTTTACACTAATTGTGGATGTTACTAGGATATTGTGTATTTAGTGTCAGGATTTGGTTATACTGTGGGCTTTGTTATCCTGGGTGAGCCATATCAATCTATGTATGCTATTATTTTTTGTTTATATGCCTAGCCTGAGAATATTATGCCAAGTAAATATGGAAATAATGGAAGCTTCAAAGTCATACAGTGGTTTAGCCTTTTCAACACATCAACACATTGAGGTTTTTCACTACATTTAACAAGCTTCATTTAATATTAAGATAATAATTACTGATTAACTAAAAATATGCCATCATATTTACTCTACCAAATGGTTCAGGAACAGACTGGGAAGTCATTACCCATTATTAAGTCAGTGGAGGAAAAGGAAAACTTCACAACTCTTCTGTTCCATCCACTCATTTTTCATCTGTTCTTTCTCAGCCTGGGCTAATTCAGAAACCTGTTTCATGGGTCAGGTCCTCAGCATAAATAGAGCTGTTTGTAAGTTCCTTAAAATTACACACACATGCACACACACACACACATACTCACTCACTCACTCACAGATACAGAGGAGAAGAGTAGGGCAGAAGGTCGAATAACTGCAAAACCAGAATAATTATTTCCCAGTCCTTATTAATACAAGTGTCACATCATTCTCATTTTGGCCTTTGCATGTCAGGGGAAATTACAGGACACTCTGGGCAGACTACCATACCGACTCTCCAGATACAAAAAACAGATCATGCAGCAACAACTGAGATCTCAGTACAAACACATGCAGAAGGTGAAGAGCATCCTGAGGGAGCCGTGTCTTCACATGATAGTTGTTCAGCTCACTTGAGCAACTGTATACACCTTCCACTGCTAAGCTGATCAACAGCTGGGCAGATCCATCTAAAAAATGTCTGCTTACCAGGGAATGTCTGTCTCTGTCTCTATGTTCATACCCTATTTACCTTAGTGGCAGAAAATGGTACACTTCAAAAACTTTTACCTGTATCATAAATAGACTAAAACTTGCTTCTTTTTAGAAGCCTGAATATGTTGTTACATTGTCTTGGGGTGACTTTATGATGTGTATCCCATATCACTGCCCTATGCCCAGAAATTAATTTTGTGACTTTCTGTGCCTTTAAACTGAGCCTGAGAGGGGGGAGAGAAAAAAAAAAAAAAACGAGCAAACTCTTCAAAGCAGCTTATAGTTTGTTTTCAAGGACACAAATACACAGACTCCTCTGTGTTCTGCTTTCTGCGGTAGAGAGCGGAGAAAGCACTGCTTGCTTTCCAGCCAGCTTTCGGCTTTCTTTTTCTCCAGAGGGAGACAGAGTTGAACTTTTGTTTTCCAGGGACTTCAGTTTTTTCCCTTTTTCTCTGCTGGACTGTTTCAGCATCAGAACACATCAGGACTTTTTCCACCAAGGTGGAGGCCCTGGAGGAGGGCCCACCTGGTCCAAGCTCCGAGGAGGAGGGGAGAGGCTACCTATGGAAGGACTCTGAAATTTCCCCAGGTTTTCTCTCCATGGCGAGAGGTTTTATTATTTAGCATTGTTGTCCTTTTCCGGTGTGTTTGTTTAATAAATAGTTTTTATCTCTTTCACTTTCCTTTGAGGAAAAAATTCTTTTTTCCTGAACCTGGTGGGGGAGGGATGGTTGTAACCTGCCTTCTCTCAGAGGATGTATTTCCAAATTTGTCCAAACTGGCACATACATCCTGACATCAATTAATCTAATCATGGGGTGTGGCAATAATACAAACTGGAACAGCTCTCAAATTCCAGCTTGACTTGGACAATAAAACCAGAATTAATTCTGAAATATACATGTGCAGCTACTGCCCATGTTCTTAAACAATCCAACATTCAGAAGACAGACTTAACTGTAAGGACACAATTGGAACATCCAAAGGTTTTACGTATGTGTATAAGAGTCAAACACATGTGAAATATTACATAGTAAAATCCTTTGTGTTTAATTTGCAATGTTGTCCTGCAAATCTCAGGCATAATGAATCAAGTTTATCCTCTTATATAGCAAGATCTTTACTACTTTTGGCAGCAGCCTGGATATTCACTGCATTTTTTTCAGTGAAGTCCTAAAATCGGGGAGAGAAAACAATCTATTAATTAACTGCAGTCATTGCATCGTAGTGTGAGTCTGATTGCAGTCTAGATGAGGAGTAGTAGCTGGAGAGGGTTACATCAGGTCAGTCATTTGGGCTCTTTGCTCGAAGTGTTGGGCTAAACAGCTGTTCATGGGATTACTCACAAACAAGACTGTAAAAAGAAGACATTCAAAAGTTAATCTGCATCCTATTTTAGAAACAAAACTAAATCCGCCGATTTTGAATGATCTGCACTGCTCATTATGAAGCCTTTGCTCTGGAAGTAGTCTTAAAGTTAATTCCTTTTTTTTATTCCAGTTTTTCACACATAAGTTAAACTATACTGTTAGTAATTTTATCTTTGATGCTCATTTTGGCTGCTCACCAGTTCCAGCAGCCATCTTCTGGGAATTGTGAGATCTGACTGGAAACTCTGCAGGCTGACTGCTCAGAAAGAAAGCATGGTCAAAGAATGCACCATTAGACTATGTTCTTGTCAGGGATTTTTCAGTAGGGTTTGACTTAGGTTGGGTTTAACATTTCACTCCCTTTCCTTGATTGGAGCCAACATTTTTATGGTTAGATGCCTTAAGGAACTGTGCTATGATGAAAAAAAAAATCGTGGTTCCTTGAAAAAACCGAAAAGAAAAAAAAAAACCATCACATTGGCTGAGGCTCCTTAATAGTTCTGCTTTTCAATTTTTTACAACTTTGCTGTGTGTTTTGGGAAAATGGGACATGAGAGAAAAAAAAAGCATCAAGGCAAAGCTAGTGGCACTATATTCATTGTCTTCTTTTCAGATTAACAAGTTTGTTGTGACAAAATAATGAAAAGTTTATATTGAGATCAGAGCATCTTGGCCTGAACACTGATGCACTAAAAACCATGCACAGAATTTACATATGCTAAAAAGATGAGATAGATTGTAAAATAGAACAAAGATGTATTTGGTACAAACTCAACTGGATTGCAAGATTTCCATGTAGATCTATGTAATCAAGAACCTCCATTAAACCAAAGCCCTATATGTTCTCTACCATGAGTATCTAGAAATTTTTAAACTAGGCTACACCTTCTGTCATCTGAGGACCCTCCAGTAGAGCGTGATGCAATTTCACTAACATCTGTCTGTCACAATTTTTTTCTCATATTCTTAAATCTTGCACACTGGTGTCATGAAGCCATCAATAAGGCAGAATACAGAAGTTTTTTCAGGCTTGGTTTCTCTGCATAATCCATGGAGACAGAGAGACACGTCTCAGGAACCCACACAAGACAGCGGGCTGGCTCTGCCAGGCAGATAGCTTACCTAACCAAAAGGGAAAAAGAAAAAGAAAAAGAAAAACGAAAAAGAAAAAGAGAAAGAGAAAAAGAAAAAGAAAAAGAAAAAGAAAAAGAAAAAGAAAAAGAAAAAGAAAAAGAAAAAGAAAAAGAAAAAGAAAAAGAAAAAGAAAAAAGAAAAAGAAAAAGGAGAAAAAAAGAAAAGTGGGATCTTCTGGTTCAGCTTTTTCTTTATATGCCTCTTACGAAGGAAAATGTTTTGACTATCTGGCTCCAGAAATCCCAAACGAAGTACAAGCCTTACCAAAACAAAGTGTGTTGCATGAGAGATGAAGGCTGTGTAAAAGAATATATTTTGCTATAGCAACATTTTTGCACTTTTTTCTTGGGAAGAACATGGAGTATTCATATTTTTTGGGTGTATCACAGATTGGAAGACACCAGGCTGCAGCATTCTGGTTTAAAACATTGTGAAGCAGATTCTGTTTCTTCTGTTCCACTAGGTCTACTTCATGTGGAACTACTAGAGAGAGAATAAACATGCCTCTAACATACTGATCTGACGACCCACTTGGGCAGAAAAACGTGCAGGTCACTATCCAGATTGTGCTGGGATGCAGTTGAAGCTAAGTCTTTTGAATCCTGGTCAAGCGCTCCAGTGACTATATCTCCTACATGTCCAATATTTTAAGTAGTTCTTCTTCCCTCCTGATAATATACACTGAACCCTGAAGTTTTTAGACAACATTCATACTCCTTTTCCTAAGAAGGCTCTTTGAATAATCTTCTGTGTGTTAGCCTCTCCTTTTCTCATGATTTCAATAGACCTTCTTTCTAGCATCTGTTCCAGATTGAATTCAACTTTCTCTACCACAGGGAAGCAAAAGTGAGACATTATCGACAGAAGTATTTTCTCCTGATGTGAATCTATTCTTCAGATGGAGAAACAGCACCTAGTTTATTTGCAGTTGGACTGCCTCTGGAATGTGCTGCAAACATTAAACTGGATGTCTTTTAGCTGGGGCATCTCCAATGTTATCTGTTTTGCAAAAGGTTTCCAGAATGGATAAAGTTTCGGTGTGGTTGTGATTTGTTTTGTGTACCTGCCAGGACTAGAAAATAAAAATATGAATTATGTTAGAGGAAGGACAGGTATTTGTAACAACTTTCGGAAAAACTCATAGCAGAAATATGTCTTTCATTAATAATGTTTTGTTTTTCCTTGTTGTAGCATTTTCTATAGGTTATATCTGGTATTTTTCAATTGAAAGAAAATAAAACTCATTTCTCACAGATGTTTTCTTTTACCACATGCTTACAGTTTTATCCTCCCTGTCTTCCTCACCTCTCTGTTGATCATTATGCTTTTTTTTGGCTCTTACCTTAGCTTTGTCCAATCCTGCAAGCACTCCTCCATCTGCTTGACATTAGGGTCCTCCTGAAGTAGAAACATAAATCCCAATGTGGCTAAAGCATTAGACTAGAAATATTTTTAGGATATAGGATGTATTTCTGCTTCATAAGCCTTCCCACAAAGTGGAGCCTCACTCTAACTTGAGTACCTACATGTGATTGAAAAATAAATTGTTTTTTAAATAACCTCAAAAGAAGAAAGAATGCTTGCCTGCTTCCTGATATAGGAACTGCTTTTCTCAGTTACCAAGCAGAGTGCCTGATAAAAGTAGCTGGTGCTCACCATGTTGAATGGGAAAAGCAGGAAATTTCACAAATTGGACTTGCTCTAAAAAAAGTTTTATGTAGACGCATTGGAAATGAGGAAGAGATTTTAAACATTTATGTTTATACAAACAGCAAATAACTAGTGGAAAACTTTAAAATGCTTTTAACAAAAATAACAATGTATATGGCTTTCAGCAAACATAAAGATTGGTTAAAAGAAATGCATCTGTGTTTGCTGTTCCAAAACATTTAGGAAGATGTTGATTCCAGAGGTGCTTCAAGCATCTCCTTATCCTAACCACTACTCTTCAGTGCAAAACTAGTGCCATGGTGGGTATGGATTACTATTTTCATTTGTCAACAGTTTAAAACACTTGAATAGTGGGAGCAATAGTATTGTAGTATTCCCATGTCTTGTAGCTAGAAAAATGCAGGACTTGTTGGAATACTCTTGCGCAGAATTTACATATTAATTGTAAAAAAAAAAATCTAAAGACCACTTTGAGTTCTACTTTAATTTCTCTACACCCCTTGTAGACTGGGAAATTGTCTAGACAGAGTAAGGAGTTTTGTTCTTACAGAATTTCACTGCTCAGTACTGAGCTTTTCTCAGTGCTGTTAAATATAGGGTATATGCCAGGTGCACCCCTGCCTTTCTTCTGCTCACACTGTGTGCTGAAATTAAAATATATTTGTCTGCTGCTAAAAACAAAACAAAAACAACAACAAAAAAATTTTCTGCTGTGAGAAGTCATGAAGATGACTTAAATGCATATTAGTGGCTTCTGCCTTTAAAATCAGAGTCCATTTTACTGGGATAAAAAGGGTGCTGCAGTTAAGATAGATAGACCTCTGGGAAATATTTCAACTCTCTATAAATAAGCACTTTGTCACTTTGTGGCTATATAGGGTAATTGAGAAAAATGGTCATTCTACAAATAAACTTCTTCTACACCAACCTTTATTTTATTTCCCCTTAGTCAAGAATAAACCTTCACTTGAAGTTGTCAGATGTGATTATTGATCTGAGCCTGATAGCATAACTCTAGACAACAGTACAGGAATAACTTAAATGTTGAGTCATTCTTTTCCCTCGTTTTTAATTAAAATTTGATTTTAAATAAGGATAGCAAAGATTGGAGAAAAATGTAGCCAACTACTCAAGTTAAAGCATATTATCAAAGCAGCATCATGTTGTTTATGGCTTAGAATCCTGAGAGCCCTGCAGGGACAGTAGTGGACATGTGGCTGTAGACCTCTCTCTGCACTTAGAGGATTTGACATACTTGATTGAGTCAAGACAAAATTATGAAAGACACTAAATAGGAGCAAAGTTAGAGCACTATCTTGAACAAGGTCTTGTAGAAGCATTTTTCACCATGATCTGGTGACTTGTCCTGCTCATTGGAGGAGGTAGATGCTCCTTCCCTACCTTCTCTAATTTCTTGCACTACTGGTATTGTGTGTTCTGAAAGTTTTATTGATGAACTTGTGTGGCAGTGTAGTCTTGTTTTGACATATGTTCCTCTGTACCACAGAAAATATTTCTGCAAGTTTAGAATAGTGAGGAACGACACAACTGTTTTGAAAGCACTGTGGATGGCCTGGAAGCTTATTTAATAACCAAAATTTTTATTGCAACTATTGCAAATTCCAAAGTTTACAATCCATTGATTTCTGAGGGAATTTGCCTGATTAAAATAAATGATGACTGTTGAGTAAAGATATACTGTAGATCCCACACTTCTAACCTGAGGCAGAGCTGGCTTGAGGCTTTGCAGAAACAGTCATAAAATCATAGAATAGTTTAGGTTGGAAAAAGACCTTATTGATCATTGAGTCCAACCATTAACCCGGCACTACAAAGTCCACTGCAAAACCATGTCCCTAAAAGACATGTCTTTTTTAATATCCCCAGGGATGGTGACTCCACCACTTGCCTGGGCAGCTTTTTCCATTACTTGATCATCTTTTCAGTGAATGAATTTTCCCTAACATCCAATCTAAACCTTCCCTGGTGCAACTTGTGGCAGTTTCCTCTCATCCTGTCACTTGTTACTTGTGAGAAGAGGCTGACTCCCATCTCACTCCACCCTCCTTTCATGTAGTTGTAGAGAGCCATAAGGTCACCCCTGAGCCTCCATTTCTCCAGGCTAAACAACCTTAGCTCCCTCAGCCACTCTTCATCAGATTGTGCTCCAGACCCTTCACCAGCCTTGTTGCCCTTCTCTGGACACCCTCCAGCAGACCAACACACCAGCCCAGCTTGGTGTCATCTGAGAACTGATGGAGGGTGCACTCAATCCCCTCATCCAGATCATTTGTAAAGATACTAAATAGGTCTGGCCATAACACAGCCCTGGGGAACACCACGAGTGCCTGACTGACAATCTGATTTAACTCCATTCACCACCACTTTCTAATGGCCATCCAGCCAATTTTTTACCCAGCGAAGAGTGCACATCCAAGCCATGAGCAGGCACTTTCTCCAGGAGAATGCTGTGGGAAATGGTGTCAAAGTACCAAAGTTCAGGTAGAAAACAGCCACAGTTTTTCCCTCATCCATTAAGCACATCACCTTGCCATAGAAGGAGATTACATTGGTCAAGCAGGACTTGCCTTTCCTAAACCCACACTGGCTGGGCCTGATCCCCTGGTTGTCCTGTACATGCCATGTGATGGCACTCAAGATGATCTTCTCCATGACATTTCCCTGCACCAAGGTCAGGCTGACAGGCCTGTCGTTCCCCAGATCCTGCTTTCGACACTTCTTGTAGATGGGTGCCACATTTTCTAACCTCCAGTCATCTGGGACCTTCCCACTCAGCCAGGACTACTGGTAAATGGTGAAAAGTGTCTTGGTGAGCCCTTCCACCAGCTCTCTCAATACCTTTGCATGGATCCCATCTGGCCCTATGGACCTCTGTATTTCTAAGTGGTGCAGCCGATCACTGATCATTTCCCCTTGGACTATGGGGCCTTAAACTTATATGTATAGATGTGCTTGAACTTTTCTTTCCAAAGAGGAAGTAAAAACTTATTTTGTTGTCATTCTGAGGAAATAAAATCATTTTTTCATAGAAAAATTACCTTTCTGGAGGGAGACTAGCAGAGACTCAGGAGTGACTGGAATTGACCTGTAAAATATCTGTTGGCTAGAGATATAGAAACAAAAGTATCTGGTGTGAGTTTTCTAGATCTGATTGCCCCTTCATGACTCCTTCCCTCTTGAAGGAGTCTTGCATTGGCAAGTAAAAGCAGCTGTACTTGCTTGATCCAGAAGTCCAACAATCTGTGCCTTATTTGTGACAATGACCAAAACCAGGAAAAACGGATCAAAACAGGATGAACATATTGCAACTCACTTAGCTTTGGGTTTCCCATCAAACAAATGGCCAGAGGCTTGTGCTTTAGAGCTGGCAGTGCAGGGTCTCAGGATGTGTGTGCCCTGCCTCGGCATGAGCTGTTTTAAACCATAGCAGCAGTTGTTTGATGGCCACATGCCTGCTCTGATTTCACCCTGAGAGCACCCAGGGCAGGGGGCTGGGACCCCTACTGTGGGGTCATTGTGGGAGAAATAGGCCCCCTGGGGCAATGGGGGCAGGGGAGGGAGCATTGTGTGGCTGGGAAGCAGAAGGAAGGAGGCAGGTTGTGACAGGAAAACTCCAGGACTGAAAGAGGGACACCTGCATTACTGTGCGCAACTGAGACCTGAGTATGCTGATGATTTGTTCTGACTCTCACCATCCATCTTGAGGAAGACTCGAGTCTGAATTTTGACACCCAGAGGGGCATCAGAACGGTGAACACAACACCAGAGAAAACACACAGTTATCAATAATTTTCTTGCATAACTATTTTAATGGCATTATTAATGAGGATAAACGATATAATTTTTGCAGTAGACTGTTAAAGTAGACTATTAAAACATTAGCTAGGCCAGCAATAAATTCTTGATTCTACATATATCCCTATATCAAGATACTGATTGCAAAAATATGCTCTGTTTCAGAGAATTCTCTCCCAGCATTCCAGAACTTGTGACTCGGTGACCACCTGGGACAGATGTGGTGACTTAATACTTGCTAATTTTGAGTTCATTTTCTTCCCCACAGAATTGTCTAGCTGACCCTTAACTCACAGAAACTCAGAAACTTCCAGCATTCACACCATCTAAGGAAAAGGCATTTATTTAGAAGGTAAGCTACAGGATGCATGGAAAATTGCCTCCATGTGTTCGTATGAACTTGCAATGAGCTCATTTTTCTGATGCTTCCTAAGGTGCCAAGCAGCAACCACTACCCTTCTTTTTTTATGCCACCAGCTGACCTTTCCTGTACCTCTAGAGGCTTTTGGTTTGTACCACAATTATCCCATATGGACTTCTTTTAGGACCTTGCTGCTTCCTCATGTCTGACACAGCCCTCTTGTCTGCCCTTTCCATTCTTCCCTAGAGGATGCAGATGGGTTTGCTCTGCAGATACTTGTGCCTCCTGCAGCTGGTCTGTTATTAAGGCGCTGCCTTGCAAAAAATGACTGTTAAGTCTGGGCTCCCTGTTGCTATTTTTAGCTGGTAGCTCAAGGCTTGAGATGTTATGGAAAATGACCTTCCCAAGGAAAACAGCATTTGTAGATTAGCATAGTAAAGTGGGAATAATTCCTGCTCTCAGGGAACCTGTTTGGATGACAGAAGCCTCGGGGTTTCTGGATTCATGAAATACCAAACACAGGAAATCATAAAACCTGTTAAACCTGTGTTTTAAAACCTGTTAAACATTTTCCATTTTCCAAGATGAGATGCTTAATTTATTCAGTCAATTACAGGGCAGTTTGGAGAAGCTTTAAATACCAAAAAGGTGCAAATCGTACAATGCATGTCTCACCAAAGCTGCATTCTTAAAATCAGCTTCTGGAAAGCAAAAGCAGGGACTTAAATTCAGATTGCTGAGCCAAATGCACTAATCACAGAGGAGAGGAGGAGAGGCGAGTGGAAGTGGAGGAGAACAGCAGCCACCGCTAACCTCAGAGCGGATAATCAGCCATTTAAGGCACTTAGGCAGTGCCTGTGACAGGATCCCTCTGGCAAAATAGGTGGCCAAGTACCTGTCTAATGGCTGCTAGCCGAGATTATGCATGAATGGGTTTGGAGAGGCTTTGCCCTGAAATGACTCAGGCACTTCTAAGTTTGCTCATAAGCACAAACCCACGAGTAATGTGTTAAAAAAAAAAAAAAAAAGAAAGAAAAAGGTAACTTTGTAATGTTGTTTGCAATGTTGGTCTTAGATATCTAAATCCAGTCCCAGCAGTTATGCGGGCCTGTACGTAAACATCTTTCTCCAGCTTTCTAGAGGGGTAGGAAAAAGGACAAATCATAACTTGTGCAATAATGAGCACTAATTATATATATTTTTTTATAGAATTGAAGAAAGAAGAGTCACTTTTTAAAGACAAAGCTTTCAGGAAAGTGCATTGTGCCAATTAGATTTAGTAGTACCATTAGGAAATAAAACTGTGTTATTCAATTATCAGTCACATTTGCAGACATTAGTTCCCCTGGAAACTTGTCAAATCTTTTGACTACAGCTGTCAGGGCAAAAAACCCAGAAAAAGAATACTTTAAAAACAATTTGCGATTGACCTTTAAATGTTATTTTCATCAATGAAACTAACAATTTGGAAAACTTCTCAGAATAATGTCTTATGCCTGACTAAAATGACGTCATATTCTGCCTGTGTTTTACTTGCTATAGCTACATATTTATACATATACAAATTTAATTTATACTTACCTATGTACACATATTATATGTATATTCTATATTAGATAATTATTTTACCTGCAGTAGGCTTCCAAAAATTCCTTTTGGACAAAAATGGGACACAAATGTTAGGTTTAGGAGCATTCATGTCAGTTGCTTCAGGTCTAATAATAATCTTAGCAAGAGTGAAGATGAAATTTCTGCCCTAGATGTTTAGAAGTAGACAATCAGATTTCGGTTTGTTTGTTTGCTTGTCTCTTTTGATGCACCAAGTGCTGGCCACTGGCAGGGTTTCCAACTTGAATTGAAATATATTTAATATAAGCTTGCAACTCTATGGTACCTATGAAGCAAAAACACAGAGAGACCGAGTAAATAATTCAATCTGAGGTTTACTATGCTCCTAAATGAGAGTTTCATGCAAGGAGGAAAGATTGTCTCCCCAGGGTATTACCTAGAATACACACAAGACATGCAAAGCATGGATATATTTTTATACAAGATACATGTAATTTGGAACTTCTACTTCAGAAAGCAAAAGACTTTTTGCAGGTATTGACTGCTAATTAAAACTGTTTTCTACATGATTTTAATGTATGACATTACAGGAGAAAACATTCAACAAGAGTTGCTATTTTATAATGTAAGGAGTTTCAGTATTGTAAAGAAATCCGTTCTGTCCTTAAATCTGTTCTTCTTTTTCTACTTTTACTCAGGACTTCTCCTTTCCACACCTGTCTTGTTTCTGCTCCTGGTATCAGAAAAAAGTTAACATAAATTTTCTATTTATATCTTTACAGAAACAATAGGAATAAAGGTTTGGTGTTTAGTACTTTAGGGTAACAAAGGTTTTATGCTTAATAATTCAGGGGAATAACCTGAATTGCCTGGTAGAGACTTTATTCCACCTTAAGTTCAAAATGCAGCCATGACTTGCAAGAAAAAACAAAGAGGAAAAATGCTTCTAAGACTCTCTCAAATACAGAACAGTGATTGCATTTTTTATAGCATCATCATTTGCTATTGATTATTCCCAGGGAACATCAATCTAATAGACAGAGTGGCAGTCTTCTAACCTCTGTGTGTGTATGGCTTAGATATATTTAAAGACATGCTACAAGAGGAACATGCTGTGGGGAACACTGCAATGAACACAGGTTCTTCAACTTCACTGATAAATGTGACAAAAATATTTTACAATTTATGTTTCAAAAACATCTAGTAAAACGTAATAAAAGAAAAAGTAAGGATGATAAAAGCGTAGGCACCTGATGTTACCAATTTAATGACGTTTCTTCTTTTTATTAGTAGCAATCCCACAGATGCCTGAGGAAGCACATTTGCCTTTGTTAAAACAAATCCATTCTAGAAACTGTTCTGACATCCATCATTAAAGCATTTTATGTGAGTAGTCTTTCTCACCGTATTATTAAACCATTCATTAACATGATAGATAAAAACTCCATTCCGCTGAGAATCTGACATGGCATTACAGAAATGTACCAGAATGCTTGGCAACGATTAAATATGCCATGACAGGAAAACAATGGAACAATGTAACTTAACATTAGGCTTTTCCAACTGTGGAATATTTCTATTGTGCTATTTAGCATACATACCAAAGTCAATTTCCTCTTACAATAAATAAAGGAATAAATAAATTCCATTTGTACCAGAATTGAATCTAGGCAGTGCAGCCTGCAATATGATTGCTAAAACAGGACAAAAACAAAGATGGAAAACTCTTAGCTACAGCACTGACTCATTTTAAGTCCCTGATATTTAAGTCGCTCTTAAATGTGCTTGGGCAGCCTGAACAGTATCTCTGTAATTGAGCAAATAGCAAATGACTGTACTTAAAACACCTGAAACTGCACAGGGTTTAGAAAGCAATGTATTTAGGCATGAAGGAAGACATCACCAGCCTTTTCTTTCTTCAGTATTCTCCTGGGAAAATTATATTTTCAAAATTTGGCTTCATAGGTAGTTTTTCACACTATTACTGAAGTATTTAAGCACTTCACAGCCTTCATCATCTCTTTTAGTGTCCCTGTTATATGTTGGAAACAGGTAAAACAGAATCAGACAATCACTGAAACTGGAAGGACCTCTGAAGACTCTCTAGTCTAAACCCTCTGCTCAAAACAGTCACCTACAGCAAGTTACTCAAGGTCATGTCCAGATATCCCCATGGATGGACACTCCAAAACCTTTCTGGACCACCTGTTCCAGTGCTCACTCAGCTTCACAGTAAAAGGAGTGTTCTTCTCATGTTTAAGTAGAACTTCCTTTGCGTCAGTTTCTGCCCATTACCTCTTGTCCTGTCACTGGGCACTACTGAGAAAAGTCCTGCTCCATTTCATCTGTATCCTCTCTGAGCCTTCTCCAGATTGAACACTACCAGGTCTCTCACCCTTTCACCACATGAGACATGCTCCAGTCCCTACATCATCTTTGTGGCTCTTCACTCTTGCCCTAGTATGCCAGTGTCTGGAGCCCACCACTCCAGACACAGCCTCACTAGTGCTGAGCAGAAGGAAAGGATAATCTTCATCAACCTGTTTGTTGTCAAAACTTCATCAATTATTCTTCCCAACAGGCCCCGGGTGCCCAGGGAACAGTACAGAGTACTCTTAGAAATGATGTAAACTATAAAACACCTTGGAAATGAGCATGTTCCCACTTCCCCACAACCCAGTTCACTAACTCTAGTTCAAACACTGAAATTATTAACCCTTAATAGTTTGGGTTGGTAGGAACCTTTAAAGGTCATCTAGTCCAAACCCCCTGCAATGAGGAGAGACTTCTTTGAGTAGATCAGATTGCTCAGAGCCCTGTCCAACCTGGCCTTGAATATTTCCAAGGATAGGGCATCTAGCACTTCTCCAGGCAACCTGCTCCACTATTTTATCACCCTCATTGTAAAAAATATTTTCCTTATATCTAGTTTAGACCAACCCTCTTTTAGTTTAAAATCATTACCTCTCATCCAATCATGACAGGCCTTACTAAAAAGTGATTCTTTCTTACAGGCCCCTTAGGTACTGGAAGGTGCTCTAAGGGCTCCCTGGAGCCTTCTCCTCTCCAGGCTGAACAGACCCAGATCTCTAAGCCTGTCCTCATAGGAGAGAGGTTTCCATGCTGTGTGCTTGGGCAAAAGAACAAGTTCTTCTGCAGCATGTCCTTCACAGGGAGTGGTGGTTGGAAACAGTGACAGATTACATTAACTGCACCAAAGCCTGAAGGAGAAGGGGTCCGTAAAACTCAGATTTCAAGGCACTGCAAAAGCAACACACTAAAGGACATCTGAAATATTTTCTCTGACCTACAGAGGGAAGCACAGCTAATTGGGATTTCTGACAGAGCTCAAATGCTGGCGTCAGAGAGATTGCTATGCAGCATACAATAGCATGAACTAAGCCTAGCCAGGGAAGGACATTACTTCTTAATGAATCTCCAGTTTCTGGAGGCTGAATGGGGTTCCACTTCATAGTGCTGTCATGCAGCTTATAGCATGAAACAGAGAGAGCCCAACTCACCTGGGATTTCAGTGCACCTTGGAGGCTGACATGCTATATTTGAGGACTTTGGTGAGTAATGTAGGAGATTTGGAAGAAAAGAGGGAGTGCAAGAATAATTACATATATCAATTTTTGGTATCGTCATCAACAGTGCGGAACAGAGGAACCTGGCTTAGGCACATACTACTGCTTCAGTGGTTATTCAGATGGCTACAGAGGTATCTGGAATTGGAAAATTTCAACACAATGCTATGGCCAATTTACAATAGCGCAGTTAATCGTAGTTGACGGAGCTGAGAGAGTCTCCAACATAGAAGGATATTACTGCAGTCAAACTGCATTTCTGTTCTCATGGCCAAACTACTCAAAGTCCTTGTTTGGCCCTCATGATTCTTTTATTTGAATCCTGTAAAATTTTTACGTTATTCATCTTCATAACACTGAGAAGAGGGGCATGTGATTACCCTCCTTGCTGATAAGCTAAGGCACACAAAGGCCAGAAAACAATTTAAGCACCTGATTCTTAAAAGCTCCTTTTTATTCCATTTAGCATTTTAGTTTCCAGCAGTCAAGCTACTTAGATGCTTGAAGTTTTGCTCTTGTACATGGACTGATACTTTTTTGACTGTGCTTGTGCACCTTACTAGAACAAGATTTGGAGGCCTGTTTGAGAACACTCTGTGGCTGCCTGACTCTGTGCCACACTGCTAGCATGGTCCCTAACGTAGGTTTGCCCACACCTAGCCACAGCCTCTGAGACAGCTGAACCAAAGACCAAAAACACCAGGCAGCGCAGACAAGACTGTACCACATTTGTTTGGCCTGCACTGTCCTTCAGTGCACTTGCAGGGGCCTGTGCAATCAAACCCATTTTTATACCCTGTCATGCCACATCATAATGCATGCAACACATGGCTTCTGTTTCAGCAATAACCAGCTGCCTTACAGCACTCTCAGCGCCTTGGACACTATGAACTACAAGGTAGGCAGAAACCTGGTGTTTACATCCTGGAGTCACAGAAACACCCCATGGAGGAGACTTAAGCCTGGTTGCCATGTCATGGATGCACACACGTCAAGCCAGCCAGGCCAGGTCTACAAAGTTCACGGCCACAGAAGACTCTTTAGCCCTGTTTAATGTGTTGGTAGAGACACAGCTGCAGGTGAACAATTGTCTCTAAATATAACATGGATCCTTAGGTTGTGTGCTCCAGCCAGTATAGCCAAGAGGCATATCCCAGCAGGACACATTATCCACTGGGATAATAATCCATTCATTGCTGACAATATTCTCCTAGAAAACCACTGATGTGGATTTGAATCTTCCACATATTTCTTCAGAGGAAATGGGATATTTGATTTCTGTTTCCTAGCAAGAGCTTCCACTCAGGTGAATATGTCAAACTGCATACATCAAACTTCAGAACCATGACATTAGGCAATATGGCACACAACTGATTCTGTCCAAATTATTATTTTTAAGTTACTTACTTAGGGGCACCTCTGATATCAAGGTACAGAGAACCAGACTTGTAGGCACATATGCCATCCACACAGCTGCTCTCCTGCTTCCAGACAGGAAGTCTGGCTCTTGTTTGGCCTGACAAGCCATGGTTTTAGAGTCACTGTTGCAAACATACCTGTTACAGGCATGTCTGCGTAGTCTTTTACAGGCTCAGATGGAGGAACACACAAAGGCTGTGAAGGCTGGGAGTCCATAGGACACACATCAGTGCATACTAATTACAGCCTCTCCTTTGCAGCCACAACCCACATATTTGGAAAACAGCTTTGTCATACCAGCTTAAGCACCTGGTTTTCAGACATGGCTGACAGATGCTTAGGTATTACATCCCAGGTAATTGCTTTTCAGGTCCTTTCCTTGGAAAGCCTGCTACCAAAACCCTCACGCGTCTTTGATGCACTTGAGGATTTTCTCTGACTTAGAACAGAACAGTTGCATTAAAATTGATTTAAATATTTAATATCCATCTTTCTCAGAGGGAATAGCAATACTCTCTAAAACTTTCTTATTATGTACCCTCAGGAGTGCTTTTCCAGTCTTCCCTGTTGCTGTCAGCTAAATGTGAGAAATGTGGATTATTGCTGGCAAGCGTGTGAGCTTTTCCTTCTGATTTGTGAAGTTCCAGACTCAATTCTTTGGTGTATACTGCTCTGCCTGACCTCCTCTTTCTTTTAAATAACATTGAAACTACTGACTTTGTCTCCCCTCCCTATTGTTCCTTTCTTCACAAGCTCTTTTTCCCCCTGACAATTCAATTTTCTGAGTTTCTGTGGTGTAATTTTAATCTTTTCTATGGTTTTCTAGGATTTTTTCAAAGGCCATAAGGTCTTTTCTGACAGGTCCTTCCTGCTGCTGTTTCCTGTTCTTCAGGCTTAATGTGGACTGTGTGAGTTTGTAGCAATTTAGTCAAAATGAATGAAAATTTGTGCTAAATTACCAGAGCTCAAGGACCTGCACTTCCTCTTTATTTGGGTAATTGAGACAGCCTAAAGAAGTACCATAAATACCTCAGAGTTGCTCACCACACAGAAGTATTTTAATCTTCAGACTTAAATCTATTCACAAAACGTCTTTTGCATTTTCTTTCTGCTTTTATCCAGCAGCCTCAAACCATTTTGCAAAAAAAACATGTACTAGTTTTGTGTCACGGTGTTTGAAGAGACAAATAAAGAGAAAAGTGCATGCAGTAAAGCTGATTTACCTGTGGTGCAGCAATGAAAAGTGAAGTAGCTCTCTGAGAGACTCATGCTAAATGTCGCAGTCACCCTGCTCAGAGAAACACAGTGCCCTGTGCATCTCATGATTCCTCCAGTGAAGGGTACCACGTGTCCTTCCTCAGCTGTGGGGAATGACGTGCCAGCCATCTGGCCCAAAGGCTGCCCGGTGTCTCTGAGCGTTAAATCTGTCTGAACTGTGGGAAATGATGGACACTAACTGGCAAGGCAGATTTCCTCCCTGGCATACATCAGCCATCTCCTACTATTTTGAGAACTAAGTAGGACTCCACTGTGTTGTTTATGCAGCTGGAAACAGAGTTTTTATACTTTATGCTTTCTCTCTGACCAAGACAAGATTTGCTGGGACTCAAAATTACTTTCCAGGAACCATTTAATAAAATCAAAGCAGCCAGGAATAACAGCTGTGAGTCTCAGTTGCCACTAGCTGTACTATCAGTATATGAAAATCAGATACAAAAGATGGGTCTGGGATTTTCTTTTTCTCCTTTTTAAGCTGGAATGTGTTCAGACCTCTGAGGAATTGTTAACTTTGATATCAGCTGTTTCCCCAGCTGTTTCTACTTAGAAAAATCTTGTAAAATCTGGATTGTGCCTCCAAAGGCATTCCACTAAGAACTTGCAACACCACAGCAGTGAAGAAAATGCAAAACACTCATTGAGCCACTGAATCTCTAGAACCAATTCTAACAATTTAACAAAACTAAGTTCAGTTTCAAGCAAGGAAGCTTCACTCAGTGGCAGACTGAAAAAACCTATCTCACTAGCTAAGATCGGCCTCCTCCTTTTTCTCACCCAATCACCATCCTCCATTTCTTTTTGTCGGGGAAAAAAGAACTGGTAAATTTAATTAAAAGAGCTGCTAAAGCAGAAAAGAATACTTTAGTCATATGATCTTCTAAGTTCTCTCCAACATCATCTTAGGTAATGGCTTATCACGTAACATTTGCTTTATTTTCTTTTTAGCAGTAAGATATTTCCAAACTCGCGCATCCCATCTGTATCCATTTTCACAATGACTGAACAAATGCAATTAGTCTGCAGTCAGCCATGTAATGGTCTCCTACTACTACCACTAGGTATTTTTAGTCCATGGATTCTCTTATTTCTCAGCTATGCCTTCTTTCTTTCCCTAGCTTACATTTATTATCAGAATTGCTTTTCTCCCTTCACTGCCATTCTGTGTTATTGAAAGAATCCCATATACTTTATCTTTTCATATTTCTCTCATGGTCACCTCATTGCAACATACAGATGGTGGTAAAAAGAGGAAATTTTTCATTAAAAATATTGCAAAATTTGCCATTTATTTCTTCTCAAATTCTGTATTTTGCTTTATTTCCTAGATCTGAACAGTCTGTCTTCTACCCAGACTCCCTTTCACTGCTTACTATGCTTTCACAAAGATATATGAACCACTGGAGAAGAGAAAATCTCCATGTCAACCTATTGAGAAAGGAGTTCAGTTTTCTTCTCCCAGAACAGATTTCCAGTGGTCCACCCACCTTGCAGCAGAATGCAACACTGATCTTTTTGAAGTCCAGATTACATTTCTCTTATGTGCTGAACACAGCAGGGATGAACATGACTTTGCCTGTGCTCTTTGCCTATGAGGTGCAAACACAGCAGCCTTTCTGACTTAGCTTCAATCTGTCAAAAACAAAGACGTGCCACTAACTCTTCTTTCACCTTTCAGAGTGCTAAACATGACATGCTTTAAATTCTCTGAATTTGTCAGCTGGCTCCTTTACCAAGCTAAATGTCATGCTTCTCTGACTCTATGAATGATCCTGCTTTCCCTAAAGCTGAGTGGTGAACAGGCCCTTCTGTCTTTCAGTGTATTTAATTTCTGATTTTGTGGTCCGATTTTGTGCTGTATATGGAATTTCCTGTTTGCTTGAGGTGTTGGTATTTGACTTTTTTTTTTTTTTTGGTCATAATTGATTTTATGAGCCAGACAAATTTTCTTATTTCCAGCTTCTTTTTCAAGGTACTTCTCTGAAAAATGGTGAATCCTCAGTTATCTCTCAAGAGCAGTGAAATACCTGCATCAGGTTTGCCTCTGATGCAGACAATACACATGCAGGAAGCCTTCTTCACAACAGAAAAATACACTCATTTAATTTAAAGCAGATTTTAAACCAATCTTGTTTAACAAATGTAGGTTCCTGTGCAGACCTTCTTACTTGGTATAGCTTATGCAAGTTTTTCATTGTCCTGAATTAAAGAGAAGAGAAATCAGTTTCAGCTTAATTAGAATGTCTCTCATATTTATATAAACTGCATACCTAAACAGACTGGTGCAACTTTCTCATGGAGAAAAGGTTTTAAAATACACACAGCAAGATAAGAAAGAAGTATATACAGTCCCCTAAAGAATTCTTCCCACTATACTGTGAGTTCCCCATCCTTTCCACGCTTCTGATTGCAAGCTCAGTTTTTCAGTTGTTTCATAAAACAGAAACTTGCATAAACGTCACTGCAGCTTCTGGGGACCTCAACGATCTCAAGAAATGTTCTTGTGGTTACACTTCCTGTTCACCAGCTCCTGTTTCCTTTTTTACCCTTCTTTTTCCACACTTTCTCTGTGAATTGTACTGGCTCTAAAACAAATTTGAACATTTGGACTGCAGCATCTCCTTTCAAAAATTTAACCAAGCTTCTAGGAATATCTTCAGAATATATCCCTCCCACCATCCCCACAACACATTCTTACCATTTAATAGAGAAAGAACCATTAAAAAGAAGTATTCTAAGAGTGAACAGAAAATGAAATGGGTTTCTACCTCTAGATTTGGCTAAGTTACATTCAGAAGCAGGATATACTGAAGAAGTTACAGAAATACAAGCAGCCTGAATCTTTCATTACCTTAGAGAATAGCCGAGCTTAGCAGCAGTGATTTCATCTCTAAGTCCAAAATCTTCAGCTGAAAATACTTTACTTGGTTTCTTTTGAGCAGGCTCAGAAACCTTTTCTTCCTTCATCCATCTCACTTTTCTTCCCAGCAAAAGAAATGATTCTGGTTTTTCAGTCAGCCTATTTTCACTAAGCATTTCAGTTTGCACCCTCAGCTCGGGTTCATGTGCATGAACCACTTAAGCAGAGCTGATAGGATGTTGCTATTTTTTTTTCCCCTTACACATAGGCCTATTTGCTATTACATTTCCTTCCCTTTGATATCAGATTAGTGAGGCTACATTAATTATTCATTTCCCCAGGTGACAAACACTCTGTGTTCAATAGTTGATTGACCTGGTTCTTTAAGCTCAATAGAGATGTTAGTTTTAGCTATACCAGGGAGGACAAAGGAGAAAAGATACCTCAGCAAGAGTTCAAATATTTATGACAGACCATTTTCCTACTGCTTCTCACAGTGCTGCATGCCTTTCACTTTATGAAATTCAAATGTAAAAAAGATCTTTTCATTCAGTATTAGGAAATACTTTGACACCTAAATTGGCAGAATTCTTAGGCTAAATATTTTCCTCCACTATTCTGCTGCTTTTCTGACTAGCTCAAGTCACCAGACAATGTTTTTTCGACTTAAATCTCTACCTGAAAAGCTCCAAAATGGGAAAAAAAAAAATGTACAGGATGCTGGGTATTGCAAGAATATTACACTAAACTGGTTCTAAGGTTAGCTGCACCAATGGGATTAAGTCATTAGCTATTTACCTTGAAATCAGCCTTAACTGAAGCCTAAACTAAAAGGCAAAAAAATGTTTGCTTACGGAATTTAAAATAGGTGCTTGCAGAATTTTCTGAAGTCCAAGTGCCAAAAGGAAACAGAAAACACATGCAGAACTTTAGTCATTATTTATGTTGGCTCTAAAGTTTCTTCTCACCCATTATGAGGCAGCCGAGACTGTAGAAATTCACATACTCTTGACAGAGCATTCAGTCTTGAAAACCCTGAAAACATCCTCAGGGTGAGGTCATGGAAGGGGGCCTCGCACAGGAGAGAATGTTACCTTTCATAATATGTTCATTTAAACACATTTTAAGGATGTATTTAAAATCAAATTTATTTTCTATCACATGAAAAAGAGAGATTTACTCAAACCCTTTGTGTTTGATTAGTCAAGGAAAGCCAAGACCCCGGAAAGCTCAGACCCTTGTGCCCAACCAGCCTGTCAGAGGTCCCGTTAAGGGGGATCCTTCGCTGAGCAGTTCACTGGATCAAAGACTGACTTGTTCAGGGTCACACACCAAACAGAAACCTCTCCTGGGTCTCCACACCTTTACCCACTGCCAGTGGCAGCCAGCATCCTTGAAGGACTCCCATTAACAGTTTACAGAAAACACTCTTCTTAAATGAAATTGTGATACTGCAAATATATATTCAAAGCAATATACTAACAAACTCTAATCCCTGGTAAAAGCTGGTTTGAGATGATCACTCAGCATGCAGAGAACACAGTTCTTTAACCAAAAGGCATCTCTGTGGGGGACAAGACAGGTTCAGCCCCTCAACTGATCCCAGAAATTATGCTGGAGTCTTCCCCCACTTCTCCCCATTCTTAGCTTTCTTCTACACTATTTCTTTACATTTAGGTGGAGCTTGGGTGATTTTAGTCACACATCTTACTAGTGAGTGGTGGTTGTATCTTGGGGGTGGATATCTCAGGATAGTACCTGAGATAACCTTGGGATGGGGACATGGGTCAGTCCAAGATTTTGCCACTGTTGCTGATTCAACAGCAAGACATCTTCCTCTATCTCCAAAGTTTTCACTGCTGTGTGGTTTATCAGCTGGAAAGTACCACTGAGTTCTCTCCTCTGCAAGGGTTTTGACAGAGCCTGGCAGTGTTGGCTCCACTCTGCTCCGCCATCCATTTTAGTCCCCCTTGGATTGTATTGTGTGGGTGAGGGTGGACATGCTGACTGCATTCCATATGGGAGCAGCAACTGCACTTTTCCCTAGAACTCCCATACCGTTATCTTTTTAACCCCAGTGATCTTCTCACATCTTCCCACAAAATTTTTAATTTTCACTTCTGAAATGAAAAGCGATCCTTCACTTTGGATCTTTTTCTTGAGTATTAATTTCCCACATACCTTTGAAAACTCTGCTTTCTTTCTGGCAAACCAGACATTGTTATCTCATTGGCTTGAGTATTTAGCAAACTGTTAATGAGTTTATCACCAGCTGATGCACTTCTCTTCCTACCTGGTCAAAACTGAAAATACTTCTGGAAGTCAGTGTGTATTATCACTTTAATCAGAAAGTTTTATTTCACCTAAGGCTTTGCTCATGTTCTATACAAACATAACAATGGGCTATGCCACATCAGTCTATCAGGTATGATCCCTGGACACGATGCAAATGAGCTTTACCCCACAGGATAAGTCAGGCATGGGATGTCTGCAGAGTATCCCCAGCTGACAGCTATATTTGTAGCACAGGGTTTGATTCACTTCAGGTCCATGGTGCAGCTAATTGCAGGCAGTGCAGCATGCAGGCTCTCACACAGCATTTCTGAGACACTGCCACAGCACTCCAAAGACACTGCAGGAACAGACAAAGCCCTACCAGGCATAGGTTACCTTTGCTGGATTCTCAGCATTTGCAGAGCTGAAGGGACAGCAGAAATGCCCATGTGGGACAAGGAGTATGAGCAACAGGCCATAAAAACCATTCCAAAAGACAGAGTGGAAGCATTTGGGGATTGCATGAGAATTTTTCTTTGGTATTTTTAATATTGGGGGTTTTTTTCATTACAGACTTGGGAATCATGAGATATGATAAATGCCCATGAGACTAAAAAGCAGCTATATTGTTATCATATATATTTCATTTGCTGAGGGTAAGTTTGATGCAGCAGAACTTTATTCTAGGATTGTCTCCAAAGGTCTAAGAAGGTTATGTGAACAGAAGCAGGCAAAACAACATGTATTTAACTGACATATGGGGCTGAGAAGAGCAAAGAAAAAGGGCCTTTCTTCCCGAACAACCTGTTGGTGGAGGGGTTTGCATAAGATATTTGGAGTTAGCAGCAACATGGAGGACTGGCTAATCTGTAAAGACATTTGAAAGAGGACCACATGGTGCTATTTTCATTGTTGCATTGGAAAAAGATAGCAATAGAGCACAGAAAGGAGAGGCCAGAGGCAACAACAATCATTACAGAAGCAGAGGCATGCCTAACAGACGGTTTTGAAGGATGCACTTTTAACCTGTGATTGAATTTAAACAGGAATTAACTGATGGACAGGGGACGGTGGCATGAGTATGACTTATGGCTGCTGCTAATGACAGCAAAAGTGCCGTTCAGTTTCAGTGCAAAGCACTGTCTTTTAGGGTTATAAACACTCAAACTGTTGTATCAGACACAGGTTTAGAAACCAAGATAAGTTTGTGCCACGGAAGAGGGCAAGCGTGATGATAAGGTGTAGGTGAAAAGAGCAAGGAAGAAGCATCAACCCTTGAACAGAAGGATGAGGTAGTTTGGGGAGCTAGAACTTCCCCAGGTAATCTGTGTAAACTTGAGGCTGTTTCAGGATGACCCTAAGAGACAATATTTCTAGCAGACTTGTCCTTCAGGGGGAACCAGGAATACTGTAACAGCCAAGAATTTAAAATCAGTAGAGTTGGAAAGAAATGGCCTATAAAAAATAGTAAATGAGGTTGCTGCAAAGAGGATTATGGGTCCCTTTAGTCCTCTAGGACAGATATTGACAAAAGAATGTGATGAATTCAGAATGATCCATTCAGCCCACCTCTTACCCTTGCAGAGTGTCCATAAATGATGGTGGTGACCCTCAATGTGCTTGTTGATATACATTTTCCTCGACCTGGCAGTATCAGTCATTCTTCCCCATGGCCTTGTAACATGGCTTGCAAACTGTAACACCAAACTGGTAGTTCAGCTATTACCAGACCAATACCATGATTTCAATTTTGCTGGGATTCAAGATGCAGGGACAGTATTTCTTCAAGAAAGCAATGTCAGTATGTTGCCTGGTGGCTGGAGCTGCCTCTGGTAATTCATCAAAATGCAGTACAGGCAGCGAACTGGGAAGTGGAAAGCCTCTGGCAGCTTACTGGTTTTAGCTGGAAAGGGAGGGAAGAAAGAACAGTAGTACAATTAAATGTGGTGACAGCGACTGACAAAGGATATAGACAAGGTGGGGTATTCAGTGTTCTTTTTGCCTGTTTTTACTGCCATGTTCTTCTCTCAGGTATGCCAGGAACCTAATAATGGTCAGTGCAACTGAAGCATTACTGATGGTAAAGGGTAACTAGCAGAGCTAGGGATCATTTAAACCAGCATATGAGACCGGATGGGGTGCATTCAATAGTCCTGGAATAGCTGTCTGCTGTCACTGCAAGTTACCACTTTTGAAAGGGAGTGGCAATCACAAATAGGTTTCTGAAGACAGAAGAAAGCAAATTTCATGTCGCTTTTCAAGAGAGGCAAGAAGGAAGATCTGGAGAAATACAGGCCACTCAGCCCTGTATGGAGAAGTTAGGGAACAAATTTTCCTGGAAGCCATTTAGAACTGTAGGGTTGGCTGTTCAAGGTGCTAAAGAGCTTCCATTAACACAAGCTCATCATAGGTCAGGACCTTTCAGTACCTGACAGGGTGATCATCTTTGGCATAAGCAGCCACTCCTAAGACACAGTGAAGCTGGGACTCAGCTTCCCACAGCCAGCACTGTGGTGGGATAACCTGGGCCAACAGCCAAGCACCCAGACACCCGCTCACTTCCCTTCCTCCCACTTACTGCAGGGCACAGAGAAAGCCTTGATGCTGTGCAAGCACTGCTCAGCAACAGCCCAAACACTGTTATGTTAACACTGCTTTGGTCACAAACCCAAAGCACAGGACCATAAGGGTGACTATGATGAGAATTAACCCCATCCCAGACAGACACAGCACAGGCATGATGAACGTTCTAATGATATTTCGATAAATTCTTAACACAGGATAATTGGTGAACTGACAAAACTAGATTTCTGTGGAAAGTATAAAAAATTGTAATACTAGCGAAAAAAAAGAAAAAGAAAGAATAATTTAAATTATGTAATCTGGACAAGCAGGAAAAACTGAAAACTGCTAAACAAACCGAATCTCTGTGCAAAGAAAAAGTAAAATATAGGTACATACTTTAAAAACATCTTATAAACTTTAGCTCTCAGCCAGGAAGTACTTTGAAAATATACTCATTAAAATTGACATAATTCTGGGACACAACTGAAAAGCCAAACAGCCTTCCACCATTGTTCAAACGCTGCAGCTTCCTAAGGAGAGGTCATAAAACTTCCCAACCTTACAGAATGCTGATACTTTGCATTCTTTTCATGTAAGAAGAAAGAGGACTGGAGAGATAACAGGAGAAAAAATGTGTTAGCCTTATACCCTTGAGCTGTGATGAAATACCAGTCTACTTACATTTAATTATGTTCAGTTTATAACAAAGCATTCAGCAGAAAACATCAATAAGAATGTTGACACACTCAGACTCCTTCTAATAAGAATGAAGAATTATAGTTGGAAATCTGGCATCTAGAATTCAACTGAAAAGGAATTTTGCTGTTTAGCAATTAGTTCTCTCTGAAACATAAAGTAGTGTTTCTAAAGGAAAATTATTGGGTAGACTTGCAATTGAGGTATGTGTTCAGATAAGTTCAAAGATTAAAAAATGACTCCATTACTCTAGACAAAGACACATTTGGACTAAATATACACCACAATATATAATTTCTTGTTGTATATTACTTAACGTTCTCTTGAAAGAACATAAATAAATAATGCAGAGTGTAAAGACCAGGACTCTGCAATTGATATGTTTATGGCAAAGTTAACAGAAGTCTTAGGTCTGAAACTAAGGCACTAAGGCTCTTCCAGGAGAAGACATGTCTTTTAGAATAGGTCTGGCTGTATCAGAGGGATAACGCAGAGCCAGGCAAAGCGTATGTCAGGTATTGGTGCTGTGGGAAGCTGAGTGCCACCTTCACTCCTGCCTTAGGAGTGGCTGCTTGTATCTAAGCTAAAAGGGTATGAGGCTAACACATCACCCTGTCAGGTATTGAAAGGTGCTGACCTATGATGAGCTCGTGTTAATGGGAGCTCTTCAGCACCTGTAGCAGTCAAACTACAGTCTTACGAAGTTATTTCCTAGAAGCTAGGAGCAACTTACTTGCGTACATAAAAAACTCGCTCTGAAGCCAACAAAGTTTCTGTGAAAGATTAGAAAGACCCCGAAGATACTGAAATCAATGAAATTTGATGTTATTTACCATGCTATCTGACTTTAAATATGAAATATGGACAGTAAGCAACCATCAGTTCTGTACTGAGTGCTTACTGCAAGGCTTGTAGTTAGCCAGGTTCTCAGTTTCTATCACAACCACAAACCCCCCACATTCTGAGGTTATCTGTTTACAGAAATAAAATGTAGAAAAACCCCCACCAAATCCAATGTGTTTGTAAATACGAAGAAGTTAAATTAGCTTGACCTTTTTCGTTTTCACTTTTGAACCAATATTAATTCTTTCCTTTTCTAAAAAAGCACAGCTTGCAGAGGTCCAAATCAGTAAGACAGAATGGGATGGGAAAGAAAGGAAGAGAGGAGTGGGTGAGACCCACTTGCCGAGTACAACACCTAATTCTTTGAGCCTCATTTGGTATGAACACCAGTAACTCCCAGGAGCAATCACAGCCCCTGCTCACACTGATCCTGAGGCCGTGATGAAAGTCCAAAACTGCAACAGGCTCTGCACATTTATCTCAAGTGGAGGGAAGCCTTGTCATCTGCCATCTACAGAGCTCTCTAACTGGGCAGCACTAATGCGCTCACTATCCACCATGAAAAAATACACTGTTTCTTCAGTAAGTCCCAGACTAAGGAGACAATGGGGAGAGAATTGTGCCCCAAGGCAGTTCACTGTTTTCATCTCTGCTACTAGTTCCGCTTTGGCAGCTTAATTCTCTGCAGTTCCATTTACCCATTCTAAGGCAGTGGATAATGAAAATTACAGCCTCCATGCAGAATATTGACCTCTTTGGATAAAAAACCTCCAAAAGATGGAATTTACTTCATGTGTTGACATATGCCTCCCTACTTCCCTTCTTTTTTTCTCTACCCCTCTCTCTTTCTCTTTCCCTCTGCCTCCTCCCCCCTTTCTACCTTTCTACCATTGAATCTATAAATTGCTTTATTAATCCTCCATATCAAAATACTTCTGTATTAGTATCACCATGAATAGTGTTTTAAAGCAGAATTGCAGAGCACTGCATTAGGGGAAGAATGAAAAGTGATATTTTGCAAGGCAAAGCCTCTGGAAACTCACAGACATTTATTCTCCTTATATTCCTTTTAGTATACAGTGGTAAAGCCATTTATATATCATTTTATTTTATTTTAATGAAAAGCAAAAAATTTTAGTGTAATGTGAGGATGTATTGTGATAGCAGTTTCCATTTGGGTTTTCCTTAAAGGCAGAATTCTCATGTGAACTCGGTATAAATTTTTACTCCAGCTGTATGGCAAACAGCAACCTGATCTTGAAAGAAAAGAAACCTACAACAAATTATGTCACTCTAGCATGCACCATGCCTAAAACTCAACAGCTAAAATAATACTGTAGAGTGGGGAGGAGCAAGTGTAAAAAGCAGTCATTGCAGCTAAGATATTAACAGAATAACAGACTACTTTTGTGAAAAAGGCATACAGAACAATTTCTTAATTTACTACGAGCCTCCTGAATTTGCTTCATATCTCAGCAGTAATCCATCATACTGAGAAATTGCTTTTCGTGCCGATTTAATATTTGATAACAGCTCAGAAGTCTGAACTTTATGACAATATAATATGAGTGGCAATGTAACATTGCAACATTTCTTTCTGAAAACATCATCATTCTACCTTTCTCGTGAGATAGACCTGTAGTATACTTTTTATCAGAAATATTTCTGAGGAAATCTAATAAAACACTAAGAAAAAAGAGCATTTGAGTTTTACAATTACATTGTGATCCAATTCAGGAACTTCTAACACTCAACAAATTTATGTTTGCCCCAGTGGGAACTTACTCTAATTGTAAAGAAAAAAATAAAAAAAAGAATTATATAGATTTTACTGGAAAATTGAATTAGTAAATCAAGCAAGCAAATAAATTTGAGTTCCTTGTCAGCGTTAACAGTACAGTTAGAGTAACAACATGGAATTAATCAGATCAAGATACAGAGAAACCAGCAAACACTGCAACCCAAGTGACTTTAATGAGTCAATGCAACAACAATCAGTAAGGGAAGGGTGGAAAATCATTATTAAAGCATGTTACTCCTTGCTCCAAGTTTATTTGGTGGTTTTCTTACACAAGCTATTTTCCCATGTCTGTATATTAAAACAAAATCACCTTTTTGGGTGGCAACCCACACAATCTCTGAAGATTTCCTAACAAACCATAGCCCTAAACTCAGCACCGTTTCCTCAATCTGGTATAGAAGTGGACAAAACTGAAATGGCATTATTTGACTTTTGCTAAAAGATTTACGTATTTCCACATAAGTGAAAAAACAAGGAATTTTCTCATGTGGCTGTATCAGACTAAGCCCATTCTTATAAGTAGTGAGTAGCAATTTATACAAATACAGATCTGCAAACTCAAAAAGTCAAAGCGAAGGATCAAATTCCTAAGTAAACCCTTCGGTTTGTTTTATCATTTCTCAGAAATTATGGCACCCTAAAAATGTCAAAAGGATTAGAACTATGTGGATAACTGATATTTTTATTAACTTGCAGGGAAAAAAAAAGAAAAATAAGAAGATAAAAAGAGAAAATAATTTCATTTCCCCATGGTTTTTAATCTTTGAAAACAGCAAAATCTTAGACGTTATTGAAATAAAACAATCAAATTTTCAAAACAACTACCTGCTTTCAGGTAAAAGTATATTGGATGCATTATCAAAATCAGCTGGTAGTTTTCATTAACTTGATGCTTTTCTATAAATTTGGCAAAACCCTGTTCACTGAAAGAGTTTTGCCTACCCTGTAGCTAAACATAGAGCAGATTATCATACTTCCCGGGATTTACAGCATGCGTGTGCATATGTGTGCTGCAAATGACAGCAAAAGTCGTGTGGCAAAGCAGTTAACTGCCTTTTAAATGCTGGATGACCCTAGGTTTCACTATTATAATTTCCCATTGACTTGAACCCAAAAATTGCTTTTCTATGTGTGTCAGGATTTTCAGAAAGAACACAAAATTTTGCTGCAGGCCCCAAGTGAAAGCACCATAACTACAGCCATCTGTTTAGTACTGGTGAGCATTTTCAAAATTGACATAAACGGTGTTCTAATCATAGTTCAACAGACTGTTTATTTTTAAAAAAGACTGCTTACTGAACATACTTTGGGCTATAAAGTACAAAAAATAAGAACCTGGTATTACTGTCAGAAGTGCTGTGAAGGCCTAACTGCGACTGAAAATAGCTGTTACACGCATGCTTTTGCATACTTACCTAACTATTCTCTTCAGGTTGTTTATTTTTTACTTAGCCTTTGGGATTTGTAAAGGGTTTTTTCCCTATTTTTTGGCTGGCTTTTTTTTAATGTGGGAGTTGGGTATTTGCCTGCACCATCAACACAAAAGATGTAACTTCTTTCTGCTTGCTATTTTAGTTAAAATTAGTAGCAGCTGGAGAGTTGTCTTTCTTGGTTGTGCTGGATAATGTCACAAAGACTTTAGATGTCTATTACCAGCTTTTACCCATGAACTGAAGAGGTATGTAGTGGAATCCTCCGCAAAAATACTCATATTCTAGAACATCCAGCAGTCTTCAAAACATGTTTATATATGAAATATTCTAAACAACATTATTTATTTACTCTTCCCTCAGTGTGCTGCATTTCAGTGCCCTGTGATGCTGTCGTTCACTTCTTTTCCAGTAGGGACTTGCCTTTGCTACAATCTCTGGGAAAAGTGTGTCAGCACCAGGCGTGGCTGAATTGGCAAAGGAAGTGACTCCACAGCCAACTTTTTGTAAAAACTCTGCCTGTTTTCCGATGAAGTTTCCCACTGTTGCTGCCATTTGTGCGTGCTGGTACAAACAGCTGGCCTGCTGGAAATGACTAAGTGACTGAAAAATCCTGGCATTTTACTGCCTGTCATTAAGAATGCCTCTGTATTTCTTGTACATTGGCATAATTGAGCAGGACATTGTTTAGCCTGGGGAAAAGGAGGCTCAGGGCAGTCCTTATTGCTCCCTACATGTAGCTGTGAAAGGAGGCTGTAGCTAGTGAGTGCCAGTCTCTTCTCCTAGGAAAAAAGTAACAGGATGAGAGGAAATGGCCTCAAGTTGTGCCAGGAGGGGTTTACCTCGGATGTTAGGAAAAATGTCTTAATGGAAAGGGTTGTAAAGGATTGGAACAGATTGCCCAGGGTGAACTATGTTCACCATTAAACCATGTCCTGAAGTGCCATATCCACACTTTTTTGAACACTTCCATGGGCAGTGCTAAGTTGATGGTTGGACTTGATGATTTTAAGGGTCTTTTACAACCTTAAGGATTCTCTGATGCTGTGATTGCTACTAATATTATGGCACTGCTACTAGCTGGAAAAATGCATGTTGCCATACATCTGCCAAAGAAACCATCCCTCTGTTTCACAAAATTGAAGTCCCACTTACAAACTTTGCAGCATCTCCTCATTTAAATGCTCGATTTTACAAATCTCAATCTATTTACTTATACATTTATTTTAATTTTGGATTTTGTCTACCTTTTGTTTTTCTTCCAACAATTTAAAAACAATATTTGAAAATGAGATTCTATCCTATGGTATCATAATGACATTTGTATAGTTCTTCTGCAAGCATAGAAACTTAGCATTGGCACAGGCCTCTGTTGAGGAAAGCAATAATTACGTGCACTGACAACTATAGCGAGGTTGGTCTGAGAAGCTCCAGACCATGGAAAGCAGCGAAGATCCTGCACTCTCCCTCCCACAAGCCTGATGCTCTGTGTGCTTGCTCCTGCCTGACCTACCTTCAGTCCTCTCTCCCTTCTCCCCGGGGTCCTCATCCTCATCTCACTCAACCAGTTCTGGCTCCTACTTCATTGTTTGAGGAAAAACATTGCTTTCCTTCTGCCATGGTATTTGCCCTGCTTCACAATTCTCATGTTACCTCTTGTATTGGGTTGACCCTGAGTTGATGGACAGTCTTTAAGACCAATTACGCTTCTCACAATTTACATATTTAAACCGCACAGAAAGGCGGGACTTCCCTTTTGGTCGGAGCTCGCTTGCTGGGAGGTGGGGGCTCCAGAGCCTCCCGGCCCCGCCGGGCCGGGCCGGGGCCACTGCCCCTTTCCCCCTTTCCCAATGCTGCGGCACGGACCCTGGGTGGCTGGGGGGGGACTGCCTCAGAGCCACAGGCAGCTAAAACCAGCCATGGACTGCTCACAGCTAAACCCATCCAGCGCGGCTTCTGGGGACCGGCGGGTCCCTCTCCTCTCCATGCGGAGCCGGCGGAGTCAACGGGAGCCGGCAGAGCCTCCTGTCTGCAGCCAGCACACTTCGTGCTGAACTGAAGAAGACACCACGCAGCCAGCAGCACAAAGGGAGCGAGGCTTTCCCCACCGTAAAGGCTGAACAAGAACACTCTTCAGCATGGCGGTGTCAGTCAGAGAGAAAGAGAAGTGAGTCACATGGGACAGAGCTGAGCATGGCGACAGGAGAAAAGAGGGCGGTGCCACGATTCTGGCGCGCAGCTTAAAAGAAACCTTCTTGCATGCCGTGGTAAGAAACTGTAATACCACAAACTGTTTGTCTCTTTAATCCATTTGAAGAACATGGGGGGATGGAGTATCTTCGTGTGCCTGTGAAGATTGTGAAGAATGCCGATGCCAGGCTATACAGTAGTAAGAGGCTGTTAGAGACTTGTGGCGAAGAAGAGCCTTTGTGTGCAGGCCAAAAGAACTTATCCTTAAAAAGATGAATAACCACATGTGATGGCCCATGTTTTGCAGTGTGAAAGAACTGTGAGATTTTTCATGGGAGAGATGTTCTACACACAGCAGATTGTTTGTTTCCGGGCGGATCTGCTGTTAGTGGCAGTTTGGGAACCACGTGCAACTGAAGGAAAAACCCTTTTTTCCTTAAGCATAAGAGAGAGACTTTTCAAGAACTGGAACACTGACTAACATCCCATGTTCTGTTATCCCTTGTGTGAGCTAGGTAAAAGGAGAGAAGTGCTGGCTGGAAGGGGGGGGGGGAGGATTTGCTTTAATTTTGTTTTGTTATTGTCTCTTTACTTTTAATTCTATTAGTAATAAAACTCTTTCATTGTACTGCAACTGTTTAAGGTTTGTGCCTGCTTTGCTTTTCTCCTAATTCTTATCTCACAGAAGGAAAACAAGTAAGTAATGAATATTTTGAACCAAAACCACTACACCTCTCCACCACCCCCTACTCAACTTTTTGACCTTGTCTCCTTGCCCACTCAGGCCAAGTCCTCCCGTTCCTCATTTTTCCTTTTTCAATCTCTCTTCCCTTCTTCCAGTCCTTGCTCCTTCTGCACTAGAATGGTTTGCCTTGAGATCCCAGCTTCCAAACCCAATGCACAGCTGCACTTTCAGGAAATTTCAGCCCTGTGAGATACTCAGGTTATATGTTGTATTTTAGCTGCAAAGCCACAGCAAGCCTTCATACAAGTACTTGTGTTAATGGTGACGCGAATTCTCATAACGTTAAACGTTGCTGGCTATAGCAAGAACAGCCAAAGCACATCTTAGATGTAATACTTCCTCCCAGTGCATCTTCATGTACTAAAGCTTTGTGCTTAAATAGGAAATTATTACTGCTTCTTGGAGAAAAATCATTAACTTGCAGGTGTTTTAATATCATAAAGCACATTTTCTTTAATTTCATTTCTATAACAGGTGGTTTAGATTAAACCTGCAGCAGCAAAAATTTCTATCAACTTCAGTAACCAGCACAGGGAAATCCAAAGTAAACAAACCTGGGAAAACTAAGAAAAAGTGAGAATGCAATATTTTAATTAAAATTCAGGAGATGGTAGACAAAAAAGTGTTAAAATCTCATAATTCTACCCTAGAAAAAAATTATAATCTGGATAGACTTTGACAGAGACTAGAAAGGGAATTGGATTTGTGTTAGGCTACACGGAAGGTGACAGAGCTGAAAATACAATCTGAGACTCTAAAGTGCTGCACGTGTAAGAAATTGAAATAACCCAGCAGCAAAATGTAAGAACTTAGTTACAATATTTTTACAACATTTGTTCATTCAAGCTGTTAAGGATACCACGATGTGATTATATTTTGGACTGTTGCAAAAAAAACCCCAAAACGTGTATTTACACATCACACATATTTTTGCAATGGTAATACAGTTGTCACAAAGAGTGATAGCAAACAAATAAAATATTATTGCATTAATTTCCCTGTAACAAATGTGTGATGACGTATTTCTATACCACTCTGGAGGGGGGAGGGTCAACTTCCAAACACCCATCTTTTGGGATACTTGCTTTTTTATTTCAAACCATAAAAGAAAACCAGAATGGCCTGCATGGTTTACACTTTGCTGCTAATGTAATTCATTCAGATATTGTGTTCTATGCCTTTCCACATAGCTGGGAAAACAAAACTCAAGTGTTTGAAAATTTTCTTATAACGATGTGAATCAGCACTGTAATTTCAAACAGAAAGGAAATGAGATCTGAAGCAAAGGCAAGGTGGGCACTTACTGCCCCGAGTTATCAACACGGTCTCCAGCACAAATCCAAAGCACGGCCCCTACCAGCTATTGTGACGCAAACTAACTCTTCCCCAGCCAAAACCAGCACAGCTCTCTTTATGCCACTTCACACATACGCGGTTTGGCAGAGCACAACAAAGCGCAAGCCGCGAGCTGCCAATTAGTCACTAATTACAAATATTATTTGAAGTGCACACGCAGACCATTCAATATCACGTTGTTAACTGCCCGCGCCGTTTCTCCCGGGCAAATGAAACAAACAGGGCGGGTCACGCTACAAGAGCTGCCTCCGCTGCCCTCACGCCACACGAGAAGCCGCCTGTTGCGGGCGCCACGTCCCCGCCCGCCCGGCCAGGGCAGGGCCCGGCGCCCGGCGCGGCACCGCCCCCGCGGCGGCCACGTTAACAGGGCGGGAGCCGGGCCGTGCTCGCCGTGCTGTGCCGGGGTGCGGGCGCGGGGCCGTTGGCACAGTAAAAATGTCTTCGCCTCCTAAAGAGAAAGCAGAGACGCGGGCCGGACACCCTCCTGCTGGTACGGCCGCCGGTTCCCGTCTCTCCGCTCTTTCTCTTGCCACGCCGGGGGACGGGACGGGGGGGCCGGGGCGGCTGCGGGCCGGCGGGGCCGGGCGCCGGTTCCCCGCCAAGTTCCCTCCTGTGCGCGCCGGGGCTGAGGAGGGCGAGGGCGGCCTCGGGAGGGTCCCGCCGCCGCCGGGGGTGTGAGCCCCGGGAGGTTCGAGGCCCCGGGGATGCGAGCCCCGGTGGGTTTCCTCGCTCTCCGCTGCTCGGGCGCAGTGCGGCGCTCTGGCCGCGGGAGGTGCGCTGGGATCCCCTCCTGGGCGGCCCCGGCCCTCCTTGCCCTCTGGCAGCCTTTCCCGGTGACGGGTGACGCTCCCTGCCCTGCCTCTCCCCGAGGACCTCTCTGGATGCGGCAAAACCCTCATCGGGTGTGGGCAGCTTTGCGTCTCCAGGCTCCGACCCAGCAGGCAGACAGCGTTGTCTTCCCGAGCATCCCGCCCTCGAAAGGCGGCGGAGGCCTCCGGAACCCCCGCCTGGGGCTGGTGGTGGTGGGAAGGGGAGCGGAGCGGTCTCGGCCCCACGCAGCCTGCGGGGCTGTTCCAGCAGAGTGTACGCTGAGTGTGAACAGATACTGCAAACCAGGAGTGCTCTGTGCATCCATTTTGCCTGCGGGCGTCATGGTGTGAGTGCCAGAGCAGGCTGCGTGCCCCTGGCAGCGATTCTGGCAGGGTAGGAAACAGGTAAAGCTGCTTGAGAAGTGCCCAGCAAAGGACCTCCTTCCCTCTCCATCCCGCTGCTGTATGCGAGTGGGCGGTCAGGGTAGGAGTTGGGTGTCACCTCCAGTGGGACACTGACCTACCAGTGTCCATAGGTGGCAGCTCTTCTCTGCACACAGGTGGGGTTCAGTTCGTGGCAGCATCGAAGTTGTTTTCCTTCATGTACTGTTAGTTTTGCTTCTTAGAGTTTTCTTAAAGAAAGGGAACTTTGGTCCCTGCATCAGCAGCTTTACATATGTCGTCTAATGTTTCCCTGTGGAGTTGTTGGTGAGCTTTTTTTTTTTTTTTTTTTTGGCGTTTCAGTAAAAAATGCTGAAATTCTAAATTCCCAAGGTGGCTAGTTTTATTTTCAGCTGTTGAATCCTAATTGAGTTCTGTGCTCTTTAAAATGAGGACCTGAAATCCCTCTAAATAGAAGTGAAAAGTATTGGCTTTGCTTTGCATGGCAGATACAGTTCAGCAGTGCAGGTAAGTCAGTCCCTTGGCTGAGCAGTCATTCCAGTCTTGCAGCCTCCTTCTTCATGGCATTAGCTCTTATCTGACTTCCTGTTGAGCTGCTTCAGGGAACAAACCAAAGCATCATTTTCCAATGTTGACAGCTTTTGTTGCCCGCTTCTCAACCTGGCTTGTCTTCAGGTACACATCAGCTCCAGAGTGGAGGGATCATTAAGATTTTATATTGGTTTAGCTGTCTTCCAGCTACACCACTGATGAAACGAAGATGCTTTGTAACTGTTTTTTCTGAAGTTGCTCCATGTTTGAGAGTTTTGCTTCAAAACCCGTCTTTTGAAACTGGTGGGATTTTAAGACCTGAAGTGAGCCTCCCTAGGCCACATGAGAAGCTAGCAATGCACAGTGTAAAAGCACAAGTGGATTACAGTACAGGTTTCCTTTGCAGTCAGAATATTCAGTTTCGATTTTTTTCTTTGTAAAACATACGAACTGAAGAACACCTTCAACTGTGTGCCATTTAAAATCATTGGCATCCCTGTCTTGTTTGTGGGTTTTTTTTGTTTTGTTTTGTTTTTTGTGAGCATGCACACAAAATTGAGCTTTGGAAGGAAGGCGATCACTGAGTCTATCTGAGGCCAGGAGAAACTAATGCTTTACTGTATCTTCAGGTCGCTTTGGGAAGAAGATTTTTCTGAGCTGTTTGGCCCTTTGGTCTTTTAACACTTGGAAAATCCACAAGAAATGTTTTGACTAGCAAGAGTGTATATTTACTCTAGTGGTTGAAGATAGAAGATTAAAACCTATCTCCAGCTGGTTTAGATCGCTGAATATTAGAATAATGCAATAGGTCAGTCTGCAAACAAGTTTTAATAAAATGAAGTAAGAAATTCTTTAAAAAAATTAATATGGGGGAATTTTATTTATAAATAACAAGGCAAATTTCTATCAAAGAAAAGATGTGAATAGGGGATCTCTTCTGATAAATGGCTTAAAAGCTCAGGTTTTGCTGCATACAGCTCTATAAAGAGCACTACCTGCACTTACAGACGTGTCTTATCCTACTGAGTATGTTGGACATGTAAAAGTTAGGAAGGATTTGAGTCATCAAATTAAAAGCAAAATGACAAATCTGTTGTTTTTCAAGTGCACTGTTGGCCCTTGCTTACTGACTGCACTGCATTCCTCTCTGCATTGATCTTTCACATAGGGGGAAAAGGCACTTGAAAGACAAAGGGTAATGAAATGGAAAGAAACCTCAAGACCTCAGGGGAGGAAGTGACTTTGACCTCCCTTCTGAAATTTAAGAGGGCCCTTACTTAATCTTTATTAAATCTATCACTGCCTATCAGTGAGATCAAGTGTGCCCATAATACATTGCTGAGTAGGTTTGTACAGTCCCTCTGAAGAGATCTGTGTAATTATGCTTTAGCTGTTCATCTAGTGCGTACTGTGGAGGGATAAAGGAAGGTGATTGTGTTAATAGTGTATTTATGAAGTTTTATGATAGGTTTGTGAAAATAGTTATGTGCTTTTTTTCTACTTTAAAAAAAATAGCTCTGAGCCAAGATTGCTGTGAAATGATGGCATATAGTAATTCCTGTTCTTACTTTGCTGAACACTAATGTATGCTCCCTTAATCTTGTACAAAAGCATATTTTGTGTTTCCCTTTTCATACATCTTATCATTGTAATGGAATCTGTTATTACACAGTACATAAGGAATAAATTTTTGTGTTAATATTGAATACTATAGTCAAGAAAAAGGAAAACTGATAAGACTCTTGGTTGTACTCTGGATTTCTAAAAGTTCCTGTCTGGTTGCTGTGACGGGCAGGTGATTTGGGTTGAGCTGGAAGGTTTCCCTGGGAAGGACTGCACTCTGAAGCAACTGGGGCCCAGGGTGTCCCTGACCTGTGGTGCTTCTCCAGGCACTTGGTACTTGCTCCAACTCAGTGGGGTTTATTTCAGAATTCAGTCTCAGAAACAGTGAGGAGTCTAGCAGTGGGGGCAGGGAGGAAAAAGTAGAATGCTTCCCCACTCCAGATCAGCTTGAGTGGTAATTGATTAACGCAGTTGTTTAATATTTCCAGAAGGAGTAGTCATACCCTTCTGAGGAACACGGGCTGGCATTCACGGGACTGACAAGGTAGTCCTGTCTGCCTCTTGAGGGGGGAGAGCATGACAGATGATAATTAAAATCCAAAACTTATATTCAGCAGTGAGGCAGATAGACTTGTTGGTCTTCTCAGTGTGCTGGCAAATGATCCCTTCTTTATTTCACGCTTTAGTCGCCACTCCAGGGAGCCATTCCCTGTCCTCTCCTTCCTTAGCACCTGAGCTCTCTACTTGCTCTTCAGCACAGGAGCTGCTTTCTTCCTAATCCCAACACAGTGTGGTTGACACCATCCACTTCTGGATACTGCTTTCTGACAGTGTTCTGGAAGGTGGTTTATCAGTTATTTAAATCCTTTGTTTTCAGGATAAGGAAATCTGATCTCTTTTAAGGATGACTTTTAAGTGACAAAATCACCATGGTAAGCATCTGTCGAATTATGTAGTAAATGCTAGGCAAGTAGGAAATAGATGAATACTCATAACTCCCAAGAAAATCTCACAAATGTTGAGTGGGTTTTTCATTACCTTGGTGGATGTAATCATTTCTTCTCTTGTCACACCCTGAGGTAGTGTAGCTTAGCTGATACCTTTTGAAAAGGAAGGTGAATTATGCTGCAAGGGTATTTATCATCTTAAGCTAAATCTCTTGAAACTGGATTGGGTACAAGCATGCTGTGTCATGGGTGGCAGATGTGTACATCAGCTATATGTACAGAGTGCTATCTAATTATTTCACTTCTGATCTCACAAATACACATGATATTGCAGCTGTTTGATGGATTCTTCTGCACAGTAACCTTGGATTGCTAAATATAATTAAATTATGCACCAGAGTTCTTTAAGCTGTCTCTACTATGCCTGCTGGTATTAGTTCAAAAAATCAGATTTAAAATTCTAAGTTGCTGCATTAGTCACTATTATGCCTTTTTAGTTGTCTGGTTATTTGCTTTTTAATCCCTGTTAATTCTGCATACAGGCAAATCTGAACGTGTTAGCTGTGTATCTTTTCCAGTGACAGATAAAGAGACAAGGAGTGGCTGGTGGCCTGATGATATATGAGAGGGGAGACATTTTAGATCTAAAATAGCACTAAGTCTTCAGGTATTGTTTTCTCTAGTATTCTGTTAGATGTTGAAGGACATGGAAGTGTGTGTATTGTTCGGAGCTGCTGTTTGTAACCCTGGCAGATGTTGCTGTGGAGACAGCATCTTCCACAAAAAGTAATTTGGAATAAATAAGTAAAAAGTTCTGATTGTGCAATGATGTTAAATTTAGAAATTAGTAAAATAAATTAATAATTTATAAATACATGTAAATAAAGCATAGCAGTACTTTGATTGAGATGTTAAAACAAGACTGCACATGACAGAACTCAGTGTTTGCTTTTACAAACAAACTTAAATTTCTAAAGAGCTTGAATCAAAAAAATTACTTGGAATTTTAATTTTTGCTTCATTTTAGACAACAAAGAAATGTAGTTTTTTAAACTTTCTTTCCTTGTCCCATGTGAAATATTTCTCGCCAATTAAAGTTTTACGTTGCAGAGAGAACACATAATGGTTAGTGATTTGGGTTTGGGGTTTTTTTTAATGCATGATAAGATGACACAGTTTTGTAGGCTTTAAAAGATATTTGACTTTGCCTGTTGATTGCCTGTCTTTAGTTAATGACCTTTATTGAACTAGAAGTTTATCATTCAAATATCACTCAGAACTTAAAATTGTTTTTAAAAGACAGGGCCAAAGAGCTTTCACTTTCTTCTGGAGCAGGTCACTTTCTGTTTCCTGCTTTCCTCCACCCAGGCTGTAAAATTTATGCACAGCAGTGGCCTTTCCATCGCTGTCCTGGTTAAGAATTGGGAATTAGACCTGTGTCTAGGTTTCTGGGATTAGCACTGAACTGCTGCGAGGTGCCCTGCTCCCTCTGTGGCAGGACACAGGAGGGCTGTCAGAAGTACAGCCTCCCCTGTCGGTGCCAGCAGGCGCTTCAGCTTCTGCGCGCTGCTCTGGCGTCCTGCTCGCTCCAGCTGTGGCATCTCAGCACGGGCTTACTGTGTCAAGGCACTGTGAAACACAAACCAGTGTCTCTGTAAGTGGTTTTATTGACTTCTGACCGCTACAGTGGTTTTCTGATGTGGTTGCTGATGGCAGTGTAACCCATCCAATTAAGCTAACGAGATGCATCGTCTTATCCTGTGCTGTCCTGTAAGCATGTGTAGCACTTGTTGAAGAAAAAGAAAAGTACACTATTGAACCAGAAAGTAGATCAAGAGCAGCCTGCCTGTTGCTCTGCTTAGTAGCTGCAGTGCTAAGCTTGGCTTGCTTCCTGTTTTATATTGCCCTTTGGAGTGGATAAGTGATGTACATAAGTGGATTTGCTTTCACTTCTTGTTTTGTGTTTCAAAGGGCTGGTTTCATGTTTGCATCATTTCTAAAACTTAAATGATGCAAGGATTTGAAATGTGGTAAATGCTCATATGTTTTGCAAAACAAAAAGCTCTGTTCTAAATGCAAGTTAACAGTCCTCCTAAATTTTGCTTTTATTACACTGTTCGTGAAGTACTTGTTTGTATAAATGCTATTGTTATAGATGTAGCTTTTAACATGAAACGACAAGTTAGTTTCTTTGGTTTGTGGCCTTTCCTGTAGTGTTACGCAAGTCATTGCCTCAGTTTCTTCTGACTGCTGCAAGTTAGTATGGGATAGAGGGAGAATTAAAACAGAATTGAGTTTTCTAAAATGTCACTGGAAGCAGGTGATAAAACGAGCTGCAGCTTCTCAGGTTAAGCAAAGATGGCATCACGTGAAAGAGAATGGCAGATGTGGTCCTGAAGTAGCATGTACTTAGGCTTGCGACTTTTTAACACTTTGGGCCGCCTTTTCAAACTGTGATTACTAGTAAGCTACTATGCAGAGTATCAGGAGGGAAGCAGGGTGGGTCATCCACATTCTTCACTTAACACTTACTTGACTGAGGTTTGTTGTTTACTGTTTAATTTTCGTTTCAGTGAAAGCTGGTGGGATGCGGATTGTGCAGAAACACCCACACAATTCTGATGCCAAAGAAGAAAAAGATAAGGATGACCAAGACTGGGAAACCAGCAGGTGAGCAATTTTATTTGGTGCATGTGCTGCAGTGAATTTCCATGACCTTGAACCTTATCACCAGTTTGTTTTCCTTGTGACTAGCAGACCAAAGATACAGTGCTTTTTGTATCTTAAAGCAGTAGCAAGTTAGACAGTCCTTCAAGAGAATTGGGGAATTTGAGAATTTTCGTAGTGCTGAGCCTCCTTTAAGTGATCCTGCCAGGCAAGAGAAGGCTGGAGAAAAAAGTACAATAAAAGTAAAACCTCAGCTTTCCTAAAATGTCTGAATTCAGAGTGTGCAGAAGCATGAAGGCTAGGCATATTTGGACACAAGTATTAGGCTGGTAGTCCGTATATGAGGTGGTCTTTCTGTGTGCTGGGTGATTCCTTTTACCCTTTGGCCCCTAATCCTGTGTCTGTCAGGTATTTGACAACATGGTGCTTTTGAAAAGACAAGAAAAAATAGATGGTACTAATATTATATCTTTATTTTAGATAGGAATCTTACCAGTTTTGGTGGTGGAGGATATTAAGACTGCAGTTACTTAGCAGTTTTAACTAGATTTTTTGGATTACCATTGTTTAGAAATGAAAGCAGGGAGGTTTGATGGACTGTAGCTGTTTTTCTGTTCATAGGAAAGCCACCTGGTTTTGTGCTGCTTTCCTCAGCTAGCTGTTTTTCTTTCCAGCCAAGACTATATTTACCTATAATGTTTATCTGCTAACTTAGGGCTTGGGTTTGTCTTTGCTATTTGCTCAAGTTAAAAAAAACAAACCAGAGAGCCATTCCTGTGCTTTGGTAAGTAGACTGAGATTATATTTATTTTACAGGTAAAACAATGGTAATAAATAAGCATTGTGAAAATGTCCAGAAATAAACCCAAATGTGTTTATTTACTTGAATAGGAAACACCTTTATGAGAAGGGAAAAGTAATCTTAATTAATATATTCAAATACAAGGCAGGAGAATTAAAGTTTGTCCTTTCTTTATCAACTAAATTGGTCATCTTGTTGTTCTGCACTGTGGCATATAAGTTGAAAGAGTCTGTATTGCAGCCAAGTTTTGTCTAAAGTAAGAAATTGTATCTTGGGGTCAATTTAAACTTTGTTGGGATACATCCTTTTATTTGCGGTGTGTTGACCTTCGCTGGACAGCAGGTGTCCACCGAGCTGCTCTATTACTCCTCTACTCAGCAGGATGAGGAGGGAGAAAGTAAGATGAAAAAGCCACATGTGTCAAGATAAGGACAGTTTAATAAAGCAAAAGCAAAGGCCATGCATGGAAGCAGTGGAAAATAAAATATGTATTCACTACGTCTCATCAGCAGATGATGTCCATCACTTCCTGGGAAGCAAGGCATGTAGTGATTGCTCTGGAAGACAAACAGCATAGTAATGAGTTCTCCCTGCCTCCTCCTCCTTTCTCGTAGCCTTTACTGCTGAGCAGATGGTGTGGAATATCCCCTTGGTCAGTTGGGGTCAGCTGTCCTGGCTGTGTCCCCTCCCAAGATCTTGTCTACCCACTGCCTGCAGGTGAGGATAAAGTTGGAGAAGCAGCTTAGGTTTTGTGGAAGTGCTGCTCAGCAGTAGCCAAAACTGGTGTGTTTTAAGCACCTTTCTGGCTACCAGTGCAAAGCACAGCACTGAGGGCTGCTGTGGGGAGGATTTACCACTTCAAACAGACCCAGCACAGTGTTATATACCTGCTTATCCTTATCTTTCCTGGTCATGCCAGCCTCATAGTGAGGAGCCTCATTAGGATCCAAATGACAAGACTTCTTGTGCCTGTTCACATCTAAGCCTCTGTTACAACACAGCACCTGCTTTATTCCTTTCTTCAAACAAGGTTATGTTTTCCCTCTTTCACTCAAATAGTGCAGGGAAAAGTTAAAATTTAACCTTGATATTTGTGGCTGTGTCTGCTGTAGCAGGTGCTGTGGCACAGTACAAGCACATCTGTAGGGGTAAACGGTGGGTGCTGAGGACTTCATGTTTACACTGTGTGTGTTTTGGAGATTAATTAGTTTGGTCATCTGGACTGAAGGACTGATCCTAGCTGGCATGTGTTAGGTGTCTCTCTGAACTGTGTGTGCCAGTTTAACATCGTCTGGGGGGAATCTAGGTGAGGTGCCCTGAGACCAGTTCCCAGTGTGAAACAAAGCCTAGGCAGCTAGGCTAGAATGATAGGGAGAAAGGTGCCCTCTTGATCTGTAGATGCTAACAAAAAACCCTGTATGTTAATACTGTGAGCAAAGTTGATGGGTTTAAGACAGATGAGAAAGTTTAATGACTTCTAGAGCTACCTTATTAACTAGTGAAAAGTTAGCTGTTGCACCTCAAAATCCATTCCTTCGTCCACTTGATCAGTTGCCTGTCAAAATATGCAGTTTGAGTGTGCCCTTTGCTTTGGTTTTCACGTAGAGGATACATTGTTGGTTTGTATTAGGCACTTGTACATACAGTTATTCTGAGTCTGTGTATTTATACTGAAAGCATTGAGCTGAACTATTTTATTTCTTTGATCTAATCCTCTTGAGAAAGAAAGCAGCAGGAGGGACATAAGGAGCATAGTTAGGTGGGAATTAATATGAATTATAACATAAAACCTAGGTTTGTTTACAAGTCAAGAGAAGTTGTTTTCCTGGTAGAACTGAGACCCTTTTGTGTATGTAAGGGAAAGGGTTTAATGTGTCTGTTGTAGGCTCCTGTGCAAATACTTGCACAGCTCTGGTGGCAGTACAAGCTATAGATGTGAGCTAGAAGGTATTTAGTGGTAGACAGAATAAGCTAGTCAAAATTAAATTAGGTTTGCAGTGTGTCAGCTGCTTTTGTGCTGGAAGGTGCAGTCCCCCAGAGTTTGTGTCTGCTCCAGATGATTCATGGTTCGCTTTGAAAATCCTTGGATTTCTGGTGTGTGTGAGGGGTGGTTTATCAGAAGATGGGTTTGTCGGGAGGGGAGAAGTGAGCATTGTTCTGCTTTCTCTAGCACCAAAATATATATATACTTTTGGGGCTTAGTTAGCTGGTATTTTATGTCCCTTTGTTAAGCAGATGTGGAAACATCTGTGTTTTCAACTTGTCATGGTTTTAGCCTTTGCCATTTTAAGGTGGTATTGTTGATATGATGCAATCTCTACTCCCCATTGCATTCGAAGTCAAAAGAAGCAAACAGCCAGCCCTTCAGGAAATCTGTCAGCTGATACGGGCAGCTGCCAATGGTGAAAGAGAAAATAATAAAACAGAGAAGAGTAATTTGTGTGTGAAGAGGGAGGCTAGGATGACTGAGTCATCATTTTAATCTCATTGTAAACTTAGTTCAAGACAGATTAGTGGAACTGGCAGTAAATGGAAGCAGAAGAATTCAATCTCTCCCAGAGTTCTCATGGCCTCCCCATGATGGCACAAATCTTAGCAGTTGCTCAGCAAGAAAGCTTTCGGCTTCGGTTCATGGAACTATTTGTGGCTTTGGAGACAGCTGGCATTGTTTTTGCAGTGTGCCTGTAGAAAGAGACTTGGATCAATGTTTCCGGTCTTAGTGTAAACAAAGCTGACACAGGTAAACCCCTCTGATGTAGCTAACTGTGCTGTGATAAAGGTGACTCTAACATTCACCAGGTACATCTTCTTTGTTTCTTTTTGCCAGTTGTTTAGCAACTCGCAATCCAGTTACTGTAACTTACTCTGCAAAGTATTTTACTCAATTCTCTTTCCTAAAATAAAATTGTTATGACAACCTCCCATTTCATGAAATCATAGGGAGACTTGTCAGGATGGTGATTCATGTTCCTTTAAAACAATATGTGGTAAGACTGTTCTACACAAATTTAAACTTTTCTTGCAGGGCAGGTCTCAGCCTTGAGTTGTAGCAGAAATAATTTTATATGTCTGGTATAAATACAGTTTTACTTAAAAAAGGAATATGGTGTGATTATATGGTGGAGAAGACTCAATGAAAGAAGGGAGGAGTTTGGTTTAGGTAGACTAAAGATACGTGTGGCATCCAAAGCCAGTGGCACCCTGTGGTCAGGGTGTCAGTGTTAAACTATACTGTGACGTAGGATCCTCAGCCAACGTTTCAGGATGAGTCATTTTGATCATCCTGGTTAGAGCTAGGATGCTGGCTGGATGAACTTCTGTACCGATGAATTACTGATTTTTTTCTTAGGTTTTTGTAATGTCTTAACACTTGTGTTAGTTTGGTTTTTTTGGATATGGTTGCAGTTTTTATTGATTGACAGTCATACTGATTGCTGCTGGAAGGCTTTTTTTGTGGTGCTAGAAGAGGCTAAAATGTATAAATAGAAGTACAGTTATGAATCAAACCCATCATTTTTCAGGACTGTATGCTGTCATAGAAATTATTTTGAATAAATAGGCTACTCATAGTCCTGGGCTTTATTAAAAGCCCATTAATGCCTGCTTAACTGAGATTTGCAGTATCATGTGCATGCCTATGCCAGCAGCTGACTCTAGGCATAATAAGTACTCCTGAAAGACAGATAATTTGAATTGAGAACTGCTTGTTCAGTTTTGCACAAGAGATTCATTAATTGTTACTCTGGGATCTCAAGAAGAAGAAACTATAATTATCTATAGGATCTGGATTTAAAAATATATTTAAAGCAAATATCTGGCTTGTTTTTAACAAACAGGGTAAACTGCAAAGGCTTTTATGTCTTAAAGGCTCTTTCCTTCTCTTTTGTTGTGTTTCTGAAACAAAGTGGGTAATTACCATTATTTAATTACTCAAGATAAAGGCACTAGTGTAGTTTCTCTCTATATATGTAAATGGTATGTGTTTTGTATCTTAAACCTACCTGGAGATTGTGAACCCAGCATTATGCCCGACTTTTACAATGTGGATATTTTCCTTCGTAATATCCATCGGGTGAAAGGAAAATAATCAAGAAGGTAACTTAGAATGTAGCAACTCAAAAGAAAAATCATGCTAATGAAGCATTTGGGTGTTTTTATGTCAAAGGGTACTCTCATTACTCACATGGTGAGAGAGGAGTTGTCAAAGGCCCCTGTTATCCCTCAGTGTCACTTGTTACATCTGAATATGCAAGTTAAGCTGAAGCTGGTTTTTTTCTTTCAGAAGTGCAGTGAAAATCTCAAAAACTTGGCTGTGGGTATATACTTTCATTCAAGAGTAAATTTGTTTTTTCTTTCCCTCAATTTGCTCTGCTGCAACTGACAAGAAATAAGTCACAGGCATTATTTCCATTTTTTTATTTGCCACTGAATGTTCTCCTGGCATTAAAATATTCTTAATTTTTGCCTTGTAATGACCCATGTTGACCAAACCTCTGAAGAATTTTAAAAACATAAATTAGGTTATATAATTAAGCTATTAAAGAAGGTTTGTATGTCTGTTTATGTCCTGAATATGGAAGTGTCTGAAACCATTTCTGTTCCTTGTATTCTATTGTTCTGGTTGTTTCAGCTGGGGTAGAAAGTGTAGAGTCAAAGTTCTGACCCTTTAACTTGGGAATAACTGCTCTTCAGGACAGCTGAGAGCTGAGAAATGATGTGCAGTGTTCAGCTCACTTGCATGCTCATTCTTTAGGAAGTAGTTTCCATCATGTATGAAGATGTTCCAGTCCAGGTAGTTCTGATGCTGTCTGTTGTAGAGTCAGTGTGTTTGACAGAAGGAAATACTGAGAGTTCCATGTGTAAAAAACAAAACAAACAAACCCCAAAAACAACAACAACAACAAAAAACCAACAAAAACCCAAAAACAAAAACAAACTTTGAACCTTGTTAAACACGGAAGCCAAACCCATATAAATGTGAACAGGTAGCATTGAACTTCCATAAATACTTGGAGTGAATAACCCATTAGTGTTTCTCCCATGTGGTTCACCGACATAAAGCTGAAAAAGGCCTCTTTGCCTATATTCACGCATCTGTAAAACCGAAGTACTGGAAATTTAAGCAGGCATTTGACTCAGTGTGATGAATATTTAAGATTAAAAGGACAGATAGACTGCTACATCTTCTGCTTAAGTTTCTGGAGAGGAAATTGCAACTTTGGTGGGTACAGGACTGAGTCCCCGTTTGCTTCAAAGGTCCCTTGGGCTGTTGTGTCAGTGGAGGCAGCCCTGAAGGAGTGAACTGGTACTCTGTAAAAGCATCTGTCATCCTCCTCTTTGACAGAATTCAAATTTCTTCCACCATATTTCTGACCACCTCTTTTTCTCCCCTCTTTTTGTAGCCTCGTTCTGTTACCTCAGTGAGCTGATACGGTTTCACAGAAGAGGTTATGTTCACAGATTGTATTGTCATTTTACACTTGGTGATGTAAAAAGTGAAATTTGATTAAATGTATGGATAGGACTCAAAGGTTTTTATTCCTATCTTTGGGCTTTGAGCTCTTGTTACTCAGGTATGGGGCTTTGGAGGCAATTGGCCTTAAAAATTAAGCGTGTGGGGGAAATGCAATGGAAAAGCAACCTGGCTGTGAATAATGTACTTGCAATTTCTGAGGAAGGTGCAAATTGCAGGAAATGTTGGGTGTTATCCCATGGTCATACAAGAGTTTCCTGTGACTAACTTTTTCTTTACTTGGCTAAATACTCCAAAGGTTTAAAGAAAGTTCTGCTGGAAAAAGGCTGTCAAAGAATTGCAACTATCATTTTGTAATACTACTAAGCATAATACTGAACATAGTGCTGTAAGGGAAATAGCTTCCTACCTTCTCCAAAACATCTTTATTTCCATAAGAGATTCTGTGCTTAGTGCTTGCTCTTTTTTTTATCACTTACCCCTTCTTATCTTTATTATTTTGGACTTAAATTCACTTCACAGTGTATTGGTTTGGCACAGGCTGGTTTTTGGTAGCAGGGAGGCCACAGAGGTGGTTCCTGTGAGAACCTCTTGGAAGTTTCCACCATGTCCAGCAGAGCCAATCTCTGATGGCTTTGAAAATGGACATGCTGCTGGCCAAAAGTGGGCCAATGAGAGAGGCTGGCAACACCTCTGTGATGACATATTTAAGAAGAAAAGCAAAGTCACAAGGTTTTGCTTCTATTTGGAGAAGAGGAGGTGAGAACATGTGAGGAAAAAAAACATGGTGACACCAAGGTCAGTGAAGGAGGGGGAGGAGGTGCTCCAGGTGCCAGAGCCGAGATTCCTCTGCAGGCCGTGGTGAGGACTATGGTGAAGCAGCTGTGCCCCTGCAGCTCATGGGGATCCACGGGGGATGCAGAGATCCACCTGCAGCCCTCGGGGAAGGTGCCCATGCCGGAGCGGGTGGATGCCTGGAGGAGGCTGTGTCCAGTGGGAGACCTGGTGGAGAGAGAGGGCCCTGCTTCCAGGCTGGAGTAGCCTTTCCATGGAGGACTGCACCCCGTGGAAAGAGAGGCCCACGGTGTGGCAGTTTTGGGAGCACTGTTTGCCCATGGGAGAGGCTCATGCCGCAGTGGGTGCGGTGCGGCTGCTGCTCGTGAGAGTGGATCCACATTGGGGAGGTTCACGGAGAACTGTCTCCCGTGGGAAGGGATCCCACGGCCTCACAGGGGAAGACTCCTCTCCTGGAGCAGCAGAAGGAAATCTCAGAGATGAACTGACCAAACCCCCATGCCCTGTCTCCCTGTGCTCTCAGTGGGAAGGAAGGAGCGGTTGGGGGGAAAAAGGTGTTTTTAAGGACTTACTTTACTTCTCATTATCCTCATCTGATTCTGTTAGCAATAAATTCACTTTGTAACTTTAAGCTAAGCCTGTTCTGCCTTTGAAGTGTTTTCTCCTGGTCCTTATCTCAACTAATGAAGCTTTTGTTAATTTTTTTTTTCTCCCCTCTCACTGCCCAGCCGTGGCGACACTTGTGGGTGCCTGGCATCGGGCCAGCGCCAAACCATGACACACAGTTAAGGGAATAGCTTCTTCATAGTGTTACACTCTTCTCCTTTACATAAGTGGCATTGCCTTCCATGCATTTTCCTACTTTATTTTCCATCTTTGTGTCTCAGTCTTTTGCATAGAGTTTTTATGATTAGCAGATGCTCAAGTCTGCTGAAGTTTATACATACATAATTTGATTAGTTATAAAATCTGAAAACAATACTATCTATGTTCATGTGATTTTTCAGGACAATACCTTCTGCAGATGACCAGTTACTTGGAGGAGTAGCAAAGTAATTGCTATGACCTCTGTTGAACTCTATCAAATGCCTATGCAGTAAGAGACTGATTTTTAAATGCAGAACTGCTGTAAAGCAAGAAAATAGGCTGTGAATATCTCCATTTAAGAACTGAAAATATCTGTGAATGTAGGGAATGGAGAAAAGGCTAGGCAAGATTATGAATGAAGCATTCTCATACAGGAAGATGAGAGTCTTCCGAAAGACTGTTTCATGCTTCCAGTATTTCTTGATGATTGAAGCAAAAAGTTGATAAATCCATCAGTGTAAGTGCCAGTTATGACATTATATGGATAGCTCTTTTCATATTCCTGAAGTACTGTGTGCATGTGTGAAAGAACTAAAAAAAATCTGATATTTCTCCCCCTCAAAGTGAATAGAAGATAACGCCATCCAGCTCAGCAAGAACCAGGTTTGGTCCCAAAAAAACATATGCTGTCTTATGAAATTAGCTGGAAAGCTGAGTTGAATTGTCAGCCAAGCTGGTGTAAGAAAAAAGATTTTAAAAGAATGGAAGGCCTTAATTTGTATTCCGTGTGATAAGGAAGGTGAGAACAGCTTAGTCATATATGAGAGGAAAATGGATGGGAAGTAGTATCTTTACAGTGGCACAGTTTAGTTAGCACAGCATTCCATGTCAGTACAGAAAAGTAAATGATCTTGAACTAATAGCTGGTGTGGTATTTTTCCTAGTTCTTTTCTCTTGATATCTTTCTAGAGTAATGGAGTGCATGGGATGAAGGTGACTATGCCAGACTGAAGGCACAGGCATTATAAAGCACAAAAATTTTCAAACCCAAAAGTACAGTCAAATCCATTTTGCTATGCCAACTAAGCAAATCTCTAATATTTAAGTGTTCAACAACACTGAGAGTATTTCTAAAGCTAAAGGTATTAATTTCTCCTAGAAAAAGCTTGCAGAGGACCAGATGCAACTCATTTATTTAGCATAAAAAATCTATGTTTGAAGTGAAGTCACCAAGAGCTGAAAATGAGTAGGAGGTGTGTGCGATTGACACTGCGTGTGCCAAGGAGGGGGATCTTTTTCCAGTAGCACCTTCCTCTCCCTTAAGTTACTTCTGCCTCAGCTGCATCAGGCACCAAACTTCGAAGCAGTTTAATATTAAAATAAACTTTGAATTACCATTTCTTGTCGCTGGGCCAAACAGGAGGGAATTTTATTTCACTCCCAGCTGCTCCCAGGACATTGGTACTAGAAGCAAGAGATACATGAGAGATAGATAAGAACAACACTGAAAGCATTGTTACACTGTCATCATTAGAGCTTTATTTAGTCTGCTTTGGCAGTTCATAGACCTGTTCACTGCAGCACATTGCTTGATGGGGGAGTGTTCACTGCAGTAGGCTTGCTGCCGTGTGGTATTAGTGTAATGTTTCAATGACTGCGTCTTGGTCACAGACATCATGCTAAATAGATGGCAGTTAGTAAAAAATACTTCAGCAACATTCACACAAATCTTAGTTCTGGTGAATTTCAGTTTCTGTGGGACTCATTCATTAGAATACATGTAATGCAGTGAGCCTGGAGCTGATACTGTGTTCAAAGGGCAGCCGGCTTTGTTGCTGCTGGATACAACCAAACTGGTTAGTTCCTTTCCCTAATAGTCTTGAAATGTAGCCTTTTTTCTTCTTTTTTTCCTCTCAGCTTGTTAGAGCTGTAATTAAACGCTAGGCTAGCTGTCAGTTATCGCTGGCTTCATCTAGCGCCTCACGCTGCAGTACTGAATTAGACAGTCCTTGAGAGCCAGGTACTTCGCAGTGCTGAGTGGTTGCTATTGCTTTCCAAACCCTATTCTAAAGCCTTCTTTTTTTACTTTAAATAAATAAATCAATACAGAGCTCTAGGTGTTACAGTGGAAGAGCTAGGCTGGATTTTTTGCTAGAATAGCTTAAGCTGAAGTGTCTCTTTTGAGAGTATTTGGAACTACCAAAAATGTGCAAAATTCAGTAAGCAAAATCTCACTACTCACTGTGCATCCTTGTACACCTTGAATGTTGCTAAAAAGCTTGACTGCATTCCAGTGCTGATGGTCACTCTCCTGAGGCTGCAATCTCATATGAGTGTTTAGAGCATGCAGTGGTAAACTATGTTTACTGTTTAGTGGTTGTTAGGATGATCAAGAGTACTTTGCATTACTCTACTTACAAAAGCTGCTATTGCTAGATTTTTTTTTTGTTTAAATCTTTTATTTTTCCATGCAGCTTATTAATGTATGTGCTCACGTGCAACATGTTATTGTTGCTAATAAGCAACTTTTTTTTGCATGTAATGTGTTAGATTTTTAACTTTGTGGAGCACTAATGAATTAACAAACCAGTTAATGCACAACCCCATTTGGCTTGTTTGTTAAAATGTTGGTTTTTGTATGGGAGGTGATGAAATGAAATTTTAGTAAACTGAACTGAGTATTTTTCACTTCTGTGATTCTTCCTTTATTTCTGGTATCATGCTAACTTGTGATTCTAGAGGAAAAGTGTATTTAGCCATGTGTATGCTGTTTTATATCAGCAGTGACACTAATAGCATTACCACAAATTCTTCCACATAAGGCTATTTAGAAGGCTTTTGACTAAATGAAATTTAGCATTCTTATTTATTGCTTTGAAAACTTAATTTCCTGTTTTCAGAGATTACACAATTCTGTTTTTGCTGGTGTGTTTGACAGATTTTATTCTTGTTCCAGTTTACAATAGGGAAAAAAAGGCCAGAACAAAAAAAAAAGCTTCTGAGGAGTGGAGCTTTGTGTTCTGCTGTTTTCTCCTAGCATAGGCCTTCTGGCTGATAACACTGGTTGGTTTGGTCCCTTCCCTGTATCAGGATGGTTTGGATGACCTCTATATGGCTTTGAAGTTTAATACTACACTTTTCCTTCATATCTTATGTAGCGGGTTGAGTTCGAAACCGGGCAGAAACACCAATTAAATGTAGTGGGTTTGGTTCAAAATATTCATTACTTACTTATTTTCCTTCTGTGAGATAAGAATTAGGAGAAAAGCAAAGCAGGCACAAACCTTAAACAGTTGCAGTACAATGAAAGAGTTTTATTACTAATAGAATTAGAAGTAAAGAGACAATAACAAAACAAAATTAAAGCAAATCCCCCCCCCCTCCAGCCAGCACTTCTCTCCTTTTACCTAGCTCACACAAGGGATAACAGAACATGGGATGTTAGTCAGTGTTCCAGTTCTTGAAAAGTCTCTCTCTTATGCTTAAGGGAAAAAAGGGTTTTTCCTTCAGTTGCACGTGGTTCCCAAACTGCCACCAACAGCAGATCCGCCCGGAAACAAACAATCTGCTGTGTGTAGAACATCTCTCCCATGAAAAATCTCACAGTTCCTTCACACTGCAAAACATGGGCCATCACATGGGGTTATTCATCTTTTTAAGGATAAGTTCTTTTGGCCTGCACACAAAGGCTCTTCTTCGCCACAAGTCTCTAGCAGCCTCTTACTACTATATAGCCTGGCATCGGCATTCTTCACAATCTTCACAGGCACACGAAGATACTCCATCCCCCCATGTTCTTCAAATGGATTAAAGAGACAAACAGTTTGTGGTATTACACTTTCTTACCACGGCATGCAAGAAGGTTTCTTTTAAGCTGCGCGCCAGAATCGCGGCACCGCCCTCTTTTCTCCTGTCGCCATTTCCAGCTCCGTCCCACGGGACTCACTTCTCTTTCTCTCTGACTCTGACGCTGCCATGTTGAAGGCTGTTCTTGTTCAGCCTTTACGGTGGGGAAAGCCTCGCTCCCTTTGTGCTGCTGGCTGCGTGGTGTCCTCTTCAGTTCAGCACGAAGTGTGCTGGCTGCAGACAGGAGGCTCTGCCGGCTCCCGTTGACTCCGCCGGCTCCGCATGGAGAGGAGAGGGACCCGCCGGTCCCAAGAAGCCGTGCTGGATGGGTTTAGCTGTGAGCAGTCCATGGCTGGTTTTAGCTGCCTGTGGCTCTGAGGCAGTCCCCCCCAGCCACCCAGGGTCCGTGCCACAGCGCTGGGAAAGGGGCAGTGGCCCCGGCCCGGCCCGGCGGGGCTGGGAGGCTCCGAGCTGTCCCCAGCCACCCAGCAAGCGAGCTCCGACCAAAAGGGGAAGTCCCGCCTTTCTGTGCGGTTTAAATATGTAAATTGTGAGAAGCGTAATTGGTCTTAAAGACTGTCCATCAACTCAGGGTCAACCCAATACATCTTATAAGCAATCACAATTACAGAAAATGTGCATTCCTGCTGATAATGTTTATTCCTTCTGCTATTCTTCAGAAGATCTCCGTTTATGACATCTTCTTTTGCAGTTCAAGTTCTCATTTTATGTTGTGTCCTACCCTTGAAACTATTTCTGTATTAATTAGTGATCTCCAGTTCTCCAGTTCTCATCTTGTTGTATTTTCCTAAAATCACCTTTTTTTTTTTTTTTTCTTTTTTCTCTTGAGAAGAGTTCTAATGTTGAGAGGCATGTGTGCCTCTCATCTTCATATGCAGAGCTAACAAATTAGCTGGTTTGATGATCAGGACTTGGCTCTTTTATAAAAATTTTCAGTGTCAGACTGAGAAATAAATATGCTGTTTAAGAGCTGCATAGTTCTAATGGGAATAGATAGGTAGTAATCATTTTTTAAAGCCAATGATGTGTCATTTCTGTATTTGACTGTTCCAGTTTCTCTCTGCTTTGTCCTATACTAACTCAGTTTAATGAGATGTCTTACCGGCATTTTTGGAAATCTCTGCATACCAAGTAGGCTAGAAGATTTTTGTTTGTTTTGATAATTCTGGCAGTTTTTAATACCCTTCACTGTGAAGAGCAAATTGCCAAGTTAATGCACACTGTTTTCCTTTGCCGTAGGAGGAGGAAAGGGAAGATAACTGTCCACAGTTAATGCACCAGATTTTGTCTTCCTTTCCACCTTCTAAAAAATTTTCGTAGGTTTGTTGCCTAATGGCTTTTTAAGACGCTGGATGTTTCATACTTCTCCCTGCCTGTTACCGTGTCTTCTAAAACAATAACTAGCTGGTAATACAATGAAGGGAAGAGGGAGTTATAACCTTGTTATAATCTCTTTCTTCCTCTTCAGTTTTAAAGAGTAGGGATGTGTCTGCAGGCCAGCACAGAACTGTGCCTGTGCAGCACACCCCAGCAGATGGTCCTTTGGTGCAGCGTACAAGAAGAATCTGTGTACAATGATCCCGATGAACTCTCCCATCATCTCACAATCCAAATTACTGCTTAGAAACTTGCTAATCAAATTACTGCCATTCGACCTAGTTCCTACTTCTCTTGTCCCTCTTTTGACCATGTGTACATTTCTCACCTTGATAATCACCTTCCTGAAAAGGCACCATCACAGCCTAAGTAGTGTGTGCCTCAAAAAGGTTTTATTTTTGCTTGCTTGGTAGTGCCCTGCAAGTCTTCTGTGCTCAGAACTAGTGAATAACTGTATTTGTTTTACATTCTCCTCTCTACTGTATATTTTTCTTGAGTTCCCTTTTGTCTTTTGTTTGGTTTTGTGGGGGCATAACTAGAATTGCAGTGTGGAGAGTAAAAGCCTGCCCCAGACTTATGCACTGGCATAGTTCTATTTTTCTGTTTCTCTTCCTTCTCTTAATTGTTCTTGTGTTCCAGTTGTCTCTTAAACTGCATTTTAGGTATTTTATTTTAATATTAAGCTGCTGATTTCAAAAATCTTTTCCCAGTGATTCCAACATTTGGTTTTGAGTTTAATAACTGTGGTAGAGGCCACCATCATGTAGGTATAGTTAGGATTGTTTTTCCCAGTGTGTGTTTTCTGTGTTTATCATGGTGCCGTCTTTTTCCTTTCCCTTTTTTGTTCTGTCATTCCTCTGAGATCTCTTGTAACTATTTACATTCAGGCTTTTTTTATCCTGAATAATTCACTGACATTAGCATATATTGTCATTTATTTAGACTTTTCGAGTTTCTTGCAGGATTCCACTGTTAACCTCCATCATTATGGTATTTGATTTATTCCTCTGCTCTGTTTTCAGTTTGTAATTCTCAAGAGTGTCTTCTTCCATATCCCATGGTAACTCAGTTTTTTTACTGAGGAGCCTTGTTTGCATTTTTTGGAATTCTGTGCATACCAAATAGATTGAAGTTTTTTTCTTCACTTGATCATTCATTCAGATTTTAATACCAGTCCTATTAAATATTTAGCCAACAAATATAACCTCTGTTTTGGGGTAATTTACAGTAACTTTACCTTAAAAAAACACTCATTCTCCCTCTAGAAATTCCTCAGCTAAGGTTTCCTAATACTGTTACACTCTCTAGGTAGCATGCAAAAATATGCAAACAAAGGAATTAAGTAATAGATTCATCTGCTGAATCTAAATTAATATTCATATTGCTGAAAAAAATTGAAATCTTTATTTGCTTATTTTTAGTTTTTCCTTTTCTAAGCTACTTTTATGTACATACTTGGGAGAAACCTTGGCAAATAAATAGCTTCTGTGAGATAAGTGGCATTCATTTGTTTTTATTTGAACTTAATTATGTTACTACAAAATGTGGTGAAAAATATGATCATCAAATGGGACAAAGTGTTTGTGCAAAGAACCTAGCAGCAAAATTTCCATCAAAAATTTTTTCCATCAGAAAACCCTTGGGTTTTCACAGCCTTTTTAGTGATGTTTGCTAACACTGGAGTTATTGAATTCTCACAGTTGATGTTTAGTCTGCCATAATTTCAGTGAGTATTTACAGCCATGAGATTCCATAGCGTGTGTCACCTTTCAGTAGAGAAGGCTGTGCTGAGCCCAGCTTCAGGGCAAACAGTCATGCATTCAGATTTGAATGAATAAATAAAAGCTATGTTTATAGAAATGGTGAACATATTACTTGATCTATGCAGCAGTGAAGGAGTTGACTGTTGTCAGTGACCTTGAAAGTAAACAGTGAAATCTTCAAGTCTGCTGATGGTAAATAGCTGTTTTGCTTAGTTAAATGCCACACCAGTGGTGAGGAACTCCAGAAGCGCATCAGTAAACTCTGCAAAAAGAAGTTTTGGATTACAAAAGTCATAGAATGTAGTTGGGACTATAGGACAATACAAGGACACAGCCTCTGGCTTGGGAAGTTCCTGAGCAGCAGATTTCTGGAGAGTGCTCTCAGGAGCACACTTCTGCACGGTCCATCTTCATCTCCTGCCCTGAGTGTTCACTGCTGCCCCTTGAGAGGCAGCAAGGGGAGCATGTGGTCCAGCACTGTCCGGCTGATTGTAGGCAGAGCAGATGTTAAGATCAGTTGCTATTTCAGCAGAAAGATGTGTTGGGAAGAAATGGTGATCTCATGAAAGATTTAAGTAGTGAAACTGAGTAAAAGAAGTGTTTGGGAATTTCTTCTCAGTAGCTGTGGTGATATTAGTTGGTTACGGAGGCAACCCAGTACAGCTGCATTAGGCTGCAAAACATTTGCGCTGGATTTTTAGGGACTTGAAAAATTTGAAGCGCCTTCTAGGAAGGCATTTTAAAACTGATTCTAAATTATTCTGAAAACCTGCTGGTTTTCTCAGCCCTGTTGTAAGTGGGATAAGTAGGCTAGACTCTCAAGCAGTGACAGGCCTGCCTCCTTAGCCTTACATGAGGACTGGGTCTCTGTATCCTGTGGTGTGTGCACTGTGGCCGTAGGCTCTATAGCAAGTTCATGGAACAACTCAAAAACAGTGTTGCTCTCTGGATTCACCACTGCTGCATGTGTTATTATTAATACCTTTAATCTCAGCAAGATTCCCTAGGCAAAAAGGCCTAGGAAAAAATGTAAATCTAATTGCTCAGACTGATAAGACTGATACTGTCTACAGTACCTCAGGAAATGTCTCCTGGCTAGATTCTAAGAATTAATTTTGGGGTAGGGTGAATTCAAGGCATACATGTGTTTGTTTGTTTTGGTTGGGTTTTTAAGATTTGATTACCAGGAAGTGCCTTTAGGAGTTCAGTTTTGGCATAACAGTGTGCGAATTAGCACCTTAATTCTCCTAGGCTTTCCTTAGATTTGTATCTGTTATTTTTAATATGTGGCATAAGTTCAATATGAGTAATTCTTTTCTGGTTTCTTTAGACTATAGTCATGAATGTAAATACACACTGGGCTTTTCTAGGAGATACAAGGAAAGAATGAAAATCAAAGAGAGAAGAGCCACAACTTACACATTTTTCAATTTGATTCTTTCTTTCTTAAGATGAGGAAGGTAAGAGTTACAGTGTTAGTTAGTGATTCATGATCCGCCAAAATAAGCTTGACTAAAAGAGGAGGGGGAAAAAAAAACACCTAAAAGTCATGTTCTAGCTTTCAAAATATGGAAAAGGAAGGAAATGTAAGCGTTCTCAGAAAAAAAGAATTTCACCACAAATCTGGCAGGGATTTTTGTGGAGAAATGTCTGTGTTTTTCCAGATGAAAATTGAGAAAACAACCTGGTAAATATAGATGAAAGATTTAAGTACCACATGGTAGTCTAACCAGCACAGTCTCTGCAAATGAATTCTAGTGAGATCAGTCAGTCTTTGGATGAATGTCAAGCTATGGATGGTTTTGATGTAAAAGTTTAATTTGGTTCTGTGCATACATCTCTTACTTTCACTTCCCTAAAGTAAACCATTGGAAGATATGAAGTACTGCTGTATGGAAAGAAGCCTGGAAAATCTTTATGCAGAGTAGAGTTGCTTTAATTCAGTGTGTGGTACTTGGTGTTCATGACTTTTCATATTCAGTAATGAACTTCTCTTTACCCACCTGCCCCTGCAGACCTGGTGTGATACTTTTTATTTAGGATGCAAGTCTGTGGTCCATCTGCTGCTAGGCATTTTGAAATAATTTGTAAGGGATGTTCTTTTAGATACACTGTCCTGGAAGAGTTCACATTTGGTGTGAGGAGTGTTGGCAGCATAAATATTGACTTCTGTGGTAGCACTCGTCAGCTGGTAATTACAGGCAAGCCGGAGATGATCAGAACTGATGTCTGTCACGTGCCCACGCAGTAGCTGGGACCAGAGATACTTCTTCAGCAATGTTAAAAAGTAAATCTCTTTAAGATAGAGCAACAACAGCACTTCCTGAGGCAAGAGGAGTCTTCTGAAAACATGAAGCCTCTTGTATCCCTGTATTCAGAAGCCCTCAACAAACCATTTTCTATTAATTTCTCAGTGGCTTTGTAATCCAAACCTTCTTTTTGCAGAGTTTGATGCCCTTCTGGGACTTCCCGCCACTGGTAGGGCATTTCACTGAGGGGTTGTCAGCTAGGCTGGTGAGTGGCATTGGTGCTTGGGCTGTGGGTGGTACTGCATTTTGGGAACAAGATCACAGGCACCCAGTGTAAACCCACCTTGAAGCTGGAAGGTTGGTCTGACCTCAAGAAAGACCTGTCCTTCCTGTTCACTTCCATTCTTGGACCACCCTGGTTTGGAGCTCTTTCCTGTAAGGTTCATGATGAGCAAGAGCTGCCATTATTTTGGTTTTGCTAATCTCCCTCAGTCTTAATTGATCCAGGAGTTATGGATAGGGAGGGGATTTTATGATCAAATACCACAACAACATGAGAAACAGATGAAAATCCCTTCAGTTGCACTGTCGTCCCTGCTTTGCCTTGCAGATTGAAACACTTCCAGGCAGCTGGCAGTCATGTTACTGCCTGAAATATTCATGTGGTACCTTTGCATCTTGACCAGATTCCTGTCTCTGGCATGGTGGTAGGGAGAGACAGAAAGGTGGAGGTGGGGATAGTGTGCTGTGAGTGAGGTCAGACAGTAAAACAGTTAAACATCTTATCTGCAGTGGGAGATCTGTTGCTGTTTCAAGCCCTGGCTGTGGGTTAACACAGTTTTGTGCTGGTTAACAGATAAAATTACTGAAGTCTAGGCTGCAGCCAGAGTGAGAAATAACCTCCTTCCACCAGCTAGGAGGAATAATCTGTTGCCTGAGGTTATCTACATTTGAGCCCTGTGCTTACTTTTCAGCTTAGCCAGGAACCAGTCTGTAGTGCTTTTGGGTTTGCAGACTATACTGCTAACCCTTTAACTCCAATTTGGAGTACCTTGAGGAGAAAAGAAACTTGTGAGGGGACAAATTTGGCTACTTCTTCTCTCACGTTTCTGTAGAGGTAAATTATTTGCTTTGTATGAGCCCAGTTGTGGGTTAGAAACTACAAAGTGTACATTTATGATCTTGTCCTAGTAAAAAAATGAAACCGTATAAGTGTTCATTCCTGTAAGCAATCTCTGAAAAAAAGAAATTGGTTATGAAAACTGTTGGATTGTGTTCCCACCTGTCTGTGATCATCCAAGAGAAATTGCAGGCAATTCTTTTTTTGCCCTAGAGTCCACTTGAGGTGTTATCTATGGGTATCTGTTTCCTGCTCTGCGTAATGTATGGAAAAATTCTTCAGGGACTAAGGAACATTTTAAAGACTTCAAGCTGGGTTGTACTCAAGCTAGCTGAGATGAGACAAGATATTATTGAGGAGCCCTGCAAGGCAGTCAGTTTGCTGTTACACTCCTAGGGTAAGCAGAGGTGTGGAGGCACCAGCTTTAAAAATTTTCTCCTTTTTTTACCTGCCTTTAAACGTAGGATCTTTGACCCCTAGTGCAGGTGGTGCTGTATGCTCCATCAGGGCCCACTCAGAAGTAGTATCCAGTGCACAGCTCTTTAAAATATTTATGAAGTAATCTTCTGCATCTGTGCCACTGCTCTGTTGAGATCTCTACTGAAGTTCATTAATCAATTGTGGAGTTTTGGGTTTTAAATGCAAGTCCAGCATGATTTTGTTCTTCATTACCTGGCATGCACTAAACACAGCTGCTGAACTTGAGTTTCCTCGACAAAATATGCTGCAAGAGTGTTGTGAGGAGGTTATGAAAATCTGTCTGACATACTCAAAGTTTCTTAAAAAAAAAAAAAATCAGCTTAAAAATCAGCTTTGCCAGATGATTTGGCACTTCCTTCCTCAGTGAGCAGAAGGACTGAGTTGAGGTTGATTGGCAGGCTTGACAGGCTGGAGAGGGGAGCCAGTGTGAACATCGTGAAGTGCAGCGTGGCCAAGTGCAAGGTCCTGCACCTAGGTTGGGACAATTGCCATCACACAGGCTATGTGATCAATGGATTGAGAGCAGCCCCGCAGAGAAGGACTTGTGGGGATTCTGGTGGATGAGAGGCTGAACGTGTGCACATGCAGCCCAGAAGGCAAATTGTACCTTGGTCTGCACCCACCTGGAAAATTGCATCCAGCTCTGGGGACTCAGAAGATAAAAAGGATGCAGACCTGCTGGGGTCAGCCTAGGGGAAGGCCACTAAAGTGAGGTGAGAGGGTTGGAGCACCTCCCTTACACGGAAAGGGTGAGAGAGGTGTGATTATTAAGCCTGGAGAAGAGCAGGTTCCCAGGATACCTCTCTGTGGCCTTTCATCTTCTAAAGGGATCTTTCAAGAGAGATGGGGACAGACTTCTTAATAGGACCAGTTAGGACAAGGGGCAATGGTTTAAGCTGAAAGAGGGTAGGTTTAAATTAGATATTAGGAAGAAATTCTGTACTGTGAGGGTGGTGAGGCACTGGAGCAGGTTGCCCAGGGAAGTAGTGGTTGCTCTGTTGTTGGAAGTACTCAGAATCAAGTTGGATGGGACCTTGAGCTGGTTGCTTAAAGCAGCCTTAAAGATGTCCCTGCCCATGGCAGAGGAGGTTCTCTAGACTAGATGATGTTTAAACAACTCTTACAACCCAAACCATTTGGTGGTTCTGTGTCTACAGGTAGTGCCTATGTTTTTTTATATTTTGGGAGGGGGGAATTTCAGACCACTGAATAGCTCATTGCTGTATTTTTATAAGTCCAAGCAAAAAAAAGAATGTTTAACTGAAGTGCATTTGACCTAGAGATTTGATGTTATTGCAAACAAGAGCTTTGGAGGGTTTGAAAAAGAAAGATTTAGAGTAGCAATGTTTATCGTCTCATGTATAAACCATCTTCGTTAAAAAATACCAGCCTCCATATGATACAGTAGGAAGAAATTTCCTTATAAGCAGATTCTGGTACAGTTTGCTTGCTGTTGTATGTCTGACACCTCTTCCTGAGGCAAGATGAGGCTGTGAAGGAAAGGGAACACTGATACTGAATTAAAAATACCAAGTCTTCAAGGCTGATTTTCCTGGCATTTCTTGGAGTGTTTCTTTTCATTTGATATGGGAAGACAGCTGTCCTTTAGTGTCCTTTGGTTTCTGGTAGCTAAACATCAAGTGTTCCTATTGCGTGACTTTGGCTATTGTTCCTCAGTCCTGGAGGCACTTTGTAGACCTCAGTTGCTAAAGGGTAAGGGCACGGATAGATGAAGAATCTGTTTGAGGAAAAGCAGTGAAGTGTAGAGGGTGTTTTGCTTATTGAATGTCGGTTCCTCAGAAGGGTTGCCATCCTTATTTAACGGGGTAATAGAGGAGAAGTTTTCTTGTTTCCTATACATTATTAGCGGGGTCACTAGTGAATGATGGCGACACCTAAGTCTGGATTTCATGTCTGCTTCTTTAGGGAGCAGAGAAAACCTTTGTTTTGTTTACAACCTGAGGGTAAGTAGGAGGCTTGCTGTAAGAATTTGTGGAATAACAGGAAGAGCAGTCCCACCTAGCAGGAAGAGTATCACAGAAGCTGTGTGCTTGATGGAAGCAGTATTTTGAAAGAGAGGAGGTATGTGTTTTAGTTAAATTAGTATGTGTTCTTTCACCAAGGGATTGCCTGTCAGGTTTAATTTGAAATGAAACCAATTGTTAGTCTGACAGCTTGATGTGCTGGGAAACGCGATAAATACACTGGTGCCAAAAATCGTTTTCAGCTCTATTATCTAAGTGTTGTTTGACTTAATGAGAAAGGAAGAGCTGAAACATGCATGTTTTTAGGAACAGCTGCCTATAAGTTTTGCTTATGGAGAAATAATGAAAGATCTTGTGCTCTTTTCATCAAATGCTTTTAAAAATTGTTGTACTCTTGTTTCATACTCTTTGCTAATTAACATAGGCATAAAAATATTGCTAGCTCTGGCAATGTTAGTATGTTTATCCTGTTTTTGGTTTTGTTAACATTTTCTTCCCTACTGAAGCATATCCGGGACAGAGAGCAATCCGAATTCCCTAAACTACTGAGATGTAGAACTAAAGAATTAATTTGCATTTTTGGTCATAAGAGATTTCATTAGAATCACTTGAACTTTAAAGAACTAATTGCAAGCTTATTTTACAGCTGATATTAAAAGGACAGCAAGGTCACTTTCTCTGATCAAAGTGAAGACTGAAAATGACTGCCTGGCAAATCGTATAGATAAACTTGGGACTAACTGAATGAATCATCAAAGTTTTATTGTTATCGCTTCAGACTGGTATAATTAGGCATTACCTTTTGGGCAGACACAGAATGCAGTCTCTTTCTCAAAAACTAAAAGCAGCTTGCTGTACACTGCTGTGAGACTGGCTTTGAAACAGAAAAAGCAGTGGAAGGTAGGACTTCAGGCACAAATCTGGACTAAGGACTACTGTTGTAGGCAGCTGTCTTTATTGCTGCCACCAGTTTCTTCTCCTTGCTTTGTTCCAGCAGTTGTTTTGATTTTCTGAAGAAGTCATTTAACATTTATTGGCTCTTGCCTTGTGGCAGCAGCCAAAACTGCACAACAGTACCAAGAAAGATTTTTAGCAAAACTTTCAAGTTGAGTTGACTCCTAAATATGTGTAAGAATTTGTTTCTTTCTTAAGGAATTGGTTTTTTTCTCTCTTTTTGCAATCTGCTGTCATCTCTGGAGGGGTACTGGTTAGTGGCAGCAGGGAAATGTTCTGTTTTCTGAAGTTGTTTTTTGATCCTGCAACAAGATGTAAATCAGCAGAGAATCCTGGCTGTAGAAATATCCAGGGACTAATGTCTCCAAGCAGTAATTGTCAGAGCTAGATAATAAGGGAAAGGAATTAAAGATCCTGAGGGGATGAATATCTTTCTAGGACAAGGAAGGGCAGGTCAAGGAATAGGAGACTCTGGGAAGAAAAGATTGCAATTGTCTGAAAAGATAATGGGAAGGTGTTTGTCTTGAGTGTGAGAGATACCTGAACTGTACTAGATAGGGCAGAAAACTGAGTGGTAGGCCTACTGAAATTAATAAAGAGCTGGATAGAAAGAGGGAGAGGAAGGAGGAGATCAAAATCAAGATTTACTAGAATAGCAGAAGGGGTTAACCTTGAGAAACAGAAGGGAGTGCAGAAAAATGTATTTGGTTCTAACACTTCTGCTCCTTCTCCTTTGTGGCCTGGAACTGGACACAAGATATTAGCAGTGTCCTTACCTCATGCAGTGCTAGCCAGTGCAGAGGATGACAGCTCATTGCTGCTATGACTTACCCTCTGGCTTAAGTAGCTAATATCATCAGTGTGATGATTAGTATGATGAAATCTGTTTTCCAATTTCACTTGTTAAAGGTAAACTTGAAGATTTAGTCCCATATAGGCTTACCATTTAATGAGCTGTGTGCAGCCCTGTACCCCTTGTGAAAGCAATCTTCAGAAAAACAAAAAAAGCTTTCTCCCTTTTCCTTACCCTGCTACAAGAAAGATTTCAGCCTAAATAATATTACTAGGTTAGGCTGAGCTGATCTTGGAAAAAAGAAATCAGCTTAACCTTCACTGACCTTTGTTTTGGCATTTTCTTATAAAAGCAGTGGGGGCTGCAGAAAACCTGTCAGTTCTTTCAGACTTGAGAATTCAGTAACAACTGTTTCAGATTTAACTTCTCTTAATTATTAGACCATCACACTGAAATGATACCAATCAGAAGCTCCATATGTTCTAAAGTTGTCTTAATATAACAGTAAGACTTCAAACACGCAAACAAATGCCCCCAAACCTAAGGATTGGGGTCAAATCTGTTCCATCTATATATTCGCTGACAGACTTTAGTTGCATGATCAACTCTCCAGGTTTTCTTCAGAATTTGCTTTATTCCACAGAATTGATGCCATTAAGAAGCTACTTGCCCAACTTTTTATAATACCCGTTGAATTTCCTGTGGCTCTAGTTCCTATTTATTACACTTTAAAAATCTTTTTTCACAGCAGTCTCAGGGTAATTTCCTTATGGGCTTTTTGATGGTGCTTATAAATGGTGCTTTCAGAATCAGTTTATTTTTAAACCGTTCCTGAGGTATGAAGAAGCCAAGTTTGAAGTTAAAGTGCAGAGAGTATAATTAATGGGCTGGCCAGCTTGACCCTAAGATGCAGTCATATTAGAATACTTAGCTTGCATGTATTTTCCAGCTGTAGCTCCTGTTGCCTTTATTTGCATTGGCCTTTCCTCCATTGAATTGAACATCTCAAGATGAACACTATTAAAAACAAAGAAGAAAGTTTAATCTGTGAGAAATTTGATTTTGTGATTTCCTAAGTATAGCTTTGGGATATTTTCCAGGAAATGACTGGACTTCTTTACTTCTAGATGTCTTCTTTCTTGAGAATTCCCTAGCTTTTTTGCTAAACCCTTTGCAACAGCAAGGGCACCTCTTGTGTAATCCTCATTGATCACCAGAGGTCTGCTCTGTTTGCTGAAGAAAGATGGATTTATATGAGGGTGACATAAGAGAAGTGACTTGAGCATTCAGTGCAATTTGTGAATTCTGTTTATTAGTAGACAAACTGAGTAGAATCATCTGAATTCCAGTAAGTAACATCCAGTTTGCAGACACCTTCATGCTGCTTTTCTTTCAGTTTCTCAGCCTCTTTCATTTTGAACAATTTACATACCATTAGCAGAATTTCGTTTTCTACCAGGTTACGTGCTAGATGGGAGTGTATGTTAATTGAAGATGATTTCAGATGTGTGCTGACACACCAAAGGCCATGGTAAGACTTTGGAAATCTCTCATCCAATTGCCAAAATTGATGGGAACAGATTGAGACAAAGCGCTGTTGATGAGATGAATAGCAGGAAAGTGATCACTTTGAACTTAATTTAGTCATCAGCACTTTTGCTAAACTTTTGCAACTAGTCACTATTAGAAACCAATTGCCCGGTGCAGATTGCCTGGTTTAAAGGTCTAAGCTTCTTACAAGCCATAGCATCCAAGGGCACAGTCCAGGCTCTGGATCATGAGATAACTCAGGTTGGAGAGGGCTTTGAGGGATCTCTAGTGTGGGCTGAAAGCAGGGATAACCAGAGCTCAGACCAGAATGAATACTCAAGGCTTTATTCAGCCAGGTCTTGTAAATCTCCAGAGATGGAGGCTACACAATCCCTACAAGCAACCTGTTCTTCTGCTCCACTGTCCTCATGGCAAGATTTTCCTCACAGAACCTCCCTTTTTATCAGCTTACCCCTGCTGTCTCATCCTGCAGCCATGCACCACTGTATAGAGCCTGCTCTGTCTTCTTGGTAATATCCTTGCAGGCACTGGCAAGCTGCTGTTAGGTTTTCCCAAAGCCTTTGTTTCCTGCAGGTTGAACAAATCCAGTTCCCCAAGCCTTTCCTCACAGGATAAGTGATCTAACACCCTAAGCATCCTGATGGCCCTCCCTGAGCTCCCACTACTGTATTGATGTTTTGGGGGCCCAGAACTGAGCACATTACTCCAAATGTGTTCCAGTGAGCACTCAGCAGAGTGGGTTAATCTCCAGCACAAAATAACGCTAGCTTTATGGGCTGCTAGAAAAGGCTGCTGGCTTATGTTCAGCTTGCTGTTCACCAGGAATACAGGAGAGAAATCAGGTGTATTAGCTGTAAAATTTAGTCTGATCTCTTCATGAGCCTCATCATCTATAGCTTGTATTTGTGGATTACCATACCACTCTATGTCAAGTTTCTCTCCATTGTAGCTTCAGGTGTGTTTGCCTCTTTTTTCACAAATCCCAATCTTTAGTCTTTTTTGTCTGTATCTGTTCCTGCCTGGCCTGTGAAGCTTGTATTTTCTGCCCTTGGATCTCCTGGGATTTTCCTTTGTAACAGTGTATAGTAGGGACAACTCATAGAAGCGATGATGATAAAGAATAGCTGGTGTTTTATGTGTTGTTTTTGGGGATATTGCTGTCTGCCAAAATTGCAGGACAGTCTCATTTGGCTCTTGAAGCTTTGAGAAATCTTGTAGAGGTTAAACTGTGTTTGCTTTGCCTTAGCCATGCAGAGCAGATATCTGCAAGCAGAAATGCCTTGTCTGCAAGCACAGATGGTGTATCTCATTAGACTTCCTAACAGAGCTGAAAATTTAGATGACCTCTTGGTCTTGTGAACCTTTAGATATTTGAGATACTCAGACTTCTGTTTTGCACCTGAAGATTCCTGCACATCTTGCTTTACTTGTGTCCCATCATTGGAACAATACTGTCACCTCAACACCTCATTTTTTTGCCACATGCACAAATGCCAAAGAGAATGTTCTTGATAAACAAGTGGCAATTGAGAGTCCCTGTGGCAATGCCACAGCTGCTTAAAATTGTTTTCACTCTCAATATGGCAGAGCAGCTGATCTTCCCTTGAAGATAGTTATTCAAAGAGTTAAGCTACATCCCTGTTTTCCAGAGGATCAGAACTTCGTGGAGTAGATACTTCTACCTGCAGAGGGTAGACAGCCTCATTGCTATGGGGGAAGTCAAGTCCTGGTTGGAACTCAGTTCAGCTATCAGTCAAGCAGGAATATTTCAAGAAAAGCAGGATGATTTTATAAGCTAAGAGGTAATATGTTCTGACTTAAGTATAGGTAGAGGTGTTCAAGTAAGTAATGTCATGAATTGCAAGAACCAGTTGATCCTAGAAAACAACCCTTAGCTAATCAGTTTGCTGGTCTTAAGGTATCCTGGGAGAAACAGAGGTAATTTTGCTGGTTTTTTTTGAAATTCAGATGATAATAATACAGAACATGTGAGATTATCATGAGTCTGCTGCAACTAAACAGCATCTTGGAGAGCTCATCTTGCCATGGATAAGGGATTCATTCTTACAGAGATGGACATTATCTTGGATGAAGCTCTCATAGTTGAAATTGTCTGCAGTAAATGAGCTAATGCTGTCAAACTACAGCATAGGAATAATTGTCTGGCTATGCACTGGATTTTTCTTTTAATTAGATTAATAGGCCTGGGCACATAGAAAAGTAGAAAGCCTAAGGTCCAGATATCTGTATCATTGTAAAAAGGGAAATATATTTTGGTTAAAAGCTTTGTGTTTTCAATAGGAAAAAGGTTGGCCCTGTGTCTTAGAGTAGGAGAAACTGTTACTTAAAGTTTTGATATTGCCTTATTTATGAAATGTGCATTTATTCCTTGCTGTGGAACTCATCTCAGCCAAAGCAAACCTTGATGTGAAGGGTATTATGTATTCCTTTTAAAGGGGATGTTGCAGGTTCCTGTGTCCAAGCTATAAACAGGATGAAGCATCTCAGGCCCACTAAAATAAAAGGCAGCTCCTAGGCTCTAATTTCATTTGTTTGCCTTTGTTTACATATTGCAGATGTAGAATTATTTTTGGGGTGTCACTTTTGTCAGTGTTTCCCTATTCTCTGCTCTCAGAACTGGATTTTTAAAGTAATTTTATTGATATTTTACTGTGGTAACTCTTGACAGAGACTTTGTTTCCTCTATTATGATTCTAGTCTCCCACAAAATGGGATTAAACAGCAAGTAGCCAACCTTTGGGCAGCTTTATTTTTAGGGTAAAAAGGCTAATGAAGGGAAAAAAAGCCATTTACAAGTTAAATTTCATGGGATTTGACTAAGCTGCTGCCAAGTCACAAGTTCACCAGTCTTCTGTTAAGTTTTTAATGTCTCTTAATCCACACAGTTTCTGTGAAGATGAACAGTGTTGACTGCAGAGACCCATTGTTTTCCAGTTTGTCTATGTTCTACAAATTTTACATGAATCTTCCCATTTTTAGGAGCTCAACATTTGTCTAGCCTTCGTATCAGTGGTACAGTATGTTTTTAGTGTTGCATGTGCTGCTTAGTTCAAATATTATAGTCTCCATATAATAAATCCTGAAGTTTCCATGCCCTGGAAGTTTCTCGGCTGTTAGATCATTATATTAGAATGGTTGAATTGTTTTATGCAGAAGTTGACTTCATAAATGCAGAGAAGGAGGAAGTGGAATTCTACTGTGCAATAGCACTACGTAAAAACTATTTTGGTAGATAGTAACTTTTAAGACCATATCTATGGCAAAATGTAATATTGCTGAAATTCACTATTCTGCTGTTTTTCCTAGAGGAATGTATATGCATATGGTTGATTCTAAACCATAAAATGTAAATGTGGGTATTTTGATCACTTCATGAATTCATAGTTCTGCAATTACCTTTGGTATTTATTTCAGAATAATCACTGCATAATCTGATGTCTATGTCTCAACTTAAAAAGTTTCAAATGCTTTATATGGAACGATATTTGACACTTAAAAGGTTCAGCTAAGTAAAAATCTTTTGAAGAATAAAATATCTTATTCATAATTTTGACTTTTCAGTCCCACCCTTATAATAGCTTTTTTGCTTTCTTGAAGCACCTAACAGAAACTCTTGGAAAAATAATAAGAAAATTCCCAGTGTTTATAAGCACTTAAAAAAAGGCAGTCAGGAGGAGCCAGGGAACTACAGGCTGGTCTACCTCATCTCACATCCTGATAGAGCAGCTAATCATGGAAACTACTTTCAGGTACTAGAAGGACATGAAAGCGAAAGGAAAGTCAGCATGGATTCATCAAAGGGAAGTCATAAACTTCTGCACTGAAAATAGCAACTTGATAGGCAAGGGGAGAGCCTTCAATATTGTCTACCTAGGCTTCAGAAAGGCTTTCAAAGCTGTCTGCCGTAAGGATATGAAATACGAGGATATGAACTATGAACTGGATGAGTAGAGCGAGGTCAGCTGAAAACTGGTTGAATAGCTGGGCCCAGAGAGCCATGACCAGTGGAAGAAGTATAGTTAAAGGCCAGTAATTAGTAGTGTACTCCTAGGGTCAGTACTGGATCTGGTCCAGTCCTCTTCAACATCTTCATTAATGATCTGGCTGATGCAGCAGAGTTGCCCACAGCAAGTTTGCATGTGACACAAAACTGGGAGGAAGGGCTGATATGCCAGAGGATTGTGTCCAGTTCTGGGCTCCTTTGTACGAGAGGGAGTTGGAGCTACTGAAGAGAGGCAACTCAGTGAAGGGCCACAAAAATGATGAAGAAATTGGAGCACCTTTGCTGTGAAGAGAGGTTGAAAGAGCCAGGGAGAGCTTTTCAATATGTATAAATACCTGCAAGGAGGGCACAAAGAAAAGGGAGACCGGTGGTTTTCAGTGGTGCCCTGAGACAGGACCAGAGACAATGGGCACAAACTGAAATACAGGAGGTTCCCTCCAGACATCAGTCAAAAAAAAAAAAGTGTTTCCTGTGAGAGTGACTGAGCACTGCCACAGATTTCTCAAAGATGTTTTTGAGTCTGGATCCTCGGAGATAATAGAAAGCTGCCTGGACATTGTTGTGGGCGGCCTGTTCTAGATGGCCCAGCTTGAGTAGGGACTTGGATCAGAAGATCTCCAGAGGTCACTGCCAGCCTCAACCCTTCTGTGGTTCTGTTATGGAGGGCTTTGTAATTACAGTTCCATAATTTGTTCTATTCATTTTTTCAGTGTTGTTTGTCTTTCACACTGTCTAGACTAGGCTCTTAGTTCTCAAATCATTGAAGGCAGTTTTAGTTTATGAACTCTGTAAATAGTTATGTCCAGAGAATAGGTTAGGAATGAGTGTTTCCAAGACTCTCTTAGGTTGAAGAAGTGATATAATCAGAGATAGAAATTTAAAAATCAATCTGAAGTGTAGTGGCAGACCTCTAGTAAGAGGCATCTTGGAGGAAGCACTTGTCCTTTGTGCTGCTGTCCAGGAGGAGCCACCAAAGCAGCACATACTAGACACTGGATGATCCAGGAGAGCCATCTAGCCTTTTCAGAGTGTGACCTTGTAGTCATTCCCACATCTTATAAACTATTTGATGGCACAATGTGGGACCAGGTCTTGGTTGTCTCTACAGCTGTATTGGTCCAAAGTAACCAGAGTTCTGATCAGTAGACTGCCAGTGTCAGATGAGTGCAAAAAAATGACATATACACAATGACATGCTCCGTGTAAGGAAGAATGAGCCGGTGATCTTCAGAGCGAAGCAACTGCCATGGGCATTTGAACCTCCAGAGAGACAGCCTGCCCTGAGCCCTGACCCAGAACATCACTGCAGGGATGGGAGTGTTATCAGTGGCCTGGCATCTGTTCATGGGCACTGCTAACCAAGCCTAAGATGCAGCCAGATAAACCACTAGGGAAGATACTGAAGTGCAGGTCCAGGGACAAGGTCACGTTAGGAATGGTGTTTGAGTTGGCCTCAGCTTGCCTTGCCTGTTCTGTGCTTAAAAGGATTATGATCTTCTGGGCTGTCAAGTCCACGTTTTACACAATAGTGTATTTCCTTGTCATTGCAACCAAATTGTTTATAGTAAAAAAGCATGTGTGAGAAGGTGAACAACTGGTTCTTTTGGCTTATCCTGTTTTTGTGTTAATTTGTGCTCAAATTCTTTTCATATTTTCCCTGAGGATTATATCAGATATTTCTCTTCTGTCACACTTCTGTGATAGTGGTTCTGCAGGCTCAGTCACACATTCTACTGAAAATTCAGAAGTGGTTTCTCAAGTGCAGGTACCCTACTTAATAGTCTTCACTCAGTTTTCAGAGGTACAGGTGGTCCTGTTTAAATCAGTCACATTTGTGAAGGCCTAAGCCCTCTGGAAAATGCAGCACAGTATATTAATGAAAATAGCCAGAGTTCAAGTTTACAAATTGCATTTGAAATGGTTGCATTATGTGCACAATAGCTGAGATACTGAGTTTCCTTAGATTTTCCAAGGACATAAACACCACCAAATTACACCTTTCCATTGCTATGTTAGTATTTTGATCTGATCTAAAACCTGACCTACCTGAAGTAATTACAAGCCTTCCTGAAGTTCTAAATAGGCATTTCCATTAAAAAACTGCTACTGAAGTCACACCTGTCAGTCTGGTTTAAGTTTTTAATTAATTTGTTCCTCAAGATTACCATACCTAAAAGAAATGGTAACAGCTGATGAAAGGGCTTCATATGCCAGGAGTGACAGTGAGATAACATTTGGTGAAATAAAAATGAAACTTTCTGAGCATTGAGTGGTTTATGAGAAAGTTATGAGAGGCTGCTTGCCAGTCTGTGAGACCTAGAGAAAGACAGGAATTACTTCAGACTGGACTTCCATAACAGTGAATTGGCTTAGCTCATATTTTCTGGAGTGTTTCCATTCAGTGTTAACACCGGTCTGTTACCTGAAGCTCTGCAAAGCGAATGCAGGCTAAAATCAGCATGACTTCTGCCCCTTCCAAGGGTGATCACAGCTCTCCCTTTGACACAATGCTAGGTAGATGCTTTCTGTCACACAATGTGGTTTGTGTCATGCCAGCACAGACAGATACAGACAGTAGGCAATTTCCCATGCATTTTTCTTCTGTTGTGGAGACTTGTGGCTTTCCTCTTTCAAATGCTCAAGTCATAACATTTTGAGTCATAAAAAAACTGAGGATCTCCAGTGGTCTGTACGGAAACTAGGCTTCAGGAAATAGCATAGGTACCAAAATTAACCCATAGATGCCTGGTGGTTCATTACTGCTGATAGCTTATCAGTGCTTTTCACATGAGTTGCAAATCTATCTTTTGATGGTCTTTGAGAAGAATGGCAGTGCTCCTTGTCTCTGCATAGGCTGTAAAACACTTTGATCATTTCTCCAGGTCACATCTATAAAACTGGGGGGGGGGGGGGGAGAGGATGGGGGAGAATTGCATACATGTGATTATACTTAGCCCACCCACACAGAAAAGGGGGAGAAGAAAGACTATTTGTGCGCCAGTGTTGTCTCCCTTTGCTTAACAAGGTCATGGTTGAGCCCTTTTTCTGCATGAGGCAGGAAGCCCCACAGCAACCTGTTACTGATACCCTGTGGTACCTCCATCAGAGCACTTCATAGCAGATCAGTGGCATCTTTGCATTGTCTTTTCATTGGCTTTCTCTAGTGTTACTATTGTCAACAAAACAAGATAGCTTGACATGGAGCATATCTCTGGATATCTCTTCTGCCCTGTTATCTGGGCCTGTCATAGGAGCTTACAATTCCACTGTTTAGGAAGTTTTCCTGATGCTTATTCAGCAGTACTGCTGGAGAAGTGGATGTTCTTTTTTCCTTCCTTTTTTTCCTTCCCCTTGCTCTTTCCCTTTCCTTTCCCTCTCCTTGCAGTTTCCTCCCCTACTGTACTTCTGCCCAATATTCACAAAACTCTTGAACCTAGGAAGAACGGACCCTTCTCTTTTTACTTCCACTCACAGATCAAGTAGCACGATTGCACCATGTTTTTTTCTGAACTCTGGACTGTGCTATTACCCTCTCTAGGTTGCATCAGGAAGTGTTACTGTTCTCTGTAGCAGAGCTTCACAACAGAACTTGCTTTTCTCCCTTAAAGCTTCTGTACGCTTTACTTTCTAGTTCTTTTCATGTGTTACAGTTATGAATGAGGATTGCTGTTGTAAAATTCATGGACATTTCTTTACAACTGGAAGTAGCTAGAAGAGATCCCTCTGATAGGCAAAAATGAAATTAAACTTCAGTTTGCAGCTGGCCATTATGTAGCAGCAATAGCATTGCTGTCATCTGGGTGCTTAGGGTATGTCTCTATGGGCTTCTTCTGTATGAAGATTTTAAATAAATATGACAGGAGCCCAATACCCTTCTGTCAATTTTAATGTCATAGCAGCAAGTACTCAGAGCAAGAATACACTAGAGATCCGTCTCCTCTCTTGACAGTGCAGGTTAATAATAGAAATGCCATGTTGGTTAATACAAAGTTTTTCCATAAATATGGAGGATGAAAACTAGAAAATTATTTAGCCTTTTGGTAAATTAAGGACATTCACTTTACACCTGCTCTATTTGCTTTTTTGTGGTGATAGAATGAATGGATAGGCTTTTGACATGAAAAGAGTGTGCAGATGTGTTTGTTGGTCAAAAATTTACACATACCAGTTTATAAAATGTGATCTCAGAAAATAATGTAAAAGGAGGATTGTAAATGAATACAAGTACAAGCAGTAAATATCTCAGACTGTGTTGTTATTTTGAGCTTTTTGAGGTCACAGCTATCTGGTTGTTACCAAAAAGCTGTAGTAATACATGTCTTTGGGTTTTTTTCAGCCCCTATCAGAGAATAGATTTTCACTGAACCACAGCTTTTTGTGTCTGAGCAGCCTGAAATGTAGTCTGGCCTCATGACTTATTTGCACCTCATGTGGGTAGGTGCTTTGGGAGTCACTTGGAGACTGAGAAGTGACCACAGATAGACACCAATTCCCAAAATACATTATTGCTACTTCTAGTGTTGTTGCATTCCACTGACCTTTGCTATTTTATGTTTTGCAGCCCTCATCTGAGTAATACCTCTGATTTTCAGTTAAATGAAAACTTGGATTTTGGCGGGGGGGAGGGAGGGGGCAGCAATTTTTTAAGATTATCTGTGTTGTAAGGTATCAGACCAGAATGTAGAGCCTTAATGGAATCTGAGACCTTTCTCAGATACATGCATTTCTGTCAGTGTGATTTCTACTCTGTCTCTCAAACTCTTTCATGATACATTTTTCTGATGAAAGCAGGATAGCCATCTGAATCCTTTCCTGTGTTCTTTGACTTAGCAATCCCAGGGCAGTATATCTTTTATCTTCTCCCTGAGTCTTTGATTTTAAAAAAGGAAGAATGATAAGATCCAAATTGGTGCTGTTGTTCCTCTAAAGTATTTTTAAGACTTCTCAGTTGCAAAAGTTTTCAGCTCTAAGATCATGTGAATTCAGGAGAGTTCAGCTGAATCAGGCAGTGCATCATCTTACACTCCAGCCTGAAGCAAAATCTGGTTGCTACAAGTTCCAAATTCCTGATGTATTTACATGTGAAGTGATTATGCTGGAAGTTACAGAGGTGCTTTCTCAGGAAAGCACCAACTTTGGAAATACGTTACCCAAAGTCATCACATCATAGAAGATAAGCAGTTTGGTGATTAACTTGCCACTATTGCACAGTTAATGTGTTGCTATTAAAAACAACCCAAAACACTACTGGTTTGGGATCAAGCCCTTGGGGGCTAAAAGGCTGTTAGAGAAGGACAGGATCGTTACCTCCCTGTATCCCCTGCCAAAAAAGTACCATTAAAAAATTTCCTCTGCTTCTTTCTCCTGTAGATCTTGAGCTCCCTCTAACCACTTGCTTTTGTAATGAAAACTCAACAGGAATGTGTTTTATACTGAACTCTTAAAATAGTCAGCATTACGCAGATGTTTAGTCTGTGTCCCAGCATATTGATGAGTCTTAATGGTGGGAGGGGAAATAAGAAAATGTAATGGAACCAAGAGATAAATAATGGAAAATACATTCCTGTAGTAGAAATGTCTCATATTTACAAAATGTTTCTTGCAAATGTGAAAATTTGAAGAGAATAAGCTGTGAGTCACACCACATTAACAAAAGTTATGTAGTGTTTAGAAATTGGTTGTGTGTATGATAGATGGTGTAGTTATTGTGACAATTGCTATTTTCACTTTTTAATTGCTTGAAAATCTGATTGTGGTGTTGTATGCTTTCAGTAATCTTCACACTGGTGTACTGGGACTCCACTGAACTACATAAGAGTAAAAATTACCTGAATCGTGAGAAATCTCTGCATTTGCATGTTATTAGGCTTCTACAAAGCATATCCCACTTCATTAGTAAATAAAAAGCCATTAATTAAAATGTTTCTATGTCCAGATATACACAGGATGACAGAAACAGGTTTTTGAAGCATACAGAGGAATGGTATGGTTATTTTTGCTAATCCAACATAAGCTCATACTTAGATAGGTACACTTTTCAAAGGTGAGTAATGATTTCTTAAGTCAGCTGCCATTATTATGTTGTCACTTGTTGTAACATCCAGGCAGTGGCCAGAGGTACTACCACCAGGCAGTTGCTTTGGAAAAACTGTTCTTGCTGAGGACACCCTTCAACTAGAACTATAGAAACGTAGCTTTGGACAGGACTCCAGCCACAACTGTCCCACCAGGTAGTGGATAAAGTGAGTCATTTTTAGGCATCTTTTTTCTTTTCTGTTGTGCTGTGCATGGAAATGACCAGTATAAAATACTAGCTCAAACTCACAGCATAAAGTACCACCAGTAGTGCTGCTGCTTAATAAATGTAACCTCAGCTGAGACTCTTGCATGTATGTTTTATTTTCATTCCTCAGAGAGGCTCATCTATTTGTCCCATAGAAACAAAGTGAAGAAGCAAAGCTACATGTGCATCACAAACAGAAAAAATGTGATCTAACCCTGCTCTGTATGGTAGAAGGTAATGCTGCCAGGTGGTCACCTGCTATCCTGCAGGTGTTATAGTACTTCTTTAAGGAAATGAACTGCTTTTGCTGTTATTAAAGCATTTAAAAGCCATTCAAACAAATAGAAAACCAGAAGTGGCAGATCTAAGAGATTGAACTAGAAATGTAGCAGTCATTCTTGTTTGATTAACAGAAAAATCACTATTGGTATTGACATTCAGGAGTTTGTAGTTGCTTTAAGATTTCTACGTCCCATTGAAACGAATGGGTACTACTTTAGAACTATATTCAGATTTAACAGCACATTGATCTGTACCCATTTGATTTGTCATGGCTTCTATTATCACTTTAGAAAAGTAGACATTTATTTCACACAGAGTGAAAGCTTAGTGCCTAAGAACTCCTCTTGACATCCTTCAGATTGCAATGCTTTGAATCCCATTGCTATTGATTTCCTCAGCGTCATTTTCTGTGTATTTTCATGGCACCAAGTCCCAGTCCCATTGACAGTGGAAGTTTTGCAGATGTCTGTAGTAATATCTGATATTGACCTTCTAAATTAAACCCTGAAGATGAATATGGAAGGAAGAAACAGCCTGTTCTGATGTTTATGTGACTGGATGTTTCTAGATGGAAAACAATGGAAAACGGCCGCCGCTCAGCACAGGCGTAGCAATGGTGGTAGAGGAATCGAGTGGTTGCTTCCTCTGAGGTCAGTGGAGGTCAGCTTCTCTGTGGAGAAATTGCACTTCACTAAGTTCATTTAAACAAAGATGCACCTGTGTCTGAATCCCTTTGGGAGAACTTTGTTCCTTGTCTTGTGTCGCAGTAAAAACTTAGCTGGGCAAAGTGTATTAGGGACTAGGGGGTTTTTTGCTATTAAAAGTAAGCTGTTAAGTTTAAAACATTTCTTAATTCCATCTTCTGTTGCTCCTATGTGAGCTCTGAATATAAAATTGCATACTTAAAGAATATTTTCTATGTCTGGATGACGTGATTTATTCCTCCACTTGCCACTGGAGAGAAGGGAAAATTGTATCAATAACTTTGGCAGGGTTTGAACTAAAGCAAGTCCTTGGCCAAGAACAGTCAGCTTACACAATCTTCAGCTGGGATCTGATACTACCAGAGTATCTTCATGACCTTCCACCACATCCTTTATTGTGTTCAGAGCTTCCCTAGGAGTGGCCTATTGAAATGGTCAGAACTTCCTCATGGTCCCTTATGCTGTGGGCAGAGACGTTTGCTTTGGAGAGCTTCACATAACAGTAGGGTGCGACTGTGGAATGGAAACCATTCAGAATGCACGGTGTAAAATTGGGTTGAGAAGGCTCCTCACAACAGTTGTGTGGATGTGGAGGGTGATGTAGTATTTATCCATGTGCAGATGCCTGCATATCTGAATTCATGTCTGCAGTGGTTTTAGGGATAATAACAAATGATACTGCAACTGCTCAAAGCAGTAGAAGAGCAAAGGTGCCCATCTACTGAATGATTAATACTGTGAAACACTGGAAAGCAAGATTCAGGTTATGAACTCTTAACAGGAAAGGTTGGGAAATTCTGGGCCACGGCTGTGTGTCTCTGAGACAAACACAGCTTCACCTGGACAGAAGTGATAAGATTTTCACTTTCTCAGCTTCTACCTTGTGTCTTTCTCACTACACTGACATCCTGTATTCCTAGTACAGCATCATGCTGTTCTTCCAGTTGCACTCCATCTTTCATCTGCTGAGAGATGGAGGAGTACAACAGTGCCACAACTGGCTCCTGTGACTCTGTAGCCAAGACGCTGCAGTGCAGGCCCATGGTCATGATATTGTCAGCATGGAAGCGTGTTGCTGTCACGGGAACATGCATGGGGATGCACTTCAGCACTTGACAAACACATGGAAGACTTGATCCTCTCTCCCTTTTGCACCGCGGTCTTTGGTCATTTTGCAAATGCTTGAAGTCTACCCTATTTAATTCCTTTTTTTAGAGTTTCCTTTGAGTTGTGTCACCACTTAAGCACTACTTGCTTTATGTCAGATTTCATGCCTCTCTTTTTTCCACAGTTAAGTAGTTACAGATTATTAAGTGGGCTAATGCTGCAGTCTCTGTATGTGAGAAGTTGGTCACTGGTGTTCACTAAGAGCTAATGGAGATACTGCAATAACAAGGCTGAACCTTTATAAATCAACCAGAAGTTGGAGAGCTGCAGACTATTTCTAAATCCTCTGAGTCTATAGAAAAGGTGAAATACTTAAATCTTCATTTTGTGATCAGAAGGCAGCATGAAAGAGAAATTTATTCTCTGATAGCAGTATCATGTGAAACAATATAGATAAGATGGTGGATATCTTTCCTAAATAATTTCCTTTTATGGTTAATACATGCACTAAAACCAAAGATGAGAGGCTGGTGAGATTAATCAGGCCATATGCTGCAATTCATTGGTAGTGAATGTAAGAATAATGAATGTCAATCAGTTGCTATTAAATGTAATGGCGAGTCATTTACCACCTCATTAACAGATCAGGATACCCGATTTGCTTGTATGTGAATAGCAAAACAAATAGTAATTAAAATTTTCTGTTAGGGCATTTCGTTCTCTTGGGGTGTGTCAGGGCACAGCCTAATACTCGTGGACAAGAAAGTTGTGTCCCCAAAGTACTGTCTGTAGGTATGTGGATGAATTGTGTGTGTGTGTACGTACTGCGTTTCGTCAAGATTTGTCATCAAGGGGAAGTATTGCTTTTTGCTTGTTGTAGTATTTGCTGCAGCACCTGGATGTTTCTGAGATTGTTCCCTAGTTCATGTACAGGAGACTCTGAGGTTCAACAGTGCCATCCTGTGGATGATCTTAAAGATCTGAAAGCCCCGGCAGATAAATAAATTGACCTCAACAGGATAAATCACCATAGAATATCAGATACTGTATGTCCCCATGCAATCAGCTAAAACATTTCCCTCTGGTAGTCAGTCAGACTAATTATTACTTTTCTGTCCAGAAAATTAATAACCTAAACGTATTATAACCAACGGGAAATTTTTTCAAGGAAGCTGATGAGCAGGGTATTTGTTAGTTTTGTTCTGTTGCTGAGAAGTGTGTCTTTAATCATCTCAGTGTGGTTTTAATGATCTTGGAATTTATTTTTGCAGACAATGCCAAAATCAAAGGCAACTATGTAAATTCAAATAAGCACCCCTATAAAGACATACCTGGACTTCTTTAGAGAAGCATTAGATGGAAACTAAGACTAGTTAACTTTTATGTTTCATAACCAGAAAATACAAGTTTTCAAACAACCTTGAAGATTAAGCTGGATGATTTGAACAACTGCACACAATACCTTTAATTGCAGAAATAGAAGGGCAGGATTAAAGTATGAAGTTTCATTGACTGAAAAAATATTCTGCTCAGAATACTTGGGGAACTTTCTGTTCATGGAGTGAATACCATGTGGGTAAAAACCCACCAAACTTTCTCTCATTAGGGAGCAGTTGGGGGATCAATGAGTAACTGCAGATCATATTATTTCATCTGTGGTTTTTTTTTGCTTGCCTAAGCAAATTGTAAGGAAAGTGAATGCTGTTTATTTGGAAATGAGCAGGGAAATAAAGGGCAAGCTGGTCAGTGGAAAGTTCTGCTCACTTTTCTTTCTCACTTTTCAAACCCTGCTGTTTTGGGGTGCTGGAGGGGCAAGGGTTGTGCTGTTTGTGTGCTGCCTTTGCCTGCAGGGTCAGGGAGCTTGGTGTAATTCTGTGGAGCTACACAATCTCTTTGGCTTGCAGGAATTCTCCTTTGCTTTCTCCATGTCTGTCACAGAAATTTCTCCTTTGCTTTCCACAGCTAAAGGCCAGCTATGAGTCGCAGTACAAGCCACTGGATGATTTGATTACAACAAGGAAACACCCAGTCACAGACTCTAGTGTTATTCTTGGATAGTTAAAAATGATGACATAATTTGTGGTTCCAAAGTCTTCAAAAGCACATATTTATAGATTCCATATATCTGTTTGCCAGGCGCACTTAAAAGAGCAAAAGGTGATCAGCAGTGATAAAACATACCATTAATTCCCATGAGTATGAAAAGATAAACATGAATCATTCCCATTCTTTAATCATAAGTATGAATCATTCCAACTAGAAGATTAGTTTAACACAGGTTTAATGATTTAACTTTCATCTAACATACTTCGACAAAAAAAATCTCCTAGTCTAACAAAAGCCTTCCATCTATGTAGTTTTGTCCTTGTTAAAGTAGGCTAACCTGTTTCGAGTGTTGTCACAGTGGAAATTTTGAGATTGAGGCCTTATTTTCAGGAGGTTCTACATTTAATTCTATTGTAAAGGTATCTGCTATTAATCATTTTAAATGTAGTCTTCTGCAATTGTCACTTTCTACTTACACTGTAAAGAAGGTAAATGAGAGCGATATTACCTACTCCTTTGTATACTGTATGCTAATAGTTTTTAGCTCTCTCCTTATGTAGGTTCTCTCTGCTCTCTCAGCTATTTTTTCCATCTTTATTTTTGCTCTAACTCTTCACTTCCAGTGTTCCTGGCCTGAATACCATATTTTAATTGAGGTAACAGGTTTTTTATTTTTAAATTAAACAAATACTATTTTTACTATTGCTTTTTGTTGTTCTTTCTTGGCATGTTATTTTGATTTTTCTGAATATCAGTGTACATGGAGCACTCACCTTCTGCACTGTCAGGCTGCAGTGAGACTTTAGGAGCTTTTATGTTCATGTGGACAGGAACGATGCTTATGTGTGGGGGTGTTTCCTGGTTTGTCAACTCCAAATGGAGTCCTTTGGTTTGGATTGCACTGTGAGCAGTGCTCATAGTCCTTCCTCCAGACTGGATCTCCAATTCAAACTGCTGCTGGAAGCCAGCATTAGATCCAATCCATCCCATCAGGTAAGGGTTGCAGTGGGCAATTTGGGTGCTGCAAACAGCAGAGTGGCTGCAGGTGTTCATCCCCCCCACAGCAGTGGGAATGTGCTCTGCTTTGTTCTGCATTTGGGACCACTCTGAAACAGCTGTGAATTTGTGTAATCTCTGTGCGTAGACATGCACAGCCTCTGCACGTGTGTGTGCACATTCACTGCATTTATAGATAGAGATACAATTAACTGTAAATTTCCCTGTTAAATTAGAAAACTGATTTGTTCTGTTTCTTTATTTTAATGGAGTTGGATAAATACTCATCTGCCCTATGTATATTCTGTAGCCTCTAGGAGATTTCACAGTAACTCCTGTGCCACTGTGTTTGTCTTTACAGCATGTCTGTCGTACTTCAGTTCAACCAATTCCTCTAAGGTGAAGACATAAGATTTTAGTATTATTAATGCCTCATTTCTTCTAGTTAATGGTTTTTTCAAGTATTTAATCTTCTTTGTGATTTACCTTCCATGTCAGATAAAGATCTTATTTAAGCTAAGTATTATGAAATAATAGAAACCTTTATTCTATTTGAATACAGTCAGGATAAATGAATCCTGATGTTAAACAGGTGCAGCATCACACATGTAAAATCAGGGTAAGTTCTCTGAATGCTTGGATCTTAACAGATGAGTTCTTTTTCTCCATATGTTATAACAAAATAAGGATTTTCTCTGAAAGCATTGACACAAACACTACCCAGTCTTGGCAAACACAAAACTCTGTTCCTTACACAGTATCAGCTGTGCCTATTAATTAACTTTAAATAAACATGTGCATAAAATAGCTGTAAAGCACATATATGTATAAACTAAATCAGTTTTTGTCAGAAAATAATTTCTTTTGCTTTCTTGTTTACTGATGCCTAGACAAATGCTGCATCTTCAAAACAACATCTGTCAAACCAATTTTCATCAGATTAAGTATATCCTCAGAGCAACCATCACAGCTTACAAAATACTGGAAATGTAGGTTGTGCTTTGCATAAAACACCAATAGAATTTAAAGCACTTGAAAAAGTGTTTTACAAATGTAGCAATGATAGCTTGTGCCTGTTCTCCATTTTTGTTTCTATTTTCAGGAGGTTCTTGGGAAAGATAATGAGGAATGTTGCAACACTGCAATCCCAGTAGATGCCTCAGAGTGCAATTTCAGAGTTACGGTCCTGGCAGCTAATCCAGGTCCACAAAAGCCCATGGTTTGGAAGTCTGGCAGTAGAGATTGAATTTATTATGACAAAGTTCATCTGTGGAAAGATTTCTCTCATTAGGAATGAAATTAAAGCATGAATCAGTGACTGATTATCCAGGCCTTTCTGTGATCTGTTGAATTCTTCATTAGTATAGATGTGTGATTATATATGCTCTGGCCTGGTTCTGGTTCTATAGATCATCAAAGATAATGAACAAAATTAATTTTTTTAAGATTTTTTTCTGAAACAATGTAATTTGGTAAAAATGTAAGGAAAACCAGTGGCTTTGACATAGAACATAAATACTGACACACTCAATCATTCGTATCTCTGGCCAGCTTTCTGTCTTTTTCCCTGCTACAGGATAATGCATGGAAATGAGCTTCTTATTAGGCTGGTGTATCTTCCATAGGAGTGAAGCATTTTGTCTGTGTAATGAGTTAAGTAGAGAGATGAAGCCTCATTACTGTGTGCACGTGCAGCTTGTCATGGAGACCCAGGGCAGCCAGAAACAAGTGCCAGGGTTTCTGTAAGATCTTTGTGGATGGAGGGTAGAGGCACTTAAGCTGGAAGCTAGGTCAGTCTTACCATTAGTTCTTCTGTTTAAAAGCTGGAAATCTAGCATAAAGCAGGAAGAGTCCAGTCAAAAATCCATGGAGAGGACAAACAAGGGGGAAAGTTGAGAGAACTGTTCCAGCCGCATCTGGGAGTAGATACATTTTTGCAACTCTGACTTCCTGTTAGGTTCTTCCCTGTGTGTCAGCACTATCCTAGAATGTTCCACATGAACCCTAGGTGAGGTGTTTTGGTGCCTTACCACACACCTGTGGGAGAGCCCTAATCAGTGTTTGCAAGACAGCGTAACTAAAGACAGTCGCAGAACCCAATGCATAAACAAGGCTGAATATGTTACATCATTATAGAGTTCAAGATAAGTGCTTTGTGTCTAAAGAATATAGCTTTATGAGGAAAATGGTACTGCTGATTTTCATCTTCTTCATAAAGATGTGCTAGCTGCTTCTGCAGTTACCTTAAGCATAAACCTCAGGCTGGATTTTAGCTTACCTGAAAATGACAATGATCTTTACAGGATCTTCAACCTAATTCCGGAGACAAAAGAACATACAATTAAGTTAAATTAAGTACAGAAATCTCCCAAAAATTCTAACTCTATCCAGCTCTATCATGTACTTGGGAAACTTAACACTTGCAGGTTTGGTTCCTTTGAGTATTAATAGCATGACATTTCAACAGGAGACCTGGGTTTCTGAGAACATTTTTGCAATTTGCAGGGGTAAAATCTGTGTTCGAAATGACCATTATCCAAGAGATTCCTTCTGGTTGTCATTTTTGGCTGAAGCCATGGAGCATTACACTTGTTTTTAAAGCAAGAATTACGAATCACACAGCAGGTAATACAGTATGGTAGTCAGTGAACAGGTCATGGCACATTCAGCAAATACAGGCTCTGTTGGGGAAATGTTGATTTGAATTTCATGCATCATTCAAGCATAATGAACACTGAAAGGTCATGTTAAGAACATTAAAAAAAATCATCTGATTTAACTTTTTCACTATCCAGTATTGTTAATGACACAATGTCAAGTAACAACCAGTTTCTCTGAGTGTGACTAAAGCCATATTCCATGTATAGTTCAAGAATAAATTGCCAAACCTTTTTTTGTTCCATTTACTGTTCATTTCCTTTATAATGTCATGGTATTAGTTTGTGAATTGTACCTTGAGCCACTGCAGTATATCTGTATTTTCTCAGTCAGAGTTATTTCTTTGAGATTGTTACTCAGCATCCAGTAAGTCTCATGCAGACTGTAACATACTAATTGGCTCGGTACAATTAGAATGAAAAGGAAGTGTTTTGCTATTGATCTCTGCTTGTTATTAGTTTGTACTGACAGAAAATTAGGTTGGAAAAGTCTAATACAGCTATCAAAACATTATTTCTTATTGCAGGAAATATCACTGTTACTCTTCCATGGAAGTATTTTAGAGCAGAACTCTTCCTTTCTCCTTCTTTTCTAGTCTTGTCTTTCTCTTTCTGACTTTTTAAAAATTTCTAGGAGGGATGCTGAGCCTTGTTAAATAATCAGGCTGTTCAGAGACTGAGTAGCAATACTGTGACTTAAACAGGGCCCAGACAATATTTATGAGTTCATTATATCAAGTTTAATACTGGGCTGCTTGTTGTCTTCACACAACATCATGTTAATAAATTTTTACAAGCTGTGTAGTTGTAAAATGCATCATAGTAATCACTGTCATTCCTCTAATAAGTCATTTGATTTGTGTTTGCTTTGTGTTGTTCCAACCTCGTGAGCCGTAACATTTCAGGGTAGAACCCTTCTTGTGGTCCAGGTAATGAACCACCTGCTCTGACTCCTCAGTTACAGATGTTCTCAGAGGGGGGGACACCTTCACCTCCTCACTCTGCTTCCTTTGCAGTGCCTCTGGTTACATGGTTTTCTTACAGGAGAATTACCTCTATTGTGGAGACTCTCTGGAGCTCCAGGTCTCAACCCTTCTGCAGATTCCATGCAGTTGTGTTGTTTTACTTGCCACAGAGCCGCTGGCGTTGCTGAGCGTCTGTAATTCAGACGCTGGCAATGCCAGCAGGGCAAGCAGTTGGATGTGGCTGTACTGTGGGCTCCAGGCAGAGGTGGTCAGTTCAGGAGATCAGTGACCCAAGGGGACCGATGGCTTGTGTTGACCAAGCTTCAGAGGACTCCAGCTGTGAAGAGTCCCTTCCTGTTTGTATGGATGGAGGTTCTGCAGATGAAAAACCAGGAAACGCTTTTCTTCATGTTTTTTAATATTCGCTTTATTACAGACATGTTTCTCTTTCTTGCAGGAGAGTAGACTACCTGCTTGAAAATCTGTGATTTAAAGTACTGAGTGTTACTTTTTCTGAGACTCAGAATCCTAATTCGACTGACAAATGTAAACTTGAAATTTATTTTACTCTCTAACACAGCAGTGACTTTAGTCCAGCTACAGTTTTCATTGCGCAGTACAAATACACTAAGCCTACTGTTTAGTTTACTACATAAACTACTGTTGGCAGCTTATGTGTAAAATTTGAGGATTAAGAAACTAATGCAAACAAAGACTCTAAGCTTTAAGTAAGAAGCAGTATTGTTGGACTAGCCTCTTACTGCTGTCACAATCAATGTGAAGTAATAGCAGCCAAAACCTACTGGTGTGGGTTTGGCTGCAGTAAGTTCTACTAAGGCAATAGTCATTTGAAGAGGAAATTTGTCTTCTCTATTTGAAACATTAATCAGTTGCCAAAAATGCCACCTTTTTTTTGCATTGTATGTGTGATGTCTTTTTCATTTTTACCTTCTAAATAACTGGTACAAATAATCCCTCTTATTTTTTTCAGCCCACCTAAACCAGCGGTGTTCATCTCCGGTGTCATTGCTAGGGTAAGATTATCAGTAAATTCCTCTCAGTCATAGCAAAATTACTGTAAGCTTTTCAGAATTACCGCCAATCAGAGCAAAATTAATCATTTTCATACCCCTTTCTCTTTTGTGAGAAAAGGCTTTATGTTTTCTGTATTCATGTAAGGTCCTTTGAACATTCTTTCTGGGTTTGTGTGGAATTGAAATTAATCATTGAAATTATTTCCACAATTTTCCTTTGAATTTTAGCACTTTAAGTTTATTGGATCATCTTTTTGTATCTAAGCTAGATATTACTGCATTCATTTCCTTTGGAAGTGGCTGCATATTAAACAGCTGCTGTAGCTTGATCTGTGATGAAGAGCAACATTCCTGCCTGTAAGGGTACATGCTTGAAGATAGTGTGTTTTAGCTGCCATGTGTGCCTTGAGGTACTTGGGATTCAGGGTGTTATTCCCTGGATTTTAAGACCAGGCAGGACCTGTAAATCCTTAGTATTAATTAGCCATTAATCATATGATCAGTAATTCATGCCTTGTGCATTGTGTGACAGGGTTTTTATCATGGCTTTATGTGATGGTTACCTTACATCCCTGGGGTTTGTAATGTGGTTTGCTGTAAGATGCTGTGGTTGTGTCAGATCCCATCGGTGGAAAGAGTGAGCTGATGCCATTTTCCTTGGCCCATAAGGAGTGGCTAATTGGCAGCATCAGGGGAGAGAAGGTAGAAATTGTTGAGTCTGAGGAGAGGAGATCTTTCAAACTTGGAAGCAACTTGGACTAGAGAAAAAAAAAGCAAAATCTAACAAGTTAATGTAGTGATTGAAACAAAACCAAAACAAAACTGTGAAAGACTGCTGCCCTGTGAGCCAGTGGAGTGCCAGGGGCTTCTGGCTTATGGTATGTTTGTCCCACTTTCCAAAGAGGGAAGTTGTGGTGCTGTTGTCCCCCTGTCACTGAGCACGGATAGTATTTGCTTCCTGTTGCTTTTTGAAAGCCTCATGGGACTGACCCTAGAAATGGCAGTGGTAAATAAGTGACATATGGGTTACACCTGAACTGAGGCTGCCCAACAGCAGCACCTGAGAGCTAACACCAGCAGACCTGGTTAAAAGAGCATGTTAAACTTGAAAGCCAGCCACCCCTAAGATGTGAGTCCTAAGTAGTTTTAGATCCTGCTTTCTTCCTAAAGAACTGGTATTGTTTAGCCTGGAAACGAGAAGGCTTTGGGGTGACTTAACTGCAGCCCTCCATTGCCTGAAGGGAGCCTGCAAGAAAGATGGAGAGAGTCTAATTACAAATGCATGGAATGACAGGACAAGGAGGAGTAGAGTCAGACTGAAACAGTAGGTTTAGATCAGATGTTAAAAAAAATTCTTTACTCTGGGGGTGGTGGGGCACTGGAACAGGTTGTCCGGAGAAGTTGTGGATGCCCCATCCCTGGAATTGTTCACAGCCAAGTTGGATGGAGTCCTGAGCAGCCTGATGTAGTGGAAGACATCCCTGCCTGCAGCACTGTGGTTGAAACTGGATGATCTTTAAGGTCCCTTCCAACCCAGGCCATTCTATGATTCTGGTTCCTACAACAGGCTTTTTGTGCTGCCTTAACTTACTTTTAAAATAGTCTGTTCTTTCTAGTGGCTGTGTGAAAACCAAACACCTCTGAAGATAGGAATATTTGGGTTTTTTTTCCCCTAGGTTCACATTAAGATACTGTATTATTGGATAGTGTGTGTAACTGGAAGGAAGTGAAGCTTGCATAGGAAAAATTTTGAAGTTGGCTAGAAGAACAGAAAGATAGAATGTGTACAGGGGGACTCCAGAGTAACATGCAACACTGTTTTCCATCTGATTTTCACAGTTTTTAGAACTTAGATCAATTTGAACTTGAAAGTACACTTTTAAGATTCCTAAACATTTCCTGCTGTGTTCTTCGAACAGGGTGATAAGGACTTCCCTCCAGCTGCAGCTCAGGTGGCTCATCAGAAACCACATCCTTCTGTGGAAAAGCTTCCTCACCCACAGCACGTCAAACAGCACATCCACCAGCCTCGCAAATGAGCTCCCCGTCAGGATCTCTGCCAAACTGCTCTCAGTGACTAAGTTTGCAAGAGAAGACAAAAACCCTTTAGTATTCACACTGTCAAATCAGTAAAATTGGCCTCTAAAATAATACGCTGTTTCTTTTACTTTAATTCTCAAGGGTTAAGAAGAATGAAGACATTTTTCAGTTGTTATCCCAGATGGAAAATTCTGTATTGAGTATTTGCTGATCAGGGGTGCTTTTTTATAAGATTTTCTTATTGCCAAGATAAAAACTTCAGTACAAATAATAGGATTAATGAGCTTAAAATGTGTACTTTTAGTTATGGACTCACAATAGCAGATAGTTAATGTAGTTATTATGCTAAGCCAGTAAAGAAGAACAGCCCTTTTGTACTGGTACGTTTACTGTCTGGAGGGAGTTCGTTGTGTGTGTTGAGACAGAAGTCAGTGGTTGTCTTGATTACATAGAACCATTGCAGCCTTCAGTATCCTATGGTGTTACACCCTAGTGCCCTCTGGATTCAGCCAGGGAGATGATAAAAGGGCCCTCATACATTCTCCAGTGGGCAGAGATCCCGCTGAATCTTCTTTACACCCCTTTGCACTCGCACAGTCTTGCTGAGATTTTTCCCTCTGGTGGTCTATGGGTATGGAGAGGAGAGAGAAATCAAAATTACAAGAACACTGCTGCTGTAGACAACTCATTTGTGATCTCATGAGTCTCACTGGGGGCTGTGTTTCTGAGGAGATGATTTCCCATTCCAACAACAAGCTGAAGGAATTCATGACACTCCATACTGAATTTAAAATAAGTTGGTGAAAAATCTGTTTACCTTTTTTAATTTTGAATTTGAGATGACCATTTGAAATTAAGAGATACTGTTAGTAAATACGTTTATGATCCAACCTCTTTTGCACATCATGTTTTTTCCTAGTCTTCTTATTCTGAAGGACAGTAGTGATACAAGGGAGTAAAAAGTGTTTTCAAATAGAGCAATTGTTTTAGTTTTAACCACATAATTAAATTGATTTCTCAGTTCAAAATTACTTAGCTCTTTCATTTTCCTTCTATAACTCATCTCTGTAAAAACCAGGAAAAAAATTTTATGCATTCTACCTACATTTTTAAAGTGTCCTTCTATTTTTAACTGACTAAAAATACAATACAGCTTTTAGTACTCTCCAGGTTTATAAAGTTCCTAATGGTGTCAAAAAAGTGGGAGCTAATGCTGCAACCATTCACCTGGAAAATCAGTGAAATTTTGGGGTCACTTGGGGCTTTACCAGTTAATTTATGGTTAAAAAACAGTGAGGAAAGTTTAAAAAATATTATATTTTTTAAATTCTTCAGATTAAATAATTATTTCCTGAGTAGCTGTTTTAAAACAACAGCAACAAAATAATGGGAAGTATGGCCCGTTTCACAAGTGGAATAACTCACTTCATGTGGGTACGAGGGACCTGACATTTCCGTCTCTTCACAGGCTTGAAATGGAAATGATGTTTTGAAAATTATATGCTTGGATATATTTATTCTAAACCCAAGGAAGGATGTACAATCTATATATGCAGCCCTTATTTTCAACTTGATTAGATAACCATACTTGCCTTAAGGAACGAGTGTTGTTTGTAAGAATTATTCTGTATTAGAATATGCGTAACTTTTCAAATCTGCTTTCTGTTTCTGATGTCAGTGCAGCAGAGGCCTTGTTTGTAGCTGCTTATGAGTGTAAAAGTGATTCACACCTGAGCAACTCATTTATAAAGGTAGCATTGTTGAGCCTCTTGGAATCTCTACAGGAGATGCTTTGCTGGCAGGAACGTTTGCGGACTTGGGACAGGGAGCGGTTGATGGTGCAGCCCGGAGCTGCCTGTGTGCTGCGTCAGCTATGGAGCGGATCATTGCAGGCACTTCTGGTACCTGCTGGCCTGGGGGGGAGCTGGGTGGGATTCAGCTCTGCCTTGTGCTGTGCCTACATCTGAGACACTGTCTAGACCCCAGTGTAGTCAGTGGTGGTGCAGTCAGGACAGTAAGTAGAGTTTAGGTACAGCATCATTGACCAAAGGGAAGTGTCTTTCAGGATGAGCTGGATCACTCTTGGCTCCATTGACTGCAGTGGAAAACTAAACCTCAGTGTGGAGGCACATTGTGAGGTGGGGCTGGGTACCTCTGCTCCATGTCTTGTAACAGCTGGTAGAAATGCTTTGGAAAGCCACACCACATCTCCATTCTGACAGTAAAAGTTAGGAGCACGGATGCTTTCGAATTACAAACTACTGCTCCTGGTTGTTAATGCAATATATACAGCATATATAAACAATACCTGATTTTTGTCTTTGATTACTTAGATAGATATGTGAGTTTGTACAATGGAGTATGGCTGTTAAGATAGCTTTAGTGGCTTTTTAGAGTGCAGGAATTTGTATATGCTTAGAAAATGTCTCTGTATGAAAGCGTATTATATATTGTTGGGAGCTATCCATGTTTATACATAGATGTCCTTACCAAAGCATTACCTTGTCCAAAATAATCAAAACTGGTGAACTGGATTTCTTACTGATGGTTACTGATACTTTAAAAATCTGTTGCAATAGCATATAAGCACAGGAGATGTTCAGATGTTACCTTGAAATGACTGCAAAATAAATTTTCTGTAGTTGTCAATGTGGCAATAATGCAACAATAAAGCATGAAGTTGTATATTGGTCTCCTTTTTCCTGTAAGTGCAATGTAAATCAGCAGGGTGCAGCTTTGTGGGATTTATGGGATTTTATTACAGACTGCTGCATGACTAATCAACATTTTATAGATAGTGAAATTTATTATGAAGTTTTATGACATGGTGGATGAGCTGTTTTGAATAGTCCAGTCTAATGTAAAATAAAAAGTAGATGGTACCAGCTAGAATGGGAGTTGCTGTTTTCCGCTATGAAATTGGAGATGCTCGCTCAGCTCCTGCGAAGCTCGAGAATCTAATCCTGGTACTAAATGAGGATGGTAAAGGAAATTAAATGTAACGTTCTCCATTGCTTTGTGAGTTCTAGTCTTTCAGAAGAAGCAAGTATTGTAATCAGAAGAGGTGGCAAGCTTCTCATGAAGCTGCAGTTAACATTATAATGCATGCCATAACATAAGTGATTTGCTGAAGAATATGGAGAAATTGCCACAGTGTTTCTGGGACCTCTCTGACACTTTGGGCGTCCCATGTTTATTGTATGTGTGGTGTGTGTATAATACAGCAACTGTATGTGATACAGTGTAGACATGATAGCTACTGCCCTGGGTGTCTACTGCAATGTTACATCCTTAGACTCTGTACTCAGATAATCACTGAATTGTTTATGTTGGAAAAGACCATTAAAGTCATGGAGTCCAAGCATTAACCCAGCACTGCCAAGTCCACCACTAAACCATGTCCCTGAGAGCCACATCCATACATTTTTTAAATACCTCCAGGAGTGCTGACTGAACCACTTCCCTGGGCAGTCTGTTCTAAAGCTTGACAACCATTTTGGTGAAGAAAGTTTTTCTCATGCGCAATCTAAACCTCCCCTGGCACAACTTGAAACCATTTCCTCTTATCCTGTCACTTGTTACTCAGGAGAAGAGACCAACCCCACCTTGTTACAATCTCCTTACAAGTAATTGTAAAGAGCAATAGGGTCTCCCCTCAGCCTCCTTTTCATGCTAAATGATTCAAAAGATACCTTCTTTAATTAAAATTTTGGGAAAATACATGTTCATGATGTCTGGCATGCTGTTGATTGAGTTTTCCAATTTTACTCCAAATTCCATGGCCTTGTCATCAGCAGAATTGCAAATGTTATTAGTAATTAGAAATTATTTACTTCTATGTCAACAGTATGATCTACCCTTTTGTCACTGGATGCCTTGAAACAGAAGTCTTGTACGTTTTTCCACAGTAGTGTGATCATCGTATGCTCCTGGCTGTTTAATGAAAATATTCACAGCAGTCTTCCATGCAAAGTTGAGGGGAATGAATGGCCATATGTTTTTATCCCCTTGGAATAACTTTATTCTAAATACTCACCATCTTCATGGGATGGGGAGGTGTGGGCTTTATAAGCCACTTCTTGTGTTCCCTTCAGATTTGGGTGTATTAAGTTTAAAATGAGATTTAAGTCTAGGCTAATGCCTTAAGATATTGGATTAATACACATAATTGCATTTTAGAAAATGTGGGGATGTCAGTATGGGTACAGTTACCTTTACAATAGGGGGATGTGTTGCTGGTCAGAGGCTGCAATGGTGTAAAGAATTAAGACAAATCACTGTTTTAATTTAAATTCTTTGCACAGAAACATCTCACAAGATAAAGACATTTGAGTGTAACTGGTTACAGCTAACATCTGCTCTATAAGGATGCAGAGAGATGCAGATCATAGTGACTGGCTGACTTGCAAGAAGAAACCGTGTCAAGTCTGCAGCATTAAATCACTGGATTTCTTCAGCAAATGGTGAAGTAAATCTGTGTCGTAGCCATAACCTTTGGTAAGTGTGGTGCGTGATTGTATTATATAAAATTAGTAATTTCTTAGAAAGATGGAGGTTTGTATTTTGCTTGTCCCTGTGTTTTTGGGTCTCCTTCAAGACTGTGCATTTATTTATTTTCTTCATCTCCCCATCAGAGAAAGACTGCATCTAGTGTATACTATTTCTTGAATCTTTTCATAAAATGGAAGCACTAGCATTCAGATATGAGGCCTGAGAGGTGGAGTGCATTGTATTTGACAAAGTACTCCCTGAACAAAGAAGTAATTTCTATTGCAATGACTGTTTCCCATCCCTTCAGAATGCTGATCAGAGGTGAGAAGAAGAATATGATACCTCTTTCTGGGAATGTAATTTATTATTATTTGGAGCTGACAAGCCTGCATGGTTGCTGATGATTTTTTGCAAAACACAGAAGGCTGTCAATGACAAAATTGAAATGCAGGATACTAAAGCCACAGCAACCACAGATCTTGCAAGTGACCTTGAAAGAAGCCCTGTAACATAATCTCTGCTGTCCAGCTTACATTGGAGGTGTTTTTAGAAAACGTGAGTGTCTGGCATTCTGTAGGTCACTCGTAGCTTTAGAAAAATGAAAGCATTAGTAATCCACAGTGATTTTAAGGATTATGAAAATTGGTTAGCTGCTAATGACCCTGGAGCTCGCATCAACGTCACTAAGGTAACATGTCATTTTACCTTTGGTGTATTCTCATATTGTCTGGACTAAAGCTGGTTCAGTAAAATGGTTTTTATCCTACTTTCTGGCAGAGAAGCAAGTGGCAGGTTATGAAGGTGTGTAAAATGAGTTCTTACAAGCCATGTGTGGTAGCTGTCTCAGGTGTCAATGGGTGTCTAATACCACATTAAGATGGATAGTGGCATCACTTGTTACTCATAGAAGAGCGAGTGAACTGGAGAGCACAGCAGCGAGATCGGTTTCCAGATCACGGAATATTCTGAGCTGGAAGTGATTCACAAGGATCCAGCGAGTCCAACTCTTCAGTGAATGGCCCATATGAGGATTGGACCCACAGCTCTGGTGTGATTAGCACCATGCTCTGGCCAGCTGAGTTAATCTCAGGATCACAATGGAACACGCTTGGCTTCCCCCTTAAATCAGAAGAGGCTTTTGAAATATAGAACAGTGCATTTAGTTAAAATGAAAAGCAAAAGTTTCTGCATGCTCATAGTGGCTGAAATGACAAATATCTTGTCATGTTTCAGATGTGACTGAAACCACATGTTCAATGCCTTTCTGAGTAAAATTGCACCAGTTAGCCAGTGTTTGGGTCTGAAGGAAGAGAGGCATCACATTTTTCCTGGTTTTATGCTTACTTGTGAACCTAATGTATTTAACTGAAAACTTTGCTTGGTATTTAAAAAAAGAAAAAAAGCCTTATTTCTAAAGTCAGGTGCACTTCATCTTAAACTATATTTAATTTTTCAGGTGATATCTCTGAGGAAGATAAAGGTCTTCTGGCTTTGTCTCTTGAAGACCAGCAGACTGGGGCGCATGCCAGTGGAATGTTGCACATGTTGTTTTACTTTCTGGTGTATTTAATTCAGCAGTGAACAGGAGCTGGGGTTAGAGAAGTAAAGCCTTAAATATTAAAAGTAGAACAGTAAATGGATCAGCACAGAAGTGGATTCAGTTCTGCTCTGTAAAACTGTTGTTAGAAGATGATAAAAGAAATAGAGCTGTCATATTGTTTCAGAACTCTATACTGGCCGTTTCTTAATGCTGCTCAGTGACCTCAACTTCCACTGCCTAATTACAAACTGAGAGGACAATTCTTTGATAAATCTACATGTCCTTGAACCTTTTTGCATGGAAGAGGCCTTCAGATGAGGGAAATCTGCAAATGCAAATAGATTTTAATAAATTCTGGTTCTTCTAACCTACAAGGTTAAGCATAAAGAAATAGATATTGTGTCTCTTCACTGCAAAAGGCAGCACTAGGTGTATGGGCACGTAGGATGTAGAACTAAGACATATTCTAGTTGAACTGAGACCTAATTAGTATTCATTGTGTGTGTGTATGCCCCTACAGTGAGAGAACAGTCAATTTTAAAAACTAGGTTGTAAGATTTTATTCATCCCAGAGATGTTAAGCAACGGGAGATCAGATTCTTCAGAACACAACAGTTTGGGTGAACACCTTTAACATCCCTTTTGCAGGTAGTTATTCACTGTGTTACATCTGAGTTGCTAATAAAAAGACCCACATCAGAAGCTAATTCCTTATCTAATTCCTTCCCTCTGGGCAAGAGATAATGAATAGCAAATGCAAGAATTCTCCTTTTAGGGCCTGATTTATTACCCAGGACATAATAAACATTAGCCTGCTGCTGATGTGACAGTTGTGACAGCTGGAGGGGTTTGGAATGAAAGGCTGAAGCCTTAAATAAGCCTGTCAACTGAGCTTGTTATGTGGATCTTGGTTAAACACTCAGACTTTGCTTTTTGTAGCCCCAAAGAGCTCCTGCACCGTCCACACTGAAAACTTCCCAGTGAGAGCTGTGCTTTGTGTGCCAATGGCTGGCTCACCAGCAGCCAGCAGTGGCTAAGGTAAATACTTATAGGAAGTAGAGAGCTTGATCCGAGTATTTATCATGACCCATAATATTCCTCTCCCCTAGATTCATATGTTTCGCTTGTTTACGCACCTGGTTTTGTTCCTGGCTGTCATGGTGTGCCGTGTGTGTCACTCTGATGGCTGGTCCTTCACAATAGGAATGACTGTGTCAGTGGGTGCACAATAAACAGACAGGATCTTAAAAGGCAGAATCTATACATTAAAGAGCATGGAAAATGTTACCAACGTCATCTAAGCAGATCTCTCCTGGGAGGTTTAGGATTCCTACAAGTGTAGGTTCCTTCAAGGAAGGTTATTTTCCCAGCCCATGCAGGCCACTAGTCTTTTAGAGGATTTTTACTTTGTGTTTATAGTCCTGTTCACTTCAGTGATGCTCTCCAAGGAATTAAGGTAAGTTCAGATTTATTTTGCAGGACTAGAGAGTATTTTACATGAGGTAGAGACCTCCAAATGTCTCTTTTCAAACACAGTAGGGTCTATCAACCTGAAAAGTGGTGGAGAAGACTTGTGGGCAGATCCTTTCCTTTATGTGAGTTGTGTTTGTGGAGTTCTGCAGAGGAATGCTGGAGTTATAGGGCTGGGTCCCATCTTCAGTTCTGCAGCTTGGTTGCTGCTAAGCCCCTTTTTTAACATTGATTTCTGGGCTTTTTCCTGACTCACAAATGTGTTATAAAGCTCTGACTTCAGGGCATGAAATGAAATTTGTCATGCAAAATATGACTCCAGACTATCCTTGTGTAGGCCTCGTGATTTCAAAAGTAGGGAACTAGAATTCAACAGAGCTCCTTGGAAGAAGGAGCCCCTGTCTGTGCAGTGCTCTTTGCTGGAAGAGCAAGTTTAGAAGAAGAAATTATATGAGTGAAAATGTGAGTTATTTTGAAAACAGTTGAACAAAATGCTTTAGAGTAAATTAGCTTACAAGATAGAAGGGGGGAATCACTATTGTAACACACAGGTGTACATGCACATCTTAACATATACATGTTGTATAATTCAGTATACCTGATTTTAATAACTAGGGGAAAAGATCCTAATTTTTCATTTGCTAGTAAACAAGCATACCATCTGTCAGCAGAAACAAGCATAAGTCTAACCACAACCCCTTTTTAAGGAATTACATAATCATTATATATAAATGTATATTTAAAAAATTATATACTTTGTTTATTTACAAAAGCAGTCCCAGGGTTACTGCTCTGAAGTTTCTCTTTTGCTTACTTGTTGCTTTGCCTATAATCAAGCAGGATTGCAAAGCAATTAGCAAGATATCTGCTCAGCCTGCAGGTGCTATTGAAATGCTTTTAATAGTCAGGATCAAGCAGGAACTTCACTCTTCTTTATTGTCCTTTATGGTCTGAAAATACAAATATTTCTGTGGCTGAGATTATAGAGTGAAAAGATTAAAGCGAAGTGCTGCAGGAAGAAGAGCTGTACCAATTACCCTGAGAAGCAATTCTAAATAGCATTAGTGACCCAGTACTAGTGCTCTGAAAGGTGGCTGAAGAAAGATGGCACCTTCATGTTCACTCTGAGAAATGCATTTTGATAGCTTAGCATTTGTACTCAAGGTAAAATGCTGCAGCCAATGTAAATGGAGAACATTACTCTGATAGCATTATAGCTCTAATAGGTAATATAAGCTACAAGGAATGAATATGAGCCCTGTATATTTTTTCAGCAGTATTTGCTGGCATTAATAATAACAGAGCTGAAGACTTTTGCCTTTCACCAGCTGTGCAGCAGAAGCTCTTCAAGTGTAAAAGGAGAGGTGAACTTGTGTGCATTTCTGCAAACTTCACAGAAATGCTTCCTAAAGAGAAATCTTCAATCCCTGTGCACCGGGAGTCACTGAGACGCAGCAGCATCTAACATGCAGGCCTGTGTCATCTGCTGGCATCTCAGTCCCCCGTGCTGCCACTCTCAAGGACAGGCTGTCATGACACTCCATGGCCTGGCTCCTGCCTGTGCCTTGCAAAGCCACAGATTGACTCTGCTGTAGCAAGTGGTACTGTTTTGTGGTGGGCTAGGCTGCTTAGAGTTGGGAACTCATCCAGGTGTGGGGAGGTGACTAAAAGCAGTGGCTGGGAGAGCATCCAGAGGAGACACCTAAAGATGAACTTGCATCTTTTCACTCCCTGGAACTGCCACTGGATGCTGAACATCACATAGGCATTTTCTGTAGGTTCGCTGAGGGATGGTTTAGCTGATGCACAGAATTTGGGGAAGCTATTAATGAGAAACAATGCTGAGATGCAACAGCAACTGAGCTGTTCTAACCTTGATATTTTGAGAGGTAAATGCTACAGACTTCTCAGTAATGCACCTTGGAAATGTTGATGCCTTGGAGTATCAACAAAGCCTAAAAGGTGTTATAAAGTATCAGAAAGTGTTTTTAAGTGTTCTCAAGATCATTTCGTATTAGAGGTGAGTCTACTGGTGTTGTTCTGTCCCAGTCAGTTCTCTGGCTGATGCAGTGGACAGCCTTTGGTCTTAGCCAGAGGCCAGCATGGAAGACCAGGATGTGATCTCTGTACCCTTCCTTGGTGAGGGTCTCTGAGGTTTGTACCCAAGTGCTGTTGACGTAGGAGTTTGGAGGGCCACTGCCAGGGCCACTTCTCAGGACTCTGCCTTGCATGGTCCTTGGGGGTCAGGCACCTCAGAGTCCCAGCACATGAGGCATTTCTGGTGACCAGAGGCATCCAGCCACCAGGAGAGTTTGTGAGGGCTTGTTGTGCTGGTGAGCAGCTGATGGAAGAGGGGCCAAAAAGAGTGTTTTGTTCTGCACCACAGGATGTGTTTGGAGTTTCCACCAGGCATAAAATGTGTCGGGTTACCACACCACATGTGACTGCATCTGCTGGTGATGCTTAACCTAAGAAAAACACACCCTGAGCCCCCCAATAAGCAGTGTTTACTGCAGTGCCTAGAGCACAGTGTTTATAATACAGGCTCAGATTTTAAGGGATTTGGATTTCTAGCCCATTTCAGTGAAAGCTTTTGTTATCTTTCATGGAAATTGATTGCTTACCAGTAAAATCCATGCGGTTTATTGTTACAATTTAATAGGGTTTGCCTGTGAAAACAGATGTGAAAAAGCCCTTAAGTAGGTACATGCTCTGCCAGCATCCCAGTGTTCAGTGCCTGACTCAGTAGATATTTTCTCAAAGAAAAGATGTGGATAAAATTGAAATTAGCAGAAACACTCTGCAAGGAATCCTAGGAAAGGTATGAGTGGCTCCCAAAGTATTTCACAGGTGTAGACCTTTCTGCAGGTGTAGGCCTTGCTGCAGAGATCTGGGTGTAGCATGATACTCAAGAATTCCCACTTCAACTCCTTCCCACCACTATGGTTTTCTTGACACTACCCTGAAAATGGGGGCAGTGTAGCCTTCTCTAGCATGAGGGAGAGACCTTCAGGCCACAAGGACTTCTTCACTCTTACATGGGTCTAGGAGTCCAAGGGCTGTTTTGGGTGAATGTAAACCCACAATTCTATAAGAAGATTCATGTTCATACATTAATGTGATTTTTAAATAACTGGGTGGGGGATGATCACTGTAAAATTAGATCCTGGCTTTCTTTGACTTACTGCTGCTGCTGGGTTGCTGCTGCTGCCTCTGCCTCCTCTTTTACCCTGCCGTGGGTTCATTTAAATTCCCTCTAAGTGTCATTCTTGGATGTGTCTTCTCAGCTGGCTCAGGGCTTTCAGAAGAACCCAGCTAATGGGAAATGGCAACATAGGGATTTAATGGCATTTAAACTGCACGGACCTGACTTTTGCTTTCGTAAATTCATAAATCTCTTAAATAGACCACTGGAATCTTCAAAAGCTGGAACTCTTCAGAAAAGTAGGGCATGATGACGGTATATGGTGCAAAACTTTCTTAGTCTTGCATTTTAGGCTTAGCTTTGTATGTACTTTTTTCTATACAGCAAATATTCATTTACCTAAGGAAACCACTGGGTGGGAAAAACAGGCCAAGGACACAGTAAGCTTCCTGTTACTCAGAGAGAAGTACACTTTTTTAATGTGTTTTGAAGGAGGATATCTTTAATATTATATATCTGTACTTTAGGGAATGCATGAGCACTCTTGCCCTTCAGAAGCTGTATGGGCTCAGCCACTCTCCAGCCATGAGCAGCAGATGATCTGTGTCCTGGATGTGTCCAGCCCCACCATTACCTGACAGCTGAAGACTGGCACTGGGATTGTCACAGGCTCCACTCTGACCCCTGCTGTCCCAGCTGCCTCTGCCATCCCTCAAGAACTTTGTGTGGCTTTCCAAAGCCGGGAGATGACACGTGCTCTGTTTGCTTGACTGACTGTCTTGGGGTGACTTTATGATGTGTATCCCCTATTGCTGCTTTATGCACAGAAATTAATTTTGTGCCTTTCTGTGCCTTTAAACTGAGCCTGAGAGGGGGAAGAGAAAAAATCTGAGCAAAACTTTTCAAAGCAGTTTGTTCAAGGACACACACACTCCTCTGCGTCCTGCGGCGGCGAGAGGAGCAGGAGGAAGCACCCAGCTTGCTCTTCAGTCGGCTTTCAGCCCTTTTTTTCATCCAGAGGCAGACAGAGAGTTGAACTTTAGTTTTCCTGGGACTTTGGTTTTTTCCCTTCTTCTTTTTTCTGGACTGTTTCAACATCAGAACACCTCGGGAGAGTTCTCCACCGAGACCCGGAGGTGGGCCCATGACCTGGCTCCAAGGAGAGGTGAGAGAGATCTACGGAAGGACTCTGAAATTTTCCCAGGTTTTCTCTCCACAGCAAGAGGTTTTATTATTTAGCATCATTATCCTTTTTCCGTGTGTTTGTTAAATAAATAGTTTTTATCTCTTTCACTTTCCTCCAAGGAAAATTCATTTTCTCCCGAACCTGGTGGGGGAGGGATGGTTGTAACCTGCCTTCTCTCAGATGGTATTTTTCCTCCAAATTTGCCCAGACTGGCACACTGACATAGTTTTCATTAAGTGGTTTTATTTCTGTGGATTTTGCCATCCATCCTTTTCCCTCATGACCTGATAACCAAGAGCTGACTTTATGAATTAACTTGGGATTTAGTAAATTATTTCTCTTCAATGGAGGGGTAAACTTAGGCACACAGGAGATAAGCAAGTCTGACTGGAACAAGCCCTGCACTTGATCCAACACATGCCAACACAGGAACAGCTGCATCTTTGATGCTTTGGGAAATACCAAGATGGTGAACTTGGCTTTAACCTATTTTCTTCCCTCAGTGTTTTCTTCAGCCATATCTCTCTGTGGTGGTGGATTTCTTTCTCTCATTCAACCTCACATGCTCTTTACTTTGGTCATACCTGAGCTGACTGGTGTAAAACACTCAGCTCTTCACAATGGTCTCATTTTGTTGCTTTTCCAATTTAACTAATTCTTGCCCTGAGGAAACGCCATGCAATGCCCTAAAAGAAGAGGAGTGACCCATATAACCTGGGATGATTGGCTTAGGAGAGAAAGAGCCAGAGCCATAGTCTATTGTATTTGTAGAATCTTCCTACCATGTTTATAGTTTTTATGCTTTTTGTTTAATTTGTCACATGCTGAGGCTGGGATTTTTCCTAGTGACTAAAAACAGCTACAGTTATGAATGTGATCTGCACCTGGCAATTGAAGAGCATATCTGGAGATAAAAATGGAGGAGAGGTCTCTGGACAAGCCCTAAGTTTAGAGTCTGGGAGGTGGGCTGTCTGTCTGCAGTACATGGTTAAATCCCACTGCTGGCTTCTGTACAAGCTGTGTTTTGTAGGAGGTGGCCTTGGGAGACCTGCAGACAGGGAATTACTATAATCCAGCCAGGATGTCGTGAAAGCATGGATTAATATTTCATCTTCTGCCTCTGACTGTTGTCAGGCTCACTTTGTTCCTGAGCAGGGGCTGTGATCCTCAGAAGACAGTGTTGAATTAAAGATTAAGCCAGTGTTTTACTTGATGGAAAGAGAGCAGTTCTCTGTGGAGGATGGTGACAATGCGGCTCTTACCCAGTGCTGCATGTGGGGGTTTAGAGTTTCCCCAATCCAAATGACAGAGCAAAGCTGCAACGTGGTGCTGGGGATGGTGAGAAGGGAAGGATCCCTGGCAGCTCTGAGCCATGTTAATGAAAGTGACACTGGTAATTAGCCGAAGGTGAGCGAGAGGCACTGAGCGGCTCCAGGAGACGCCATTGACTGCTGTGTGTGAGAGAGCTCATCAACAACGAGCTGTAAAAGCAAAACAAGGACCTGCTGGGAAAAATGGAAGCTGCAAGGAAACCAGCACGGGTCGACAGAGAGCCCAGGTCAGAGCCTTCCCTCAGGTCAGAGATGTGACTGGGCAGCCCTCTTTGCAGGAAACAACTCACTTAGGCTGCCAGAGCTCTCTGCACGGAAACTGATTTCTGGTTGAATGATTTGTATCTCTTTGATCACAAACCAGTTCTGATTGGTTAAGTCAAGTGAATATCAGCCTGATTAAAACCAACCCAAGAGATTCTGTGCACATTAGTTCAGCTTTTCAGTTAAAACAGCTCAGTTGGGGTTTTTGGTGTTGTTTTTAAATACAGACCAGACCTCACCATGATACCTGGCTATCTCTTCTTTGGACAGCTGGCACACAGCACTTTTCCCTTGGCATTCTCTGAGCACAGTATCCTAGTCGGTCATGCAAATCTTGAGACAGTTGAGGGTTTTTAAGGCTCATAAGTGGGCAAATTGCTGGGCAAGTGATCGCCCTAGAATGTGGAGGATGCAGTCTGAGCATACAACCAAAAGCAGTGCCCATCGGTCACCATGATCAAGATGGCCACTGTCACACAGCAACATCTGGGTCTTGTAGCTCAGCCACTTGGTACCTGACAGTTTCTCCTAGCAAAGAGCAGGTGCAGACTCTTATGAGGGCTGGAAACCCTTCAGAAAGCTAAAAAGGCTCTTGCAGAAGAGCTGGGAAACCACAGGCAAACACTGCTCATTGTGCCTGTGAACAGTAAAAAAAGGATAATGCAGTCAATCACGCAAAGAATAAACCCCACATTTTTCAAAAGCCACAGGTGAGAAACTGATAATGAAAAACACCCACAAAGTATGTTTTTATGAACACGTTAGTGGAATTTCTGTTTGCTAAACAACTTTTTGAGACCAAAACAAAGAAAAATTAGTTTAATATGGCTGGTCTGTTCAGTTCTATTGCTCACCAAACAAATGTTTTATTTCACTCATATGAATACACTTCAGGAGGCTGCAACTGCAGCTTTTTGAAAAGGATACCAGGCGGTCAAAGACCACATTTCATTTGCACAAAAGTTGGGTAAATGCTGCGTGACGACTATTCCACTACACTTCCCTGGGAAAGCAGCCAAGCTCATTATAGAGCATGTCTGCTCTCAGTACAACTATGTTTGTATATTCTTTTGAAACACCACTTTGGTTTGGAGCAGAACTTTTAGTGGGGCCATTACTTAAATTCCCCACTTACTTATTGATTTGTGTTCCATTAGCACTCTCACACAATAACGCAGAACATCCCCACACTACTGGCTTCTGCAAAAAGCTGGCTTCAGTATAGTGGCAGCAAACACAAGGAAACCTTAACTCCCTGCTGCTGCATGTGGTGTGAAAGTAAATATTTTACCACCTTTGTCAGCAGAAAGCTGTGTACAGAGACTCAGGAGGCACCTTTTGTGGTTAGCACCTCTCTGAGCTGACTTCAGTTACTATGGCACCAAGAGTAAAAATCCCGTTGGCACCTGCACACGCACGGAGCAGAGATGTTCCTGCAGTTCCTGTGCCCCTTTCCTGATCCACATTTACAGGAGCTCACTGCTCCATCAGTACCTTGTGAGAGACCACTGAATGCATCCAGGATGGCATCCACAAACACAGATTTTGCACATCTGCCTCTGGAGGGTTTCTGTTAAATTTTTATCATTTTGGGAGGGAGGGCTTGGGCAAACCATCATTCATGTGGGAAGCTGCTACAATGGGAAGGGGAAAATGAACCACCTGTATCCATTTTCCCAACCTCTTCTGTTTCCCTGAGAGAGGACTGAAACAGCAGCATTTGGCCCACTAATTATCCACAAACCTATATACAGTTTTATAGATATAAAAGCATGCTACAGCCATTGTAAATTCAAATGTGCCAAGAGAAGTGGCAAATTTAAACCTGACTAGGCAAAATTAATGTGCATAATAACTTTAAGTATCCAGTGAAGTACAATTTTCACATAATCCCCGCCTCTTTCCATGCAAGGGCTACATAGTGTTCAGTGAAAAGGCAGCTGGTCTGTTTTCCCTTTGCAGCCTCCATAATATACCCCAAATGATTTGTTCCTCTTACACAACAATTATTTACTACTGGCTTTTTGAGAGACGGTCATCATTAACATATATAAGTGCTCCACATTATCACTAGGAGGTAAGAGTCTTCTTATACGTATATGTGTTAATAATATATGTTTAGAAGATTGTAAATATGTATGTATACATATGTTTTATATATGTCTCTCATTATTACTTTATATATTAATATGTTTGTGTGTGACTGTGTTATCAGTATGTAGTTTTATAGGTACGGTTTAGTGTAATACCATGCATATTAAAATAATTATATAGATGTTTTCTAGGTGGGGACCTGATTTGGAGCATACAGTTTGCCAAGTCTGGGAGATCCTTATTTAGCATATTTAGCATTATAAAGCACATCTCAGTATCAGCATTGATTTGGTTGATATAATTTATACTTCCCAGTGGTCAACAGCTCCACAGCCAAAGAAAAAGGTCCAGAGTTTATGATTTTTTTCCATAAATGCTATATTTAACTGTACATAGGAATTCTTCAGACAGAAGAAAATTCCTGTTCTCCAAAACAAGATGAGCTGGCCCTTCTCATTTTCCAGGCTTCTTTTCCAACACTGTGACAGCCTGTGATACCTTTGGAGGTATCTATGAATACCTTTTTGTTTTTTTCCTTATTTGGATGATGCCCAGCACAGTGGCTGGTACTGGGCGATGGGGAAGATGGTGCCTTCTGGGACGAAGGCTACTGGGGACCCCCATGTGGAAGCTCTTCCTCACCAGAGATGAGAGCACAACATAATCTTAGAGAATGTTGTGAAGCAGTTGGACTTTCACCTCCCACTGTCACTGTATTAAATCCCTGTTAGTGCAGTTACTGCAGTTCAGTCAGCCCCTGGGGCTGGGAGCTTCCTGGGAGCATCGTGGTGAGGCGCTCCCGGTGTACCAAGACACGCAGTGGCTGTGACAGTAGGCACAGTCCCTACTCCAGCTACCACACTCCAGAACATTCTTCCCACCAATGTGCCTGACTGCAGCCTGGCACTGAAGGCAGGTAGAAAACCTTCCTCTGCCCTAGGAATAAATGTCCCTTTTCCCTCCGAGGAGCATCTTTCTGCAGTGGCACCTCTGCCTTCCCTCAGGGGCCCCAGCTGCCAGGAGGTGCTGCCAAGGGTTTGCTTGCTCTGTTTTAGGAGGTAAACTGTGCTGCTTGAGTGACCAGGAGCAACCTGAAGTGCAGCCAGTATTGCCTGAGATTTCATAGCTGTGGGTCTCTTGGGAAAAAAAATCCACAACAAAACACAGATCAAACCACTCTATTTGTGCTGAAATCCAACAGAAGTCAAATCCTCCTCAGCAGCAGCAGCTCAGGGGGCAGATGGCTGAAAGCAAGCCAGGTGTGCCTCCTCCTCCTCCACTGTGGTCTGTTTGCCACAGGTTTCAGGAAGTGTTTCGTGGGAGCTTTGCCCACTACAACCTTCAGACAGGCAACATAAACAGCAAGTGAGGGGTGCAGCCTTTAGGGTAAGGACAGTGATGAAGAGGAGAAGACAGCTGGGGGGCAGTGAGGCAGCAGGGGAGGAAGACAATGAGGACAGACACCTGTGGCCTGCACTTCCAAAACTAGCAAGTGTAAAGCTTTACACAGATGCCCAACAAGGAGTCACACTGCAAGGATACTGGGAGACCACCAGCTTGCAGCAGAGCAACATGGACACAGGCCAGCAAAGCAATGACTTCTCTCTCCAGCGAGATGACCAGCCAAAACCTGCTGGGGAACAAATGTAGTGGTTTTCCTTCACTCCTAGGGAAAAAATTCACAAGGAGTGGAACTTAACTCACAGTAACTCCTTCCAGGGAAACCAAACTGCTTTCAGGTGGTGCTGATGAGTCCTTTGGTGAAAGTGAATAGGCTTTTAGATCTACTGGAAAGTCAAAGGCAGCATCCCCAAACACCTGTGAAGAATGAGGGTGCCAAATAGGTTTAACAGCTTGTGCCTCTTTTAATGGAAATATCACATTTTTGCACATAAACACAGTAAAGTACAAAGGATTAGAAAATAGGCTTAATTTTCAGACCCTAATTCTAGCATTCTGTACGTTAATCCCTGAGAGCACCTGTCAATTGTCGGTCTCTTGCAGGTGGTACTGAAAGTGCAAATTCAAGTGCTCAGCTGCAGCACAGGTTGCTTTTCAGATACCAAATCTGGGTGCTAAATCTTCAAAACCCTGGGTTGGCAGTAAACAAAAATTAACAGTTAAACCATTCAATCCAGTGTACCAGTCTGAAATCTATCCTGATACCTTTGCCACAGACAGCCAAAAGATTGTCTTCCTGCTTTCCAAAGAAACGAGTTCAGCTTGTATTCTGGCCGCTCCAAAGCCATTACAACATTGGTGCCTATGAATTGCACAGCACTGATGCACTTGAGGGTTAAAACCTTCTTCATATTCCCAGGACTAGGCAGGTGTATTAGCAGGTGCATATTCCTCCAGCTCTGACCTAGGAGGCTACCTGGCAATGCAGTCTGGCCAGCACAGAAGTACAAAGAACAGGCTGTGTGGAAAAACCCCTGTTTCACACATCTGTCCTAACCTCTGTCAGACCCCGGAGACAGGAGCTGGCAGTGCTGATTTGGGTGCTAGTTTTCAGTCGACTGAATTTATTTCTCCCATGACATGCACTGTTTCATTACAAATTCAGTGAGACTGTGGCCAGCCTTTGTGCTCTGGGACTAAAGGATGGAAAAGTTTCCCCTCTCTTTAATTGAGGGGAGAAGCTGGTGACAGCAGCAGCTGGGGTCTGCCTGGGCTCCAGTACAGCAACACCTTCAGGAGGACACACTGCAGCACATTTCAGTTCAAATGTGGGCAAAGCCTGAGCAAAACCTTATCCTGAGCATTTGGTCTGTGCTGTTGGCCTTGGACCTCTACTTCTATGAGTGTGGTCTTTCTTCAGCAAGCAGAAGGTTTACAGCCCTTCCTTATCAGAATTTGCCAGGGCTTGGCTTGCTGTTCAGGCCGACTGCTGGTACAACCAGAGGAAGCTTTAATGTGGAGCACAGGAACCTACAGCAACCCGTGGGAACTGCCACTTGGAGATGTACTTCGACACTAGGGAAGGTTTTCTCCCAGTGTAGGGACAGAGGGGTGAGGTACTGCCCTCTTCGGGCACCCAGAGGTGTAGTACCAAAGCTTGCAGGGACATCTGGTCGCATCAGTGGCTGAGCTGCCTGGTACTGCATCTCTGACTGGGTATTGTCAGCATATAGCTGGATTTGACACCTCTGAAAGCTGCATAATATTCTTGTCCTGTCTATAATCTGGAAAGCCTCACAATAAACCTGGTGAGTTTTTCAAAAAAAACCTTAAATATCAACCTAAAAAATATCCACTGTGCTTCACCCATCTCCCTTATTTCACAGTCAAAAGCAATGACAAAAACTTCCCTGAGACTAAAGAGGAGACAACAGACAATGAATAAAGGGAAATCTAGTGGGGGAGGCAAATCTTAGGTGATGATGGCAATCAAAAATTATCTCATCTTCTCTATGTCTTCAAAGAAATCAGTCCCTGCACATGATTTATACTTGCAGAAGATGTGAATGCCTCAACTGCAGAGATATTTAATATTAAGCCCTTTTTAGATTCAACAGAGCAAACAATAGCATTAAGAACTGCATCCATACAGACTGTATAGACCTGTAGAGTTTAATACCTGTACTTAAAATCTGTTTACTGGAATAGAAATAAAGTGCTTAGTATACCCATAACAATTGTAGAACTGGATTTTCACTGCCAACCAACACTGTGATCAATTTTAAAGTTTTAATTATTACTATAAACCTTTGCAATATGTCTACCTAAGGAAGGAGAGGGAGGAATGTCTAGTGTCAAAAACACAGGTCCTTAATTTTGTCCATTACAAAATGAACAAACACAAAATACAATCCTTTCACACACATGTTTTGCAAGCTCTTTCTCAGCCATTCACCTGGAGCTGGAAAAACAGGAATCCACAAGAGGACTGCACCACTTAGAACTTCCTGTCAACAGCAGACAGGTAAACTTAGTAAGTCTTCCACCTCAAAATACCTTCCTGCTCCACCATCAGACATGCTGTGGCATAGCCCTTGCTGTATCTGTATTTCTGCTCCTTAAAGGCCATGGCTCAGTATTCCAGCTCCATGAGCAGTGGGCATGCACAAAGGCAGTCAGTCTGTTACCTTGCTAGGGTAACAGGACTCAGTGGCTCAAGAACCTTCTCAGCAACTGCCTTTAAATCAGGTCCTGCTTTGGGCAGGAGACACCTGCCTCGGCTTTTGAGCCTCTGCTGCTCTATTCTTCTCCTGTTCCTCTGCCTTCCTCCGCTCCTCTTTTAGCTCCTTGTATCTCCATTTGGGAATCTGCAGATAGGGGTCATCCTTTGCACTGCTCCTCCTTCTGGCCTTTTCTGGCTGGAAGGTGGGTGGGGGAGCCTTGCTGACACGGACTTTGGGGATGACAAATCCCGGCCGGACACTGCTCCGTCGAAGCAGATGGAGCGGCAGGAGGCTTGCTTTCCTCGTGGCTACCGCGTTCACTTGGGACATTGAAACGCTGATGGGCTGCAGGCTGGCTCGACGCTCCTTCTTCTTGGGGATCACTGTGACTTTGGAGTTCTGAAAGAGCTTCTCGTAGCTGCTGATGTGATCTTTGTCGTGAAATCGGATCTCCTCTGCTCTCTGCTTCCTAAGGATTTCCTGCACTGCCAGTCTGCGTTTCCCCACACAAGGTGGGCTGCCTGGGCACACAGTCTGGCACGCCAGAGCAATGAAGGGACTTCCCAAGCTTGTTGTCACCTTCACCATGTGGTCAAGGACCCCGTCCTCTTCTGGGCCATAGAAAGATCGGAATGAGACAGCTGCCCTTACACACTCAGAAACCTTCTGCAAACAGCTTTTTGGCTCTGCAGCCTTGGCAAGAAGTTCCTTCATTTTTGGCCATTCTGGTTTATATTGATCAGAAAGCTGTTCTGGGCATGGCCTATCCATCAGCTTCTGCATGACCAAGGCAGACTCTGATCTTCCTGTGAAACAAGCCCATTCCCATGAAGTCAGTCCACGGCTTGGGTCAGTTGCATGAACATTTGCCCCTCAAAAAAAAAAAAAAAAAAAAAAAAAAAAAAAAAAAAAAAAAGAAAAACAATTAGTGTTAATTAATTAAACCACCTACACTCCTGTTGCTGTGATCAGAGGTGAGTCCAGCAAACCCCTGCAATACAACATAAATACACAATAATATTTGTGTCAAAATAAACATGGAATTAAGGACAGATCAGGTTCCTGACTTTCTGAACTCCTTATTTATTTAAAACAAGATAAAAGACATTAAGACTTATATATGAAATTCTCTTTAAGTTACAAATAATGAAAAAATTAACTTTACCTGCATTTAATCTTGACTGACATTTTAATATTCATTCCCTTGAGCTCACAGGGAAAGAGTTACAGATATGGAAAGAAACAATTCTCCCCATATAAAATAGTGGACTTTGTACCAGTCACTGCCACTTGGAAGAAAGAGGTTAATGACCGGAAGTTCCATGAAAATATCCACTCACTGCTCACTAGGGGTAATAATGAATTTCTTTAAAAGCATTAAAAATGGAAAAAAATAGAAAGCAAAAAAGGGGGAAATAGACAAAACAACAAATGTGCAATTCATGCTCTCTTACATCTGAAAGGACCCTGTAGGATTAGGAAATGTTGAGAGGATGGTAACAAGAGTGATTAAATATAAGGAAAGTTTCCATAAATATCAGAGAGTGGATAATGGGTGAGATAGACCTTTAGTCTGAGCCCAGAGCAGCTGTTCTCATCTACCTGAGATTACCAGCCCTAAGGAAATGAAGTAATTGTTAGCCAAAACACTCTGCTATTGCCAAGTAGACCAGTCGTAACAGGCAGCTGGGATACAGGCTACACAGCAGAGGCTTAGACATTTGAAGTGTTATGTCCTGGAAGGAAATTGTTTCTAGTGGCCTATCCTCCTCCCATTCCCAATTTATAATCTTTATCCTTCCAATTCTTATATCTTTCCCCATCACCATTCTTTTTTTTTTCTTATATATCTGCATCCTTCTCCATCTTTACATTCCTTTTGATCTCTCCACCTTCCTATAAGACCTGTTGGCTTTTGCCCTTGTTCTTCACTCTTTTGTTTTCAAGTGGAGTTACACTCCTCCTCCAGGGCACTTGGATGCTTGAAGAGAGGATACAAGAGCATCAGGAGAAGCAGGCATCCTAGTCTGCTCTATGGTTTCCTTTACAACTTCTTTAGTACCATATCCACATCCCTTGGCAACCAGAAAACTGCAGGGAAGTCCTCCCATGATATTAGAGTGGGACTGTGGGCATTTGTCAATGAGGGTGGCATGTGCCCAGCCCTGCTCACAGAGAAAGCTCAATTCAGAGTGCACCTGTGAAGAATTGCTGCAGAACAATGAGCAGCAGCAAGTGGTTTTGGAAGCTGAAGTTAGCAGGATACTGTTGGAAAAACCCAACAGATTACAGCTGGTGAGCGCTAAAGGATACAAAAGACCTGTCCAAAAACTGGCTTGATGGCACCTATTAAATAGAATCTCAGAGATGTGTCAAGGACTTGATAATTGGCACCACATCCTGTGCTTCGCATCCAAGTGATCCTGGGCACACCACCTGGGCACACACATCTTGATGTTTTACAGTATATGGGTATGAAGGTGAATGAATGAAATCAATAGAATGAGTGACCACTCTGGTGTCAGGCAGACAAGTTCTTAAGCTGAAAATCCTTTGTTTTATATCCTGCCTTTGAACTCTGACAGATCTCAGAGGGAGCTTTGCACACTCCAGTCTGCAGACTGTTCAGCAGGTCTGCACCATGCTCCCTGTGACAGGCACGGGCTCTTTGCCCAGCTGCCTTCAACATACTGAGCTCTGCAATGTTCAGTCATGGTTTACTCATATCTCTGGCCCTGCAGATATTTTCTGGGTTTCTTGAAAGAGTTTAAAGGGCTTTTTGCATTTATTGAAGGGCTTCTTTACCAGATGAAGGACCATTTTCAAACAGCAAACACAAAACTGACCTACACAGATTTTGTCACAAAAGCGACAGAATGTCCCATTGCTTTGCAAGGAGATGTCCAGAGACCTGAGGAAAAGGCCAGAGAATACCATGATAATTTTTTTTCAGGATGGATTACCTTGGAGACAGCATTTCAAACTAGAATTAGGAGTAAAAATAAGGAAAGGCAACCACAAACCAGTTTGTAATGGGTTCAGTACACCCTTTCCCACAAAGGATGTTTTGTCATTACAGGAAAATAAAGGGAAAAAGAGAGCACGGGGAAAGTGATAAACCCCTCAATTTTAACTCTATTAAGTTAATTCCTAAGTCTTTGAGAAAATCCCTAAAGAGAGGATGCTGGAGATACAGAACAAGAATGGATGTGGAAGGAGACACCCTAAGCAATATTGCTGATCACAGTTTAAGGGTAATTTAAGTGAAATTTGCAGAAAGAACCACTCAGAGAGAGCACCAGGGCACTGCAGGGAGTCAAGCATGGGGCCCAGATTGGAAGGCAGAAAGGAGCCAAAGAGGAGGAAGAGTCAATCAAATTAAAGAGTTCACCAGCTGTGGATTTGAAGAAAGGATTTCAAGGTCTTAAAGGCAGAAGGGCTTGATGAAGTTCATGACTGCAGAAATTACAGATCAATCAGTGAGGGGAGGGGATAAGATGTACAAACACATGACCTCCTGCTTCACTAACTTGTTTTTGAACTTTCCTACCCAAGCTTCCTACTCTTGAATCTGTCCCATCTCAGGTTAGCCTCTTTCCCTGGTCCCTTCTTAACACTTGCCTGGGTCTGAACTCCTTCCCACAAGAGCTGACTGTGACTGTGGCAAACTGTGTGGAAGTTGTTTCCTTGGTGTACATATAACAGGCAAGGTATTAATACAGGAAGAAGAGCAGCTAAAGGAATTGTCTTCAAACACCATATTTAATTCTCAGTTTGTAAGCAAGCAAGAGGTACAGACAGCTGCTTAGCACTATCCTCAAGAAAAAGTCAGTCCAGTTCTGCTATGGTGCAGCTGTGAGACCTTGGAGCAGAGTAGTTCAAAAAGAACAGTGTGAGAAAGTGCTCACTGGGGGCTCCCCACCTTTGCTTGGGGGCTGCACTCAGCTCTGGTCCTTGTCTGGGCTGTGCCTGTACTTGGCCATGTGCCCTCCTGGTCTGGACCCTGACTCACAGAGTTAATTTTGTGTTTGACCTCAGATCCACCTTGTCTCTATGGGCTTGCCCTTATCATCATGGACTTGCCTGGCAATCCCTGTGGTGCTGGCTGATCCAGGTTCTCACCAGCCCTGCCATGCTCCTTAAAGGATTGCCTTTGTTGATGAGGCTGGTGCCGGGGCCTTCCTGTCACCCTTGGCTCACTTCCCTTTGAGGAGAAGCCCACTCCTTCTGACAGATGAGTCCCCAGGTGTTTTGGAAACTTTATCTCAGAAAACAATACTACAGAGTATTGAAATCCCAACCTTTTAACAGAAATCAATGCTGACTTTGTACCTTGTATCACAAAATCTCTTCTAAGGCATGATTTACCATAGTTTTATTGATTTTCTGCACAAATCAGGAGACATTCCTGAACAAACTTGTCATTCAGCAGAATGCCTTATCTGGAACAGACATGAGTAGTCATGTCCCTTTGTAAACGTGATAGCAGTCTTATGGAACCAATTGTCATTTCAGTGTAAATATAGCCTACAAGTTTTCTTTCAGGAATGCTGTACTTGCCTTGCTTTTCCTAAAAGTTGCCCTGAACATCATTTTCAGCACAGTTAGTTTGAATACACATGCTCCTTTAGGATATAAATATCCTATTTTATTAAGACTTCATGTCCTTTTGAGATGCAGAACTGGCATCCTGAGTTTAAAGACAGGGGCTGAGGTGGCTCAGGCTCTGTTACCAGCCCAGTGTTTAAAGCCCAGTCTCCAGATCCAGGGCCACTCCAACAGCACTACTAAAGCAGCACTGAGTTTACACTGGAGATTACAGCAGGGCTTGACACGTGAATAACAACCAGCATTTCTGGCTGGCTCTCCTGATGAGCGCTGGCAGTGGCGCGGTGCTGGCAGCGCAGCAGCCTGTGACAAACTGCCGGTGGGAGACCGGGCCCACCCTTCACCCGCTGTGCACTCACGAATGGCAAATTCGCATGTTCCAAAGACTCCCTCTGAAAGAGCAACATTATGGCCAAGTGTCTCAGAGTGCCTTAATCTTGTAGTGATTGACCTTGGCCCGCCTCCAGGAACTCAAATTTCAGAAAGAGCAGTCACTGGCAATCCAGCTCCGACCATCTGTCACACATTGCTGTTACCTCTTTCCCCATCTGACTGTGCTAAAACCATGCTAAGGCAGCTAGGAAGGTGAGTTATTTTGCTTTACTGACCTCCTGCATTGCCATAAGTAGCTGGCCATCAGTAGAGGTCTTACCCAAGCCACTGAACAGGTACTGGGTTTAAAAACCTCCTGGCTGTAACTCTTTTCTAAACGCACATAACTGCTTTGTAGCTGTGCAAGTAGACCCACAGCTGACTATGGGTGTTTCCCCTCTATGTTGCCATACATTTTTATATTTTGATATAGAATTTTGCTGGTTTGTCAAATTGATTTTCTCACCAAATCTTTTAATAACAACTTCTTTTACCTTCTTCAGCACACTAGCACTTCATTGTCAGCAGCCACTCAGAGTCCCATAAGTCTCAAACTACTTCTAAATCCATTCTGAATGAGCATTTCCCTCCTGCCCTCCCTCCATGTCACCAGATTGTGCAGTGCTCAAAAATACTCAGATATTAAAATGGGTGCACGCAATTTACCGCACTTCCTTCGTGGCCCCTATTTTCAGCTGAAAATGTGAGGAACTGCAAGTACTCACCGAAACTGCAATTTAGAAAACCAAAAGTATATTAACTCTATAGATCTTTAGTCAGTGGATGATCTTTGGTATCCTCAGTATCTCTGATGCAAAAACAGGCTGATAAAACTTTCTGTAGGCAAACTCAAGATGGAGGCTAAGAAAGCCATTTTCTGGCTGGCCAAAGGTTTGTTCTCCCCAATATTCTGTTTTCTTATGAATCATGGAAACAAGAAGTGGCTGTTCAGATGCCAGAGGCAGCAACCAAAGCAGTGAACTTTGATATTGATACTTTTTGTATAAGAATCAGAATAATAAGTACTGTGTTATTTACATAGCTGAAAGGTTGTGAAACAGGTTTTAGTGACCCAAACAGAATGAACGGGCTTCCCTCAGATCTCTAGTGATAATAACAGGTCATGACACTGTAAGACCAATTTGACAAGTCAGAAAATCATAGGATTGGAGCTTCATTTTAAGTGATGATTTATAACACACAATGGAAAATTCTGAACTAGCATCTGCATGAAGTATGTGTGAGTCCAGAAAGTGCATCTGCTTCTAGCAGTGTTTGAGCTCTGACAACAGTTTCATAATTTTTTGTCATAAAAATTTAACTCTGAAATGAATGATCCAATTCCTAAGCCTTTGTTCCAGTGTAAGAGGCTACAGAACCTAGCAGAAAATAACACACCAGTTACCACATCATATTTTCTGTGTCATATCAATGACACAGAAATACTATCATATCTGTCTAGAAACTGGATATTATGAAATGAAGGATAGTAATATCACTAGGCTTGATAAAAGCCTGTGACTTAAAATATTCTGATTATGAGGGGTTAGACTCTTGTGACAGCAAAATCACTGAAATGAACTCCTTATTCAAGATCTTCCTCAATGAAATGGACCTGTAGGACTCTTGATCTAGACACTAACAATACTCATATTCCATTTGTTATTATTTCCATAATATTTAATTCATGTCATAGATTTGCAACTGAAAAACAAGAATATATACTAATATAAGCTAGATATTTAATTATTATCTACCAGTTTATATACCAGTTACGTCATATAAAAAAAACCATGCAATATTGTGGCTGAAAGATGCTGTATGTTAGGACTGCTCTTGTAGAGGCTGCTGCCCCTCAAGAGGTCTTCTGAGTCTTCTCTCCAGGACCCCTTCACTTGCAATGCAATACAGCTGGAATCTCAACTGCAGACAAGAGCCAAGAGCGAGAAACATAATTCCTGTTCTCAGAGACCTGCTCAATCCCTGTGCCTCAGCTCCCTCCTTGCAGCAGAGACAGACCTGCTGGTGCCCTGTTGCCCATAAACCTGGAGACCAAACTCAGAGCTATAGAGGTATTAAAAAAATCCTAAAGTCACCAAATTTCCCACCAATGTTCCCTGTGGGATATGGCCCCTACACCCGACTCTCCTGACAGGAGCCTGAGACCCCAAAGCTTTCCAGTCCCTGCCACAGTTTGAGGCAGAAGTGGAGGTCTGGCTCTGGTCCCACCCTTGCACTGTCACACACAGAGCTGACAGCAAGAGCCCTGTGAGCCTTTCCCACCTCTGTCATGGATTTCGTTAAATTCTGTTCTACAAATTTTGATGATCCTGCTCCCCAAACTCTCCTGGGGACAATCAGTCTCACCCTGAGAGTTCTAGGAAAGCTCCTGAGTGAGTTTGTACAGGCAAACTGAGTGCTCCCCCCGAATGAGCCTTCACTGCCTTGACTATGGCTTATTTAAAAGCTGCACCCATTTCCAGGGAAGGCTGTACTACAGTTCTCAGAGGAAGCACCCCAAGAGCCAGTTTTCTTCTTGGTAGTTGTTAGTATTTAGTTAGATGATGACAAAGAAGAAGCAAAAGGCTTTGTATACCTGCCATCACCAAGGCTTTCACACATTCCGTTCGGCCCTGCATTGCAGATTTCATCAGTGCTGTGAATCCAAACGCATTCCTCTTCTCAATATCAAGCCCGGGAAAATAGTTCAATAAATAATTTGTAATGGTTATGTGCCCTTTAAAGAAACAAAAGAAACAGAAAAACAATATGTCACAGAATGAAGGTTCTGTTTCAAGGATTAACCAAAAATTTACTCCTGCAGGTCTGATAAATGGAAAATGCAGATAATTAATAAGATCTCTTTTCTTAGTGTCCTCTTCCACTCATTGCAGTCATCAGCCTTAGGGTTAAGTGGCCCTGACTTGTGACCAGAATGCTGGGATAGAAGGTGGAAAACATGGGTTCCCACCTTCTCTCAAGTTGCTCTCCTTTCTGAAAAGTCAGTTTAAGGTAAGGGAATAATTGAAGACCAGAGGTAGTCACTCTGAGGTTGCAAGGGGCCCCAGTTTCTTGACTCAGTGAGTAGCACTGCAAAGGGAATCCCTACAGCTTACGGAAGGAAGTTCCATCTTGTCTTGGGGTGACTTTATGATCCTGGATCCTCTATTGCCTGCTTATTCCCCAGACATGAATCCTGTGCCTTTCTGTGCCTGTCAGCCAGATCCGAGAGATGGGGGGGAAAGGTGGTGGAATTCCTTTGGCAGCTGTGTTCGAAAACACAGATAGCTCCCTCGTGCTCTGTCCCCAGCGCTCGGCTCTGCAGCAGGGAAGAGAGTTGTATTCTCTTGCTTTTTTTGCTAGCTTCTCGTTCATTAGCTGAGGCAGGAGTTTTCCTGTGACTGTGGCTTCTTCTTCCCAAACTGGAACTGTTCAGCTTTGCTCCGGTCCGGAACACCATCACCGGGAGGCCCCACACTGCAGCCCGGAGGGGCCCACGACACACCCCAGCTCCAGAGAGAGCAGAGCCACACCTACAGAAAGGACTCTGAATCTACCAGGTCTTCTTCACAGCGAGAGGTTTTATTACCTAACATTATTCATTTTTTCCCCATTGTACCTGAGCGCACCTTGCTTGTTAAATAAACAGGTTTTTTCACTTTCCTCCAGAGATTCTTTCCGAACCAGGGTGAGGGAGGTGCTGCTGAAATCTACCTTCTATTCAAGGACACGTTCATTTCAGATGTTTCCTCCCAATTTGTCTCAAACCAAGACATGTCACTGGGGGAAGTGACTGCAAAGGTTCAGCTTTTCCCCTCCTCTGGTAAATTTGAGCCTTAGAATCATGGTGCTTCATTAAAAAGTGATGATTGCACACAGTTATTCCAGCCAATAATGCTAATGAACCATGTCAGGCCTGATACAAGAGAAAGGAATATTTTGTGTAGGATCTCACATTTTTATTTTTCCATCTGACAGTGTAAAGCCACTTGTCTACTCTCCTGCAGTTGGAAAATTGAACTGATGTTCAGTTTTGGTAGTAAAATGAATTATTTAAGTTCTGTTTCTAAAAGCAACTGTTGTTGCCATTCATGTGCCTTATATGCCAGGATAACTGGTGTCTGCAAGGCTATACTGAGGAGCTGAACACATCTCTAGCTAAATGGTTGGAAGACCAATTAAGACATCAAATCTTTATAATTGGACTATCAGACGAATAGCTAGTGCCATAATGACTCATTCAAAACAGTTTTTCCTCCACTTGTCAATCATTTTATGATGCTTTGATGCTCTATAAAATAATGCCGTCTGTCAGGCAGCTGCAACAATCACAATTTAATTAGTAGGAGATGTAAAAGTATTCTCTCATCTCACTCTGCAGTCCAGCTGACTATTCTGTAATGCATGCCATTCAAATTCATCTAGAAATGTTACTGAAGCAGATTATAATTCATACAGGACAATTTAAAAGTCTATAGCGTCACATCTGGTGTCGATTTCATCAGCAGCCACTTTGTACCAACACAGTCCTCCATTCACTTTGAAAAGCAGGCTAAGAAAGTCTTTACCAATTAATTTAAGATGTGTTGCAGGTTTACTTTCTCTCCTATAATTTTTTTGACTGTTACCTTTCTGCATAACTGGAGACTCTCATGAAACCTGAGCAAATGTAGAGATAGTGCAGATCACACGAGCAACTCCCAAGTCAGAGAAAACCAAATAAATAGCTCCCTGTACCTTGAGCAATCCAATGAGAATGAAATATAAAAATTCAGCAAACCATAACAAGCTGAACAAAGCCAAAGTGAACTGGGTTCAGGGCAGGATCATGTGACCTGGTCCAGCTTACTCAATACAGAGGCTTCAGCTTTACTGATTTTTTGGCATAAAATCAAATCCTAGCAAGGAATCAGTTGCTACTGGGAGAATCTTTGTGCCCAAATTGTTTTGCAGGACACTCTCTGTTTCAGTGATGTAGAGCATGTGTCTTCATGAAGGCTTCGGAACAGTTGAAATACTGCTTTTTGACCACAAAAAACAGAGGCAAACTGAAACAACTAGAAATAATAAGACGGAAGATTTTTCAGGAGTTATTACATCACTAAAGATGTTCTTCCCTTTGCCTAAAGTATAATTACAGTAAGAGATGTTTTGCAAATCTGGGGTGATCCTGAATTAATCCTGAAAATCTTGCTTAACCAAAACTCTCCAGGGGACTAGAAAAGGCCTCAAATGAGACCAAAAAAATTATCAGCAGTAAAATAAGAAAGAAAATTAAAAGTTTGTGATTCCCAGAAGTTTTGTGTCTCAGGGATTCCTGAAAACCACTGCAATTTTAATCTGGAGGATATTCTGTGCTCTGAGGTTTGCTTCAGATTTCCAGTTCAAACAGATATCAAATGCAAAGCAAAATTCAGAGCTGCCAAGTTTTAGTTCAAACCCTGTCATACACTTTTGATTTAAGGCCATAAAGTTTGCTTTGGTTCTCCTGTGTCTGGGTGAACAAGCAGCCTGTACCTAATTGAGTGAGTCTCCTGTGATGCAAAGTCTGCTGTGCAAGCCGTATGCATCTCTAAAATAAACGAGCCTGGACTCAGCCAGTTTGGTTATACTGAATTCAAACAGGCTCTTGCTGTTTGTAAGCCAGCTCTATCTCCTACCAGAACTGGCATGCTAAGGGTACACTTCTTCTCCCTGAAAGCCATATATAGAGATCAGCACAGATGTCTGTAATAGCTTAATTCACTTAATTGCTGCCACAAAGGAAAGGCCTATAATGATGACAATATTGCCTAATAATTTGTGTAACACAGGCAGAAGTATAAGCTGCATAGTAAGGAAGATGCTTTGTCAAGCAACATTTCACTCCTGAATTGTACCTGCAAAATGCTTGTGTTTGGCCTGCAGTTAGTGAATGCTTTCTCACAGTTCGATGGAACCAAGGACACCCAGAATGCTTTTTCCTCTGGGCGTTTTAGGTGTTTGTGTTCTCATGTCTTTCTTAATAAACAGTAACTGGGATAACTTCCAATTTGTGTTCCCAGCTCTACAGCCTTGCCCCAAACTGATGGCTGTAACATAAAACATCTATACTTTGTAAGCAAATACAACTCCCTCTGAACACCAGTGTATGCCAATTACTATACACTGATGTAGCTATGTCCCCATCAGCAGGAGAACTGAGAAAAAAAAGTAATTTTCCTTCTTTTCCCATTTTTTTTTAAAGTCACTCTCCTTCCTCCCTTTCTTTCCACATCTTATTTCAATTGCTTGTTTCTATCAATCTCCCATTTTTTTCTGCATTGTCCTTGCACTATTGCTTAGTGTGTAACTCTGAAACTTCATACAGCCTGTTAGCTACTGTTCTCCCATGCTGGTTAGACATAACAAAGCCTCTCTAGCCTTGCACTTCAAGGACACCTTGTTGTCCCAGGCCCTGAAATATGTAAACTAAAGCCTCTGAACAGGGGGAGGGGGGAAACTTGGGGTAATTACTTCATTGCCTGAAATTGTAATTGGAGAATTAACCCTGATATGCAAATGGACCAAACTTATAAAAGTGTTAAAAACCCGTGACCCAGTGGCCATCTTGGGTGTAGCCCCTCAGAGGCTTTTTGACTCCCAAGGTGCTCCTATTGAAGGCCTTTCAAATAAATACCTGCTTTTATGCTCTTAATCTTGTCTAGCCTCTGTTTTCAGGTAGACGCTTCAAGGCATCAGTTCTGGCACCCCAGGTGGGACTCAAACCCACAATCCCTGGCCCACCTGGTCAGTGGATCCTAACAAAAATGGCAGCACTTTCTGAAACCTTCAAATACTACCTTACAAATAACTGAAATAATGTGGATTTGATATTAGACCTTCCACAGGAAAACCCATAGTTTTGGTATAAATAACAGTGATCTCAAAATAATTTATTTTGTAAAAGTGTGATTACTTTCACACCCTAAAGTTAAACCTCCCCCCTCCAACAAATAAATTCTCCACTAAAGGCAAGTTTGCATAAGCTCTGCTTTCAGGTCTTTATGATACACTGCTCAGTGTTACTACTTAATATCCAGCAATAATTAAGCAGCATCCATCACACTGTAGCTCCTCTGGTTGCAATGTTAACCTCACAGTAATCTCTATTAACACTACAGCAGTATCTTGTGATAATTAAATTAATTAATTAAATAACTGGTGTAAACACTGTACCTTAGGATTAGCACAGGCAGGGGAAAACATCCAAGTTGTTGGGGGTTTGTATAAGCTTCTGCTGACTACAGTAATTTCCAGTTGCTTTGGGGATCAATAGCAAGTACTGGCAGAGAGTGTCAAGTCAATGTCAGCCTGCTGGATTAATTCTCAGCTCATTATCATGAGTTATAAAGGTCAAGCAGGAGGCAGTGTTAAACCTTTTTTAGTCCAAATTTATATTAGGGCAGATAAATAAAAGCAGATTCGTGTTTTGGAGACTTTTCTACCTTCTTTGGAAAGCTACTGTACTCGTACTCATGGCTTTGCTATGAGTGTGCCTACTGTGGTCACAATTCTTTCTTCAGTATTCAAGACCCATCTTGCAGTAACTTTAGCAGAGTTCACTTTTTGGTACAACACAAAGCAAGGTTAGGCACTACCTGGGAACGTTCAGTGGCACTGTTACTAAATTGACATGAAAACCTAACTGCTCCAATCTTTAGACATGGCTTGTAATGTCCATTGATATTCCTTGATGGAAATTTATTCCTGGGAGTGAGGACTATGTCCCATGAACTCCCACAAACATCCCATACTCTTCACCAGCCAGCAGACAAGATAAAGACCAGCTGTGTCTTTCCTTGTAAAGTGACTGTCTTTGCAGAGCGTGCTTGAAGGAGGCAAAGGAAACCAGAGATGCAGATCTAGGCAGCCCCTGGAACAGCTTTTAGACTACAGTGATGGCATCCTTCCTTGGAGAAATTTTTCCTGATTTACGTGCATTAGCACTTTGTTAACACTTGTTATAGGAAGCTAAATCTTCCCTTAAAGATTAAAGCACAGCCCTTCAGTTTTAAAAGAAATAATCAAATTATTGTTTTCTAACTGAACACCAGGAATAAGGAACTCTCCTGGGAGTTTCTCTTACATCTAAGTGATCTGTTACACTCGTTCACTGAATATTACCATGCTGGTTGGGATAAAAGAAAACCTTGTGCTAAACCCTGCTCTCACTCCTGCCTGTGTCAGGAATAACATGGTTGATGTTGATACCAGCTGTTACAAAAGGATCATTGGCAAACACTAAATCCTGATGAGATTTTTTTGCTTTCTAACTATGGAGTGGGTAAAGAATGTTTTAGCAGCTAAGGTATTTCTTAATGATGATAGGTTTTCCTACAGTCATCAGTTACTACAGTCACTCTGAGGTAGGTGCAGCAAGCAGGGGAGGAAAGTACTAATGCAGCACATTACACGTCCACAGTGTTCATTTGTTGCTTGCCAGAGCATACTTCAGAAAATCAATTTAAAGGAACAAAGCAGTATAATATTGCACACCTGGGATAAGATTTTCTTTATTTCTAATTTAAAATAATTAATGGCATCTACTAAAAATGTATTGCTTTTGCTGCCCTAATCTATTGGATAAATACTACTATAGATTAATCAGTTCAAAGAAAATCATGACAAACTTACTTGGGAGTGGGCTTGGCCAGGATTATTTTACACAGCATAATTTCTTTTAGGGATTTGAAAAAAAATCCTAAAAAAAAAATAGCCAAAACACACAGTCCTCCCAAGACCGTGTATGGAAGTGGTGATACGGAGAGCCTTACCTGCCTGTGCAGCTGTAATTAGAGCCGTGTTCCCTTCGTTGTCCTGCCAGTTCACATCAAGGTGAGGGCATTGTGCTAAGGCCATTACAATATCCACATAACCTTGGTAACAGGCAACAATAAGACCATTCTGTAAGTAAAATATAAAATGAAAGTTAGGATTCCCAGACTGAAAAAAATTCACTGAAGAAGCATGCTAGACTGCTTTTTTATTTTATATTTTTTTCCAGCCAGAAGAACTGAAAAGATATCACCATAACTAGTGATTAGCTCCAGGCACAATGTTCAGATCCAAAACACTTCTTTTTATCTCTGCCCTTTGGCAAGCAATGTTTGATACTCCTCAGAAATACCTAAGAGAGTAGGTATTATATTATGCTACATGCAAAGTAACTGTTTATAAATGGCTTGTGCTTCTATGGCTATATACTCTCAATCCAAATGAGAATAAATCTGATTTTATTATATAATAAAATGAACCCAGCAGGTAAGATGAACTGGACCTGCTCTGAATATTAATTCTCCGAAAAACAACTACTTGTTCCATGAAGGGGAAGTCGTAGGCTGGAGCTCTGTTCATACTGCCTGTTGCTGTCTTTAAATAATTCAGATTTCCCATTAGAACTAGGCCTCCTTTTTTTATAATCATAAATAAAATTAAATTGCTTTTAGAGGTCCTGTTTAATGTGTTTTATGACAGCTGGAGGCTGTAAAATTTCCAGAAGGAAGCCAAGCCAGGAGGTAAACCTTGTAACTATGCTTGGTACCCAGATAGTGTTTCACACCACAGCAGCAAACTGACAGCTTCCCTAAAATACAGCAAAATACACTTGCCATTAATTAAATGGAACCACAGTACTTAATCCTGGCTGCTCACTTGACCACTAGGATTAAAGCCATTATCTCCGGTCTTCAGGATTACTTGGGCTGCCCTCGATCATCTGCCTGGGGCTGATGGGTGTAGAGGAGGGCCGGCACAGATAAATCAGCACTCCCTGCACTCCCTCCTCGCTGCCAGCGCATTACTCAGTTTGCCTGAGCTCAGCATGAGCATCTGACTGCCGAAAAGATAAGGGCAGAGACACAAATCTCAAACTGCCTGGTAACCCTGCCTCCCTGAAATGCACTCACACGAAAGACTTGCAAGGAGAACCTGGTTATGAAAACAGAATGGCCTGCCCTGATTCCTCCATCATTTTTCTCTTGCCTACACATTCTCTTTATTTCTTTTTCCCATGGACATTACTAAGACAGAAATGTTCACCAGATGACAACTGAGGCTTTTGATTTATTGTCCTCACAAATAGTTAGTTATTAGTATAATTTCACTCTTATTCTGTACAGTTCTGTTGGCTGAGGTAGCAAACAGCTTCATTGAGATACAGGAGTGATATCTACTCTTTATGCTGTTCACAGGCTACATAGGTTATTTCTCAATTACATCTTTCAATAAAATAATTACTCTGCTTTCTTTTGTTCTCAAATCACTCTTGCCCTCAGCATGAAGCAACACGTACCACTGTTCTGTAAAGAGCATCTTCATTTCCTTGTGAAGAACCTGTTAATACCTCAAAGCCTTCTATTGGAATTGTACAGAGGATTCTGCTAAAAGTCATGTATTTTTGGGGGGTTTTTTTCACTAAACGTATGCACTTTCCTGGTAGGATTGTTCAGATTAATCCAAATTTTACTGTAATGTAATCATTTTTAGCTTTTAAGAAAAATGTGTCAATGTCCACTTTTTAAGGACTTGAGCATTATTTCAGTTCCTTAATAATTTAATTTTTCACCTGATGTTCAGGATGTTTACAACTCCAAAAGCTGTGCAGATTTAAAACTCTACACAGTCATTCAGTAAAATATCTGTTACTTATGATAGCAGAAAATTAAGTTTGCGATTGTTTGGAGACAAAAAACTTTTGACAATAAGAAGAAAGGTTCCATTGTTCACTGAAAAAATTGGCATTTTTGAAGAGAGTGATAGTTTCAAAAAGGCTGTAAGAATAACTAAAAGTAGCTATCATCTCTGATGAAAAGAAAACTATTTCACCCAGTATCTGGAGGATATTTTCACAGTGTATTCTCACACAACATTTTTCTGTTCTATAAATAGTTACTAGATGCTTAAAATAAGCTTGGTTTTTTGTTCTCTTTGTAAAAGAGTAAAGTTAAAATATTGTCAAGATCTATTACAATACTGTAAAAAAATTAATAACAAACATTAGTTCCTTTTTTTTTTTTTTGCAAGAGGTTTTTGCATTACAGTTTTCAGAGGCTTTTGCTCTACTTTTAGTGGGTACCTCCATTAGATAGGAGCTAATGCATCTAGCACTGATTTCAGTAGATGTGAGACACAATTTATCTTCAAATCAATCAAACTCACTCACTGTTCTGAGTTTACAAACCAGAAGGATTACTTAGGTGTCAACATTTTCTGATGTTTATTTTCCAAAGATGTTATCAAAGACTGCTTGCTTAAGGATAAAGAAAAGCACCAGAGAGTAGGAGCTCTCTGAGGGATTACATGATGCAGTAGCACGGAAAATCATCCTTGAAGGGCGGTTTTACAAATCTGAAGTGGGCCTGATAAGAGTGTGAGAACCTGATATTCAGTGGAGTGTATGACCCTGGTTGAGAAGCAAAACAAGCAATGGCATGAGGACATAAAACCAAGTCCCTTCCGTAAAGCTGATGGGGTTTTTTTGCCCGTTACATGTCTGTGGGCAGGTGGGTGAGACACACTGCTTGCTGAGGGGCTGCTTTCCTTTGCATAACCCTCCCAAATGAGTCAGATACTGAAATGGGGTGCAGGAGGCTGCAGCTTTACAGTGAAAGTTGCAATAAACTTCTGGATTTGATGGTTATTTCCCAAATCCTCTTTCAGTGATACAATGATAATTTGTGTTATCAGGTTGCTTTTTTTTTCCCCTATTTTTTTTTTCCTTTGCATCCTTTTCTGGCCCTGTCTATATTCTTCTTGCTAAAAGCTAGTACAGACAGATCAGCCAGCATGTGCGATCAGTCAATATCAAAGTGAGTTATTAGTCTGGAATCTTTAAGTTCATATACCAATAAATACTATAATATATTAAAAACTCCTTCAACAGTCTCAATTAATAAATATAACTGATACAAAATTGCCTCCAGCAAATTGCCTTTTGAAGCAATCAGTAAGCAATCCTGCATCACAGCAGTCTGCAGGAAAATGCAGTTGTGCACTTAATGTCTTTTCAAACCCTAAAAATAAATGAGTTTTAGTTAGAAAATACTGAACCTGGAACAATCTGGTTACCCTAAGAGAGATGACATTAATGTTCTGCCAAAGGCGTTATTCTGCTTCTCATATGAAAGGCCACAGTGCAATTATGAAATGGTCAGTGTACATGGGGAAAAAAAGTATTTTTTAAATTGAATCATACCATTATTTTCATCAGTAAGATCAATTCTCAGAAGTATTCACTACTTGTGAATGCTTTTGGAGAAAGGAAGATTGATAATTCTTAAATATGTCCTCTGCCTAAAAGGACTTTTCTCCTTCAACAGCATCCTTTCCCCTCTCTTCCCTTTCGTATGTCCTCAAACACCACTTATTTTAAATAATAATAAAACCCCAAACTATTCCCATTAATATATAGTAATAATCATCAATTATTAGACAGTATAACTGTACATATATCACAGCACCCGAGCACAGTATCCCTGCTTTTCAAGTATACTCTGTTATCTGACTTGCTCTCTCCCGATCAGTGGCCAGGATTGCTGCCCTTCATTCTCCCAGATCAATGAAACAGATCCTCTGTGCATAAAAGATGTAAAATATGAAACAAGGTTTGCAACAGATCCCATTTCATTTTTCAAATATTGCACACAGACTCTGTGTGACAAACAAGAAAGCATGAGCCATCCATCACACCAACTACATTAACATTTACTGTAATTTTTCCACAGAAAGGGAAGTTGAAAGTCAGCTCAGTAACAGGTTTTTTTCCAAGTAGAAGCCACAATAATTCCAGGTGTTGGCAGCTCTATCTTTCCTCTGTGGAATAGCTGGAATTTCACAGAGCTTTTCCACAGTTTTTCTGTAGTATATGATGTATCTGATTTTTGGGCAACTAGCAGTTTTGAAAGATCCCTCTTTGTTTTGAAGTGACAGAGCAAAATTAACAATATTTAGAATATATGACAAAACAGCCTCAGATAAATTACTTATTTTCCATATATTCTAAATAAAGTATAACTACTTTTCTTATTTTCTTCTCACAGTACACAAATTAACATTTCAGGCATGGGACTACCTGAAGTTAATCAGATGTTGCAACACCTTCCTCAAGGAGTGAATCTTTTGATTCTGTTTAAACTGATAATTCTTCCTGTGCCTTTGATTTCATGTAAGACTGGAATGGTGTTGCCACTATGAAAATAAACTCTCTTTTGCTCAGCTGTGCTGGCTAACGACATATTAACTTGTCTGATTAAGTGAGGTCATGGATATCTCAGGAGACAATTTTACAAATCAGATATTATGACACAATTACAGATGTAAGGCTGTTTGTACACTAGATCATTACAGATAATAGAGATCACAAGAAATACTCAAGGATCAATACTGAACTCAAGCTGAATAATGAGAAAATCACATGCAGCTTGCAATTGATTTAGCTTTTTAAAAGATCTCTTCAGGCAACTTATTTTCCACCAAGATGCTGAGAGTGAAAACAGCTAATTATATTTTTTTGCCAATTACCCCAGACAAAAATGAGTCTGGCAAAAGACTAAATTGGTATTACCCATTGCTCTCCATAAACATTGTGATAAATAACAGTTTGCTTTGCACGCATCTGTAAGTATTAATGAGAATTCTGCAGGGTTGGTTTATTAGCAGTGATTAAAACCACATGTAATTGAATTAAATGAGATAATGATTCATCGTAATCCATAGTCACATGCAAGGACAACTATGAAAATTAAGTCTAAGTAAAAAACATGTTATAGAAAAAATATCAAAAGTTGTAGAAATGGAAGAATAATAAAAAAAACAAAGGAATAAAAAGCTGTGTTTAAACATTTTCTTGTTGATTCACTAAAATAATAATTCATATGTTTAATATTTTGTCTTATACAAAATTCACACTATAACAGAATTGTGTCTATAACTATCACTCACTATAACATAATACATGTACACAGAAAAAAAAAAAAAAATCAGATCAAGTATTTCCAAGTAAATCTCCCCAAATCATTTGAAGGTAATTCTAATCTCCACTAAAAACTCTGCAACTCCGTGAATCTTCACTTAACAGAGATTCTAAACTTATGTTGCATTTAAAAAGAGCAACATGTAGCACTGAGCACCATGATCTGCTATATTCTAATTTGTGTATCATGCACAAAACCTTTCAGTATAAAAACAGCAATCTGAGAAACTTTCAAAAGTGGCTTCAGCTTGTCTTATTTGGTTTGTGTTGATTATTTCAACAGCAACAGAGATGAGGTAATTATTCAGGTCATCAGTCCCACGAGAAGTGGTGTTTATGTGCTACAGAAATCCATCAAGCACACAAGCCCTGATATTATCTGCAGAAAATAATTTAGGCTGACCTTTTAAAGAAAGGGCTACAACAGCTTAGTCACATGCACATTTATATTGAGAGAGTAACAAAAAAAAGAACTGGAAATTTAAATAAATTTTGTCCAACTGCTGTTTGGTCAAAACCCCACATGCCTGGAGGGGGTAAGGGGGGAGAGGCTAATTTTGCCAGGGAAAGTGATCAGGGAAGCACAAAAGGGTATCCAAGCAGGGATGGAGCATCAGCATGCAAAACTCTCTGCCTGCTCTGCAGAGGAACAGAGTAGCCCAAAACCCAATCCTGTATCCAAAATCAAGCTCAAAGGGCACTGCCCCTGCCAGTGCCTCAATACTGAAGGCACAAAATTGCCACCTTTGCTTTGCAGCATTATGAGCATTTAGAGATCCACTTCCCAGTATGGACTGTGCTCCACTACAGAAAAGCACAGGCCAGTCTGTGGACACACAGTTGATGATCCATCATTTTTCTGCTCCAATTTTTTTCAACTTCACATATTTCATAAACACCTCTTCAATCAGTCAGGTCACATGTCTTTAAGTAAAGGTATATATATCATCTCTGCAGAAATCCTTACTTAATCTATTCTAATCCAAATCCCCATGATCACCCCTAAAAATAGTCTCAGGAAAGTTCGTTTTACTATGACTGCAAAAGCTTGCATTACACAACGAAGACAACCCATACCACTTGCGTAATAAAGGAGACAACAGGAAAAGGTAATAAAAATAGAGAAGGCCATGATGATTTTTCTGCCTTTTCTTTTATACCCCTTTTATATACCTTTTTATATCTTTTGTATTCTTAATGTTTTTTAGCCTACATTCTTAGTCTTACTGTGTCAACCTAAGAGACTAAACATTTTAGAAGCTTCGTTGCTAGGGATCAGTGTGCCCTAGACCCCAAGGTCCTCTCCAGAACATATTCTGTAAACCAAGATAGAACCATCCAGGGGAAGGTTCCTTGGGGAGGGGGGCTCAGTTGAGCCTCTCATTGGGGAATCTTTGATAGATATGCTAATTAGTAAGACCTATAATGTTATACCAGATCTTTTGGGGGTGCATTTTGGTGCATTCGACCTGGACGTAGTGCACCTAAGGATCCTTAAAATAAATACCAAGGTAAAATCCCATTTTCCCTTCTAACCGCAATTGATTCTTGATTTTAAGACCAGGAAAAGGCATCATAGTGGGACTTTCCTTATTTACTAACATGTACATTGTCTGAACTGGTTTCAGTATCACTGGTGATGTAAGCAGTTGGCAGAAACCTCGGAAGTAACTGCTAAGAACCATAAGGTACTTACAAAGCAAATAAATACATGCTGTGTAGTCAGAGCTACTCCAGTGGGTGGGATGTATAAGAAATATGTGGCAATTCTGAGAGATGCTTATGAGATATTAACCCTTCTCTATTTTCTTTTTTTAATATCAAGCCACATAGTAAAAGCAAATAGTTAAATAGGAAATCTAAACCCCATGAGCTGATGGGGACTTAAGGGCTGTACACAGTTCCACGGGAGGCTGGAACATGTGCCCAGTTCCTGCAGTCCCCCACATATCCCAGCACCAGCCATCTAGTTGCCTTTTGGCACAGCTTTCTTGACCAAAGTCTAGGGCAGAGGACGACTGAAGAGACGATCTTCAACCCATGGGAAGCCTGATGGGAGGAGAACTGGAGCATTACACCAAAATAGTGATCCTTTTTCTCTTCTTGCTCCTGAGGGGAATTCTTGTCTTCCCATGAGGCAGAGTCCAGGTAAGACAATACCTGGGCGGTCAGGACCCCTGCACCTCTTCCTGCACCCCAGGGATGCTCCGGGAGCCATGGAGGGCGACTCCTCTCTCACACTTCTTTACCTGCTGCATCTGCCACCACCTCTCACACTACACACCGTCACCTCTCACCCCAAATCACACCGTGTCCAAAGGCCTGGAGGGCTGATGAAGCACAGAAAATATTTTTGGACTGTCCTGACCAGCAGCCAGTGGTGGCCAGCACCTCCTCTCCCCATCACCGGAGAAAAGGGCTGCTTTGATCCTGGCTGTATCGCTTCCTCTTGACAATCATTTCAGTGGCAGAAGTAGCCCAGAAGCAGAGGACCCTCAGGATTACATCTCACAGTGGGAGCAGCCCTGCAAAGAAAAATATGAGCCAAGGGACACTGTGCAGGAGGCCTGGGCTGCATTGCCAGCTGTTTTCCTATGACTTATGCTGACACTTGATGCCACTTCTTGAAACAGCAGCAACTGGATCTATGTTACCATGTGCAAAATCTTCTACTGCTCTTTCCTCTCTGAACCTCAGCTGGAACTGAACATGTGAACAAGAGCCAGCAGCAGCCACAACTAACGTGGGCATATTTTAACACTGAGATGCTTGAGATAGGAAATTTAATGTGATTCCATTGACACATATTTAAAAAAAAAACTGCTCAAGATGTTAGCAGATACACACAATCAAGCTCAATATCAATTTTGTTAAAATACTGTATTATTTTTGAGAGACAGCTGGTAAAGGATTAGGAATCTACTCATCAATCTGAAGTTTCAGCAGGAAGAAGAGTTCTTTTGCTAGTCACAGGAGACTGATGTGCAATGAAGTTTATATGGAATGAGAGGAAACTGGGATCATTTTCCCAAAGAGTGATATTTGATATATGTAATCAGTCCAAAATAAAGCTTTGCAATGTATGCAAGATTGCTGGTCACAGCAGAACTAAACAAGGCATAATTTTAGTGAAGGACTAAGTAAGGAACCTTTAGGGAAATACTGCTTAATACAAATAACATATCCTTAAAATTAACTGACATGTCATCTAGCAGAGCTTACCATCATTATACATAAGATAAAAGGAATTTGTATCAGGATTCAGTAACTTGGCAAAACAGCCCAGAATTCCACTTTTCAGAAAGGATTCTGTGTTCTGTTTATGAGATGCCTGGCTGTAAAGAACAGAAAGTAGTGTGGGAAAATGGTAGGGGAAGCAACGCAAATTTTATCAGGTTAAATTTACTGTTTTCTTTGTATTTAGACTGTTGGGTACGACTAATAAAGAGTGATGATCCCTGACAAATAATGCAGCCTTTACCAATCCTAGCTTACCTGTTTGTACTGCACATAGTACAGTCAGTACTAATCAGTGTTACTACTGTCAAATGCTAGTGCTAAGTTTTCGTAGTGGTGGTGGTAGTAACACATGATCCATAGCAGCCAAATTTATACAGTCCTCTTTGCTGTACCTTTTTTGGAACCAGCGCTAAACACAGGACATTCTGCTTTAAAAAAAGCAAGCGGTCTGGCTTCAGAAAAGAATGTAAATTATGTACTGTGAGGGTGGTGAGGCACTGCAGCAGGCTGCCCAGAGAAGTTGTGGATGCCCCATCCCCAGCAGTGTTCCAGGCCAGGTTGGATGGGCCCTGAGCAACCTGGTCAAGTGACAGGTGTCCCTGCCTATGGCAGGGGGTTGGAACCGGATGATCTTTAAGGCCCCTTCCAACCCAAACCTTTCTATGATTCTGTGTACTGAACTTTAATGAGGGGATCCTGGTATAAACCCTGAAGGCATTTCTACCACAAATCCCATGTCTTTACTTTAATGTGCTTTAAACATTAGCAACCCAAACCATTAACTGCAGAGGGCTGGCGAGGCAATGTGACAGACTTCTGCCAGCATCAGGATCCTGCTACAGCAAATGGTGAGTGGATTTTAATTTCATTTCTTTTTCTTTCACTGGCTTGATATGCGATGTTCACAAAGGCTTCCAATGGCTGGAAACCATCCTGTGAACAAGAATAATGTATTTCTGGATCCTTAAATGAACAATACGTTATTGTGCTTTGCTTGTTTCCAGCTATCGATAGATTCAAAGCAGCAAAGTGCCGACTGCTTCCTCCTGAGGACATCTGAGGCTGGGAGCACCTGCTGCTTTGGCCATTTGCCTCACAAAGCTGCAGTGGGTTTGGGCGTCACTGGAAGAAAGAGTGTTTGTAATAAAGCTCAAACTAAACCTTTTTGTGGGTATAATTATATGTAAAACATTTTGGAGAGTCTCTCCATTGCCAGAGTACTTCAAAATATGATGTTTAAATTGTAGGCTTCCCATAAATTTTATCACTGAAGCATTTTGTTTACTCTATTTTCAGAAAGACAAACCTCCTAAAAGGCAAACAAAATGATAGTTAAAGGTGGATCATCTAACAGCATAACCAAACCTGGTGTCACCTCTATGCAGTGCATTCTCTCAGCACATAAGGCCTCTGGGAACATTCAGAAACAAGTTTAGATGTGAACTCCAAGTCCTGTGCCTGACAAACTCTACTGTTAACTTCTCTCCTGGTCTTTAAATATACATATACCTCCACACACATTTAGGATGACAAGGAGAATTTGCAGCATTTAAAAAATATTTTGTAGGGCATTCAGAAGCCATGTGAAATGCATTTTGTGCACTGACATAACTCTGTCAAAAAGAGCTCTCTTTGGCTTTAAAATATGTGATTCAACTCCTCTCTGTGTTTAATAGATGCATTTTCCTTTTTGTTATGTTCTGTCAGACGCAGGCAGGCTGTAGTTGAGATCTGTTGCAAGAGGCTTAATAGAGTGTTTGAATGCATAGTTTTTTTCAGGAGACCTCTCCAAAAGTAGTGACTTCCAAAATCTTTGTAAAGATAAATTTCAATTTGACACTGGGCAAAAGATAAATGTACAACCTTCTATGCTGTCAGAATCTATCACTGTATCTAATCCGTCTCTTCTGTAAAGAACATTTTAAAGGCCCCAGAACATCTTCACCGTGAAATTCTCTGAAATGACCAGTGATGAGCTTGCAAGCACCCTCTTGTGGCAGTAAGCTACTGTAGTTTTGTTTAGGAAAGACCTTCCCAAGAAGTTTCCCAAGTTTTCCTCCAACTTCTGTAAATTCATTTTGTTTCTGTTCTTCTGAGCCTTCTGGTTGTGAAACTACACCAGACCCAAACCTTGTAAAGAAAGAGCCCAAGAAGAGGTCTGTCCATCAGTGGCTAATCACTGGGGGAAAAAAACCAAAACCAAAACCAAAACCCCAGCCAACTAAAAAAACCCAAAAACCGACCAAAGAAAACCCTGAAGCAAAAAAACCTAAGCTCGCCTTCTGTTACAGTGTGGATTCTGTAACACGATGTATCAAACAAGTGGACCGTGGGAAAGAAATATACACGGACCGATTCTTGCTAGATGTTTCAGAGATGTTTATTTCTCCAGCTGCATGGCCGGGGCTCTGCTGAGGAGCTGCTCAATCACGGGACCCGAGGGTCCTTTGCCCACACAGGGAACACAAAACAACTAATGGGGAATGAGGCTGAGCAGGGGCAGGGAAACTCCGTGCCTCCCCCCCAGGGCCCCTTTCCCAGGGCTACATGGCAGGGGGGACAAACGCCAACAGCTTTCCTCAGGAGAAAATCATCTTGATGAAGTAAAATACCCATCAGAGTGAAATCTCTTCCTTGTAGAGACTCTATGCTCCCCAAGAAGAGCAACTATACACCCTTCTTGGGACAGCAGAGAACTGACTGCACACTACACACAGTGCTGCATAATGGGGTGGAACTAGATGAGCTTTAAACTTCCTTCCAACCCAACCCAAGGTATTATTCTATAATACTGCCACACACAAAAGTGCCAGCCTATTTCCTCACCCTTTGATCTCAAGACACTCTAAGAGCCCTAGAAGCCCAGTCTCCATACTAGACTGCCACTTGACAGTGAGTTTCATAATGGCATCAGTGGATACGTAACTCCCTCATTGTATCTTCTTCCCAACCAATCCCATGCTCTGCCTCTTGAACCTCACTGCTTCCTTTTCTCTAGCACTTCTAATAATAACCCTTCCTCTTGATCTTGGATCTTCTAATAATAAGCTTATTGATCCTGAAATTGACCTGAATGGACCAGGAAAATGTGGTAAACTTTCTTCCCCAGTGAAAAAAAAAGGGAAAAGGACCAGCTGCCCTTGCACAGCAGAAGGACACACGTGTCTCAGATGAGAGTATTAGTATTTCCTCTATAGGATTCACCTTACATACTTCAGTCTAGATGTGCTATCACATAGCAACAGTCAAAATCCCCTTTTCAAACGAGGATAACATGGTAACAGCAACCTTGTTGTTCATGGAAATGCAAGGTAAATATCAATGTTCAGAAAGAAATATATGTTGAAATATGACTGGTAGATATGAAAAGGATTCTCCACCCAGATCAGGTATTACTATTTTACTTCTATCAGGCAAAGATCCTGCTGATGGGATCTCATTATCTTGCCTCTTCAGTTTAGCATCAAGTTTATTATCAAATGCAAGTGACAATGGATGTCAAAGTGTCCAGGTTCTTGAAAGCCCTTATCATTATGCTTTCCACAATGAAAGAGCTTCCTTCATCTAGGATATGCTTCTGGTTTTATCTAAACTTATTTTCCACTCATTTATGCCCCTTCTTGTCCTTTCCCTAGATCTAACAAAGCAAAAGATTTTTTTGGTGCATAAATATAAAAACATGTCTCCTGTTTTTTATTAGAAAACAAGTTTTTTGAGCAATACGTGCATCTGTGGTGAGTTGATGGGAGGTCTCTGTTTTTCACTCAGAGACCTAAAGTGGATTTTGGTATGTGTGGATTAGTCTCAACTCTTGTGATCCTAAAAGGTTGCAATCCTCTAATCCTATAGATCTATGGAAAACAGCTGCTGAGTAATATCACAGATGACCATGCTGGAGGCAAAAAATGTATTTTTATAGGTATTACTCCTAGGATTCAGACTTGTGAAACTTGGAGGAAAACACCACAGTTCCTGAGTTCATAAAAAGCTTTTCACTCTTCCCCACCTACATATGGCTTATTACTAGTGCTCCACAATTTGCATTGAAAAGTGAGTCTCCATTAAAAAAAAAAGAAAAAGAAAAAAAAAAAAAGGAAGATAAAAGAGGCACTAAAACCTATTTTTTTTTGGCACGATCTTGATAAATTCAAAGTTTTTGAATCCTGGAGATTTTCAGTTCTGGGTGAAAATACTACCTTCAAACAAAATATCAAATTTTCAAGAAATGCACGGTTCACAAGCACCATAAATTTTATTCTTGTCGTTTTCATCTTTTATAGCTGTTAGAAGCACTGGTGACTGATCACATTTGAAATTACAGCAGAACATATGATCAGTGGTTCAGTAAGACCTCTATTTTTTATGTAAATGTTCTTTGGTCAAGGGCAAAGAGGGCTGTGCTCTCGTGACTTACACCTACAGTGTTGGCTCTGTAGTGCTCACAGCTGGTTAGAGAGCAAGAAAACCCATCAACCTACAATTCTGTCTATTTAAGTAATAAAGTAACTGATAGGCTGCACACAGCCACCGGAGAGGAAATCTAGCGTGCCTCAGGCTTCCCACTAAGGAATGGTTCCTTCCTGAAGGTTTAGCATCACCCTGTGAAAAATGCATCTATTTTAACAAAAGGCAGAATTATAGTTTTGAAAGATCAGGGACTAGCACTTGGCTAAACCAAGAACACTGCTGCTGCTGGCTTGCAAGTCCTAGTAAATAGCCTCACATTAATTTAGTGCTGTATTTAGGGAATAAGCACATCCACCACATAATCTGAAAGAGGCTCAGCCTGGGGTTTTTTGTTTGAGAAAACACACACTGTGACATAGAATCAATCTGTCCAGAGGGACGTTTTTTCCTCTCGTAGCTCACTTGTTTTTTACATCCAGCTTTTAAAAAATCATGAATAATGTGGTTCAAAAGCAGGCTTGGGGTTTGTTGTTGGCTTCTCGTTTTTCTTCTTAAGTGTGCATTCCCATTTTAAATTTCTCTTTTATTATCTCAGTTGGCTAGATAAGGATTCACTGTAGCTGTAACAGCTGTCAGGGTGTGAGAAGACAGTTTGAGAAAGGTGAAAATCCTGTTTGGAATACCCTGGTGAGACACAGTAACGTCACCATCTTACCTGTCTCAAGTTAACTACAATACTACAACTTGAGTTTAATAAGCAAATGCAGCACACGCTGGTACTGCAGGTCATTGCCTGGTGGCAAGAGCATAGTGAGTCTTTCCTCTTCTACAGAGCCTGTGACCACTCTGTTTATCTCAGCTGAGCATCTAGCTGCATGCAATAAAAGGCAGGAAGGCAACTTCTGCCTCTGTGTTTGATCTAAAAACCTAGTCTTCTAATGAATACATCCCATTCACCTAAGTAATAAAGAAACACAGGGAGCAATTGAACATTAACATACTATTGAATCTGAAGAAGGTAGAAATAAATATCTGTGAAAAAGAGAGGGAGAAGCAATTTCACATTTATATTCAAATAGCTGGAATGTCTAGAAATCACTTGCCTTTGTTAAAACAGCTAAATCATTAATAAAATATTATTATAAGCTTAAATTTTTATAAACTTAAAAATTATGAAAATAGAAAATATTATATTATATTATTAAAACAGTTTCAGTCAAATAATCCAGAAACAGTTCTCCTACTTCATAAAATTGGAGAGTATATGGATAAACTGTAAAATAGCTATTATGAAGACACGAGTCCAAGAATTCATATAAGCTGTCTGCTTTTTAATTTAGGGACCTATACCTATGAGAGAAATGGTAGACATTTAGAGCACAGCTTTCTCAACAAAACAACAGCTTTCGCTGAAAAGAAGCACTCTACAAAAAACCCAGCACGTATCAAACATATCTGATGGAGGTTTCTCAGAGCTGTTTGCAGGGAGCTAGACACATCTCTGTGTGCCACCACAGCTGAATTATGAGAATCTTTGGGTATGTCAAAACATTGCTTGACTGCAGGATGGCATTTTTTTTGATAGCAGCTCACTAATGAGAGCAGTATCTGAACACACTGTGGAACCTTCAAATGATGCTGCAGGCCCCTGGAGGGAAAAAAAAGATAGCTGCCTTATAGGAAATTTTCAATATACAGGTGGAAACTGAAACTCAGAATCACAGAGAATATGCAAGTAGGAAGGGATCCATCAAGTTCATTGAGTCCAGCTCCTGGCCCTGTGCAGCACCATCCCCAAGAGTCACACCCTGTGCCTGAGAGCATTGTCCAAATGCTTCTTGAACTCTGTCAAGCTTGGTGCTGTGACCACTTCCTTGGGCAGCCTTTTCAGTGCCCAAACACCCTCTGGGTGAAGAACCTTATTCTAATATCCAGCCTAAACCTCCCCCGACACAACTTCAGGCCATTTCCTCAAGCCCTGTCACTGGTGACCACAGAGAAGAGATCAGTGCCTGCCCCTTCTCCCATCACAAGGAAGTTGTAACTGCAATGAGGTCTCCCCTCAGTCTCCTTTTCTCCAGACTGAACAGACCAAGGGACCTCAGCTGCTCCTCATGCTTCCCTTCCTTCAAGGGAAGAGAGAGCCTCGGGCTCTCCTTTGAATGCTGTCTAACAGCTTAATGCCTTTCTTGTATTGTGGCACCCAAAACAGCACACAGGACACGAAGACTGTGTCCTGTTGCATTCCTTGTAGGCCAGACATCACAGCGATTACCGGACTGGTACTTTCATGCAACTAAGCATTTATCTGCAGACATTTTATTCATGTTTTGAAAAAAATTGGAAATAGTGAATGGGCCTGCACATCATCAGCAGTGTGTGTTGCTCTCCAGGATTTTCTGTTACAGGAGGCCTACCATCTGCTCAGTACTGCATTAGGCCACACAGGCTGTTGTTGCTGACCTGATGGTACTAGAGAGCTCCATCTAAGCAAAGGGGCTGGCAAGCTCAGGAAACTGCAAATGTGTTTTACTAAGGGCATAAACAAAAGCGCACCAAAAACTGCAAAGATTTCTATATGGTAAATAAAAACCTTTAATAGAAATGGGGCTTGGTTGGTTAGAGAGACTTGTCCATTGAAATAGTAGAAAGGTGACTTGTAAACACAATTTTCTTCATTTTTGTGGTGCCAGGCTCCAAAGCAATGGAATTTTCTTAGAGAAGAGATGTGTTTGCTTTGAAGCAGTACTGCAAAGAGATTCCATTAATATTTGTGCAGTTTTTATATTTCATGATGATGAAGAGCATGATAGAGAAGGAAACTCTTCAACCATTAGATAAGCATGGAGTAGTTGGCAGTAAATAAGAACAATGAGAATAAAAAGCTGGGATGAAGAGGGATTTCTGTATTTAAAAGAAAGATAGTAAATGCTGGTGTAATTAAATATTCTATTATAAATTTGGTATTTTGTTACTAGCAACGTATTACAACATAAATTTTCAGCTGGACAACATAATTGCATACATTGCACTGAACAAAACCCATTGTGTTTCTACTCCATAAAGAATAACAGTATTTTTTATAACATTAGTCTTTGTCTATTTAGCAGTCACTCTCAGACCACACTCAAGAACAAATCAAGCAGTTTTAGAGGAGACGGAGGCAAAACCAGAAGATTGGCTTTTCTAGATTTGATTGATGATCAAATATGTTCAACAACAATTAAGATGCTAAATGGTAAATATATTGCCCACATTTTTTTTTTGGCACTTCTTTCCATTTCATCACAACTGAGTATGTGGAGCACTAGCTGTTCTCCTTCAGCAGCAGACCTTTAAGGAACATCCTTAAATCTGTCTATGCGTGGTCTGAGGACAGTAAATCTCAGCAGCATTAAACGTCCCAGCTCCACGCAGAGCTCCCCATGGAGCCTCAGCTTGCCAGCCTGTTTGCCTAGACAGAGCCCTCTGCTACGGGAGCTTGTGAGGCATATCAGCAGCACAACCCACTGCCAAATCTTGCTCTTCACTTGCCCTGGGCATGGACACAGGGCTTGGCAGCAACAAACACTGTTCTTCATTGCCACCAAATCTATAAAGGTGCAGTTTCTTCAGCCATAACCTCTAGAAGCATGTTGGGGTTCGTCCCCCCTGCCATGTAGTCCTGGGAGAGGGGCCCTGAGGGGAGACACGGGGTTTCCCTGCCCCTGCTCAGCCTCATTCCCCATTGGTTGGTTTGTGTTCCCCTGTGCGGGCAAGGACCCTCGGGTCCCATGACTGCATCAGTTCCTCGGCAGAGCCCCGGCCATGCGGCTGGAGAAATAAACATCTCTGAAACATCTAGCAAGAATCGGTCCATAGATATTTCTTTCTACAGGCCTCCTGGTTTGATATACGTGTGTTACAGTATCCCCACTGTAACAATGGTAGAGAATGCAGGCAGAATGATCCCCAATCCCTAAGCAACTGATGTGTGTGAGCAAACCCTAGAAACTTTGAATTCCTCTTTTAGTTTTTGTTTTGCTATTACGTATCTGAACTATGGAGGAACCATGGGAAGACTCTTGGTTCTCAGAGCCGCATATGGATATTTATCTTAAACTTGAAAATATTCTTGAACAACAATTTGTAAGTTTTAGCTTAAGTCAAGCTCAAAAGGAACTGAAACACTTCCTGGCATGGTTGTTTAAGAACTTTTTCTATGTTTCTTGGGATTTAATTCTTACCAAAGACTTTTGGAACACCGTTTGGACACAGTTAATTTCTGAGTCAAAATATATGCCGATGGAAGAATATTTTCGTGAATATTATTTAATTACCGAGACTGTTGAGCAATGTCAGCTGTGTCCTGGCAAAGGGAAGCCTGGCTCAGGGACCGTGTGACCCAGGCCACGTGGACTGAGCCCTCTCTGAGCAGCAGTGAGGCAATTCCCACACATGGGCGGAGCGATGCGAGCTGCAGTGTCGGCAGCGGAGCGAGGCGCGGTGGGAGCGGCGGGACCCGGCGGTGCCCGCCTGGCACTGCACAGCGCGTGGTGGAGCGAGCCCCGGGAACGCCCGGCCGAGAGGGGCGGTGTGTGGGTGGCGGTGGCGGCGGTGGAGCGGAGCCGCACCCAGCTGAGACGCGCGCTGGAGCAGGGCACGGGGGGGTCATCGCTTGGGGGCCCAGCCGAGACGTGGGTGCAGCGCCTGGCAGCGGCAGCGAAGCTGCGACCAGAGGAGGCGACGCACGGAGAACTGAGCAGCACGGCCCGGCCCGGCCCCCGCAGCCCCGAATGAGACCCCGGGAAGAGCGCGCAGGCACGAGCAGCTCCGACAATTCCAACACGGGAACAAGCGAAAGCAAAAGAGAAAGTAAAAATGCAGCAAGACAGAAAACAGCAGCCATTCGGAAAAAGGAAAAGATCACCGTAGCTAAGGTTTTAGGAATAGTAAAATGGTATAATATTAAACAAAATTGTGGTTTGATAACGAGATGTGACAACCAGCAAGACATATTCGTTCATAGAACTGCTATTCAAAAGAATAACCCTGAAAAATACATCCCAAGTTTAGGAGATGGAGAGGTGGTGGAATTCAAAATTATACAAGGTCGAAAGGGGTTGCAGGCAGCGCAGGTCACTGGGCCTGATGGTGTTTCTGTAAAAGGCAGCATATATGCTAAAAATCGTAGTCATGTTAGACAGTATCGCCATTGTAGGGCCCCCCTACAGTCTCCCTTTCCTAATCCCACCTTTCCCCTTTATCCTATATCCTATTACCCCCAGCGTATTCCCAATCCGTTTTTTCATCCATGGTTTTCCTCACAAAACCATGACTTTGCCAATTGTTTCCCCAAAAATCCCTTTCCAATGCCGAGTGGGGGATGAAAAGGGGGAGGGAAGAAATTAAACCCTCTCCTGCCTCAGTTTCCCCACAAAGCATGCTCAGAGAGTTCTGTCTCCCTTCTGTCAGCCTTAAGATGTTCCACAGAATCTGTTTGGACATTTAAAGACTCAGGAGAGTGGCTTGTTTTGTTTTAAAACTGTTCTTGTTATGTTTATCCAGTTGTTTTCAATATTAAGTTTTACATCTCTTTTGTTAAAAATAAATGGATGAAATGTTGGGGCCCTCCTCCTGCCATGTAGCCCTGGCAGAGGGGCCCTGGGGACAGACACGGGGTTTCCCTGCCCCTGCTCAGCCTCATTCCCATTGGTTGGTTTGTGTTCCCCTGTGTGGGCAAGGACCCTCGGGTCCCATGATTGCCACAGTTCCTCGGCAGAGCCCCGGCCATGTGGCTGGAGAAATAAACATCTCTGAAACATCTCTCAAAAATCGGTCCATAGATATTTCTTTCTACAGGCCTCCTGGTTTGATATACGTGTGTTACAGTATCCCCACTGTAACAAGAAGCAGATGCACTGAGAGTTACACCTTCTGTTCTGCATTTTTTACATTCCTCTAATATTCATTTTATCATCCAGTGCTAAATGTCTCATTTCCTAGGTCTGACTCCCACCTCATTCTTTGGCCAAAGAAATGTACAAATTATACTTTCAGTTCTGAAAAGGTAAGAGGTGATATTCTAACTGTGTAGACTTCAAAGCCTCTGAGCCCTTTATTCCACAGAGAACATTCCACTTGCTACAGAAGCCTACCAGACTCTGCCCTGCTCTACCAAAAGAGAGCGAAAACCCCTTCCATCCCTCAGTTAGGAGATAGAGGTCAGCTGAAACTGCATCAGCTGCGCAAAGGCAATGACTCATACAGGAGCACTAAACTGAAGGATGTGTACCTTAATGACTACAAAGACTCTTTTACAGGTTATGATCTTTTTTAGTTTTGATTCAGAAGTGTCATGTCTCCCATCCACCCTCAAAAAAGTGTGTTCTAACCTATCCTACTCAGCTGGATATTAGAAAGCACGGGGAGGAAATACCGAGGTCTTGCCTCTACTGGAAGACTAACAACTTATAATTTCCTTCTCTTTTAAATTCATGTACAAGGGAAACAACTTGTACACCCAGATATGAAAATTGTTGATTTAACAACATTTTATTTTCTGTATATCTTCATTCATATTACATTTTTATGGCATGAATAACCTCATTAATATGTGCCTTTCTGCATCATATATCTCCGGCCTAAATATTTGCTTAAGAAGAAAAACCTCATGTTAACTTAGACTTAAGATCTTTTCAGAGAATATATAATCAATTTTCCAAGTAATTCCTGGTTTCCTCTATCACTACTGCTAAAATTTTCATCACTCTTTAAAAATGCCTTGATCACGAGGTTGGCTGTGAAGTTGTCAGTTTCCACTGGCTTTTACTTTTAGTTCAATAGGAATTAAAGTCACTTAGGTTTGTGTAGAAAAGCTGCAGCATAGTAAAAGCTACAGGAAGGTTTGTTAAAATCTTCCTTTATTCACATCAATGAGAAAAGCAAATCTTTACAGAAAAGAAAAGAAATGGAATCCAAAAAATAAGAATAAATATGGACACATTCCAATTAACAGTTTGTCTTCCTCACAATTTCAGAAGATATTGTTTGGGTTTTGTTCTCTCTTCTTTGAGGGGTGGAAGCTGACATGCTTAGAGGGTTTACAATTACTAACCAAATGCTGCAATTTCTCATCCCAAATTTTCTGAGAACTCTACAGCTTTATTAGCTAAAGAAACCACAGAGTAGCAGTGAAAGAATGGTAAAACTTACTTTTTTCTCCCTCAGTATTCAGGCACCTAGACACAGTAGCAGAACATTTTTATATATTTTTCTCAGTGTTTGGAGTTATTTTTCTATTTCTCTGACACAAAATGAGAGAATGATATTGAGTAATATGAAAATCTTTTTAGGAGCAGATCTGGCATTTTCATTTCTACCTAAAAATTATGGGCAGGCTGTTTCCTGCTACCTTCAGAGTCTGACTCCTTCAATCTATTTTTGGAAAGAAACAAATAATATCACATATCCAAAATGAAGGCTCGTTGCAATTAACTGATTCTAACTAACATTGTTATCAAAACTCTACAGCCAAAAATTACCTTCTTCCCCATAACATTTGTAAATCTCACACTGGATTTTTGAATTAACAGTAGAATTTCTGTAAATAACATGGTTATAGCTTTGTAGCAATAATCCTAAAAGCTCAGCCAATACAGGTAGACTTCAAAATCATGTATTTTGGAATTATATTATTGATTGCAGTTCCACCAATAATTCCAGATGCACTCCCTGAGGATCTTAAAATCTGAAAGGAAACAGCAGGAGACAGCTCTGGGAAGAGAAGCAAGTTTGTGAAAGAAATGCTGATAATATTTGAATGTTTTTGTTAGGGTTTACATGCCATGAACAATGCTCACTTGCCCTTTCCCCTGTGACTGATAAGCTGCCAAACTGTACAGGCTTTGCTCTAATTCTTAGTTCCTTTATGATACATGCTAACAATTTAGTAATAAATCACAACTGATGCAGCCACTGTACTAGAAATAGAAATTACATGAGAAAGAGGAAAATACAGTATTTTTAGGCAAGTACTCGAAATCTAAACAGGGTAACTAAGAACTATTTTAAAAACCTCATCCCCAGAGGAGAGTAAATGGAAAGTAAATGGCAGGGAGTAAACAGAAAAGAAGGGCCAATACACACATTAAACTCACAACTGCAATTACAGTTACAATTTTATATTACAGAAAAAAAAGTACTGTTTTTTTTTCCTAAAATTCTCAAAACAATATATTTATCATTATAAATTCTCAAAACATTAATTTGGATATATTTGACTTAAATTTTCAAGCTCAGTAGATTGATAGATGAATGAGAGTGGGCTAGCTTACAAAGGATATTCATTACAAGATTGTGAACTCTGCCCTTCTTCACACGCAACTTGTCCAAAAAATAAAGTCAGTGTAGAGTGATAGAGGCTGAAGTCTTCAAACAGAATGTCTGTGTTTCTCTCTAAGCAGTCCAGCTTGAAGTCAGCAGCCCTCAGCTCACTCTGCTGGGCAGATGTGCTTCAGTAACACATGCACAACAGCTAAACGAAGTGGACTTCGCACCTAACTAGTTAGTATCTGTGAATGTGATGTACCTTGTGAGCAGGTGAGGCAGGCTGTGACCCCCTGCTCCAGCAGACACAGCAGCTGGGACCTGAGCTGGAAGCAGCAGGGCAGGACTGTCCCAGCGGGGTCAGTGCCTGTGCCTGGGCACCCTGCTCCTGCACTGCCATGGCCTGCACTGGAGTCACTCTTTCTTTCCACTGACACTAAAGGAACCCCTGTATTTTTAAAAATCTTTCCTCTCTGTGATATCTTCACCCAGATCACACGTATTTATGCCATTTAGTCGGCAGTGTTGATCTATTTTCCCCATGGTTACTGTGTACCTGCTGCAGGAGGGTAGTTCCTTCTAATCTAGCATCAGGTATTGAAGTTCCAGAGAGAGATCACAGCACTTTTTGCTGACACCTGATAGCTGGGGGATTTCACAGTTTTAGCAAGAGCAGAAAAGAGAGTGTTAGACCTGAAATATGAGAAGCACTGAGGAACTGCATCATCTTACTTGAAACCTTCAGGTTATGTTTTTTTCCCTCATTTGACTTCAGACCCTTAGAGGATGGTAAGTACATTTGTGATCTGTGAACATTGCCACAGATGTATACCTGAATACCTCAGCTCTGCCTGCACCCATCTGTGCATGGAGCCTCTGCTCATAAATCAGCCGTGCTGACTGTAATAAGCATAAACTAGGTCAAGCTAAAAATGCCCACAGAAAGAAAAAAATGGCAATAGCAAGTAAAAAACATTTCATAATCTCTTGCCTTAGAAGAAAATAATTTGGGTGATTAAATTTAAGAGAAAGGCTGACATTTATTCACCATCTCTTTTTTTGTTCTGGGCTGCTGATATTAGAATCTTAGAATCAATAAGGCTGGAAAAGACCTCCAAGATCATCAAATCCAGCCTTCAATGGAATGCCACCATGTTCACTAAGCCACATTGTGAAGTGCCACATCTACTCATTATTCAACGTTTCCGGGCATGTTGACTACACCGCTTCCCTGAACAACCTGTTCCAATACTTAATCACAAAATTAGACAGAAACACACAGAATAATCTGAGTTAGAAGGGACCCATCAGGATCATCAAGTCCAGCTCCTGGCCCTGCGCAGGACACCCCAAGAATCACACCCTGTGTCTGAGAGAATTGTCCAAACACTTCTTTAACTCTGTCAAGCTGATGGTGTGACCACTGCCCTGGGGACCCTCTTCCAGCGATCAATCATTCTCTGGGTGAAAAACCCTTTTCTAATATCCAGCCTAAACCTCTCATAACTCAGCTTCAGGCCATCCCCTAGGTCCTGTCACTGGTGACCACAGAGCAGAGATCAGTGTCTGCTCCTCCTCTTCCCCTCATGAGGAAGTTGTGACTGCAATGAGGTCTCTTCTCAGTCTTCTCTTCTCCAGGCTGAGCAAACCAAGTGACTTCTGCAGCTCCTCATACAGATTCCCTTTTTAACTACTGTTTCAGTGAAGACATTTTTTTAGTAACCAACCTGAGGACATTTCCTCTTGTCCTATCACTCGTTATCTGGGAGAAAGAGGATGACCCCCACCTTACCACAACCTCCTTTCAAGTGCTTTAGAAACTTACTGCTTCTAAAATGTCTAACTTGAGTATTAAATATTTCAGAGTTTGCTTCATGTATCACTAACAGGATGATTGGGAGGTCATGTATTGTGGGAAAGGATTATGACATCTGATTACATTTTTAAAACTCAAATGCAACTTTTTCAAAGTCTTTGGGCAATTATTTTTATTGCCACAGTTGTAATTTGGTGAGGCAGCTCTTGCCTGTCACGTTTAATTAATTTGCTTTGCAAGGAGTTTTCGACATATATGTGAAGGATCCTATACACTTCATGGGAAATTTTATAGAGATAAGAACTGTAAATGCACTGAGACATCTGACTTCAAGTAAGGTACTAAAAAGATTAACATGTATCTAGTACTTAGCTGAAGTTCCTTTTCCACAGGCAGTTCTGCTCATGGATATCTTCACACTTGGGGTATCCTTGTTGCATCCTCACAAAAGCAAGAATTTTCTGGACTGCAAAATGCCTGCAGCCCATACAGCACGAGTGCAGTAAAACAAAAGAAAGCACAGCCATAGGTAGGCGGCACAGAAGGTTCGGTCCCACCCCACAGAAATGACAGCAGGACTCAGCACAGCTTGGTCTCTGTCCCACTGACTGGTGCTGGCAGGGGGTTAATGGGGGATCCCAGAACCACCTGAGCCACTGCTTCCATGTGTGGGACAATCTCTGCCTGGGGGATTGCACCTGTCCCTGGATACAAGAGGCTTTCACCACATTCCCAGAGGCCTTGAAATTAAGCGTTTTCCTTCTCTGTCACCCACTAATGGTTTCACTCCCGCCTCAAACCCCTGGCCAGGCTGGTCCCCCAGGAACACCGTGTGTTTTATTTCAGGTTGGCAGCTCTGCATGGGGAGCTCTGCTGAAGCAGTGTGGCAGAGCAGTGTCTCTGATATGGGTTGTGCTGCCCAGTTTTCCCTGCAGACAAGACTCACCTAACACAGAGGTGTGCCTGCAAAGTGCCTGCAGTACAGCAGGAAAAGTAACCTCATGCTTCCCAGACATAGATTTCCTTTGGCTGGCATTGTTCCAGGCTTCTAAGCACTTACTGTGTAGTACAGCTGGTCTCAATGTAACCAGAAAACTCCTCTACTATATTTATATTTTTTACTAACTCAGAAGGGCTCTGTAAAACACTTAGATTTCATTCGTATTTGTGGTATTTCATTAATATTTGCGATATTTCATTTCATTTCATTCATATGTGTTATCCTACACTCTGTCTAACAAACTATTGCTACTTCATTCTTTTTATAGAAAATCTGTAGAAAGCTCTGTAGAAAGGAAAATATTTTAAATGAACTCTTTTGTAGGGCTGAGCTTTGACTCTGCCTTCTCTTGGATCCTTTATCAAACTCTTATGATACTTGCAGATACACACAAGTACCATACCACTTTTCAAAGAAAGTCTTCCCTTTCCTTTCATCCACACTTAAAGACACTTTTATGAATACATGGATACCCTTCCTGTGTTTCCCAATCAAATGCTAAACAGGTGAGATGAGCCTTCTTACTATTAGCTACAAATAGCAAGATATCTAGGTTTTGTAAAGAAAAAAAAGAAGCCAAATACCACCTGAAAGGCTCCTTTTATGAACAGATTGAATATGTTCCATTATCTGCCACTTTTGAACTTCAGAAAACTAATGACAATGGATTCTGCATAAGCCTCCCCCCTGTAGGAACAGAAAAACTTCAAAACTTCTCCACAAGCCCAGTTCTGAGCTCTGGTGGCTGCTGGCAGCGTCTCTTGTCGCCAGCAGTTGGTCTGTCTACACACAAGCTGTCCCAAAGGTGAGGCCTCATGTACTAAGAGGGAAAAACCAAAAAAAAAATACCCCGGCCCTCATCTGTGAGTCGGTATTACAGGATCAGGCTCAGAGCATTACACATCCGAAACGTGAAGCAACAAAAGCCCGACCATGAGTCATTCCCACTTTGCATCATCTTGCTTTCAAATTGCTCCCTGTGGAATTTAACAGACATAATAGAAAATAATAGAATTGAGAAATGGGAACTATTTCCACTTAGTGGGTTTTTCCCACAGTGGATACAATCTGAATTGCTAATTCGTTGCCAGATGTGCAACCACAGACTCTGTGACAACAATCCCCTTCCTACAGTACTTGATTATTTCTTATTGTGACTCACTGAGTATGCTACAGGATTATATTTAGCCCAGGTTGGAGGGTTTCCATTATTGTATTTAATTAAAGAACACTTAGAAATGGGTAAATTCAAACCTATGTGGCATAACATTTTAAATAATTTAAAATGGTAAGCTTCTGAGAGAAACTTCATCTATGAAAATATTAAAGGTGAACTCCTGTCTCAGATAAGGTCTTTGGGAATTCTTCATTGCTTTCACATTCTCCAGAGATTTTCTTTTCTATTTTAAAAAATCTACCTGCAGTTTTTAGTAAATCTACCACTACTTTTTAGTCCAACTCTACCTCAGTCACAAAAGATAAACCTAATGCCCTAGTGTAATGACAGATGATACAGAAAGAACATGCAGGAAAATTGTTAGCAGGCAATATAGTACTTATGCCAATTGCTAAACACCCCACCAAACCTACCCCAAACAGAATAACTTGTCTAAACAAAGTACAAGAACTGGAAAAGTTATGGAAATTAATGACCACAATTCCAATTTGGGAAAAACTGGAGCATCTTATGATCTCTGTTATCCTCCTTGAAAGCTATCTTATCATATCTGAAATAAGCATACAGCATGTGCAAATAGGTATTTTACCAATTTTAGTACCAGCATAGTTAATGATTTCCAAAACCATAACGCAACAAATGCTAGTTTGGGCATTTGAATTCAAAAGCCTAAAAACTGTGAACGGATTAGGAGAACAGCTTGGGATTCAGGGAAAATCCAGGCCAAGCGCTGGCTCTGTGGCCACCTTTGGTCCACACCAGAGAGGTTAACCCTGCATAGGGTGGACGTGAGCTGAGCTGCACCTGTGCTCTCGTGCCAGAGATGGTTTTCTTTGGCAATGTACACACACCCCCCCCATGCTCATCTAGCAGGATTTTCTATAAGTAAAAGGCTGCTTACACCTTCCAAGTCTATCTTTATTTCAAAATTAACAGTGAATTTTAGTTGGTGATTATGTATTGCTTCTCTTTAGAGGAAGAAAAATGTATTTTAATGAAATGTAATTTTAAATAAACTTGATGTACATTCAGCTCATCTGGTGGGAAGCAACCAACACCTGTAAAGTCATACAAGAGTTGCTACCATCTCCTCTGCGATGATGAAGTACTACCAATATGTAGAAGTATTACAGTAAAACATCTGATTTTTGTTGGTTTCTGTCACACAGTAATATTTTCCAAAATGTATAATGGAGCTTTGTGGTTTTTATCTTTCTGTCTATTTCTTCTTGAGTAGTAGAACAGATTTTGAACATAACAGCACCTGCTGAAATGTCTGGATATATCCCAATACGTGTTTTGATTACTTGTACTCTTTGTTCAACATTTTTTATTTTCAACTTATTGCCATGGTTTATATTCCCAAGCACATATACAAGACTGTGTGACTAAAATTAAGATGATAGCTAGAGGTTTCTATGCTACATGCAAAACTGAACATTAATGCCTTTTTCAAAACCCTTTCTGAAATGTCCCCTGAAACCCAGCAAAAAGTCAGCCTGAGTGAAAGATGATTGAGTCTCGCACCTCTGAAAAGGGAACTCCCTGATGAGGGGCTGACATTCCTGTCCCTGCCTTTCCATCTGTCAACCCTGACTCGGGAGCCTCCAAGAGCCACAGCCCAGATCACTGCTTCCAGCACCAGCAGGACCAAAGGACATGAGAGTCAAGCCCTTGATGATGCTGAAAGGTGTGGCACTGGAGACCTGCTGTCCATCACAGCTGGCACCTGAACTCACCGCTCCTGTGGTACCTCTCAGCAGGCAGCTTTGAACCTGCTGCCCGAGACTGGAACACTTCTACAGTTCTTCTTTCTTCCTCAGAGCCCTTGCCTTGAGAACTAAAGCCTTGGTAAGACAAGCTACCACTGTTGCCTTACTGGCACCTAGCTTGGAGCTGAAGAATTTGGGAATATGGGGGCTTTTAGAACCACTCCCTTTCCCAGCATACTTGAAGTCCAGTGCCTCCTATATGCTACTGAAGCTCAACAGGACCCATTTTTTCAGTAATCAGATGCTTTGTAGCAGTGTTGTCTGTTTCAGCTTCCTAAGACTCTTCAGTAAACACTGAGAAATCTCAGGAAGCTTTACAAAAGGAAATTAGTGCCAATATTCTGTCTTGAGTAATTCCTCCATGAGAATATCAATTTGAATTTCCTAATGGGATGAAGGCATTTGCATTGTCACAATGTGCACTGTGAAATAAAACTCAAATATTCTCCTAGGAAAAGGCAGTAAGGTATCCCAAAATCCCATGTGTTATGGACATGTTATATTAAAAACACATTCTATATCTGTTGTAATTACTGATGAAAGTTGTCCCAGACAATCAGTCTTGTTAGGCTATAATTAGATTTAAAATGCAGGTATAATTTGTAACATCTGGAGTCAGCCTGTACTCAGCTGGGTAACCAGGATCATCCCTGCATTTCTGAGGAGTCCTGCAAGTCCACATACTTGACTTAAGACACTAACGTGAAACATTTCTTAAAGTAGAACTGAAAATTGATGTGACCTTTACTTCTGGGCTACTGTAGGAACTCAGAGTGCCAAGAATATTTCTCTGCCTGTTTTGAAGGGTTTTTACCCCCCTGAACTACACTGTTTTAACCTCCAACCTTGGAAAAAACTGCCTACTATCAGACAAGAACTGGAAAGTACAGTGGTGTGAATTAGGTGATAGACTACTATGTAAGATTGTCACAGGGTGCAAAATTTAGAGGTTTTAGGCTTCTCTTTGTAGTAAATAGATAAGAGCAAAAGACATCAAAATGGATGATTGTTGTTCTCCAAACCTTCTTCTTCTTCTTTTACTACTCCATAATCTGCAGTAAAAGTAATTTGGGATGATTGGACAAAAAATTCCGCAGTTCCTGGCTGTGTTACTGAAAATTGGTAGGAAAGTGAAAATAATATACGTTTTTAGTAACCATTGGTTAAATTATCTTTAAAAGGCTGTGTAAATCTTGATAAACACACACTTCTCTCCTTCTTTCGCTGCTCTATGTTATGCCTGGGTCACGCCAGTGACTCTGTTTCTTTGATAAGACTTAATAAACAACTGTCTGGCAGCAGTGAAACTCCAGGAAAGTCTCTGGTGTTTTTGTGAACTCCTTGCAAGGACTTTTAAAACTCCCTCTCCCATCAGGAGAGATTTGATTTACAGCATGGTTCAGTGTCAGGCGACAGTCAGACTAAAAACATCCCTCCTGTTCCATGTACTTTGCATTAAGCAATTTGTCAAAATTCTTCAAGGAAACTGTTCTTCCTCTGGTTTCTCTAAAAGTTGTACTGCTTGAAACTAGACTAAACTTGTACAACTTTCTCATGTGGTCTTCAAATCTGTATTTGAAGTATGAGTTACATCTATTAGCTATTGCTGCTTTTGACACTAAGTACAAATTATATCTTTTTATAATATAAATGTATAATTATATCTAAGTACAAATTATCTGTCAGCTCCATGGAGGGTGCAGTCTGGTCTGACCATGCATTTCCAGCAGTGAGCTAAAGACCTGCATTCCCAATCTTTATGTCTACACACCTCATGGTCTTTATTAATTGTTCTCTTTAATCAACAGAAATTATGTTCCATGCACATACTTTTTCTTCAGTAAAGTTATTTTAAAGGATATCTTCTTGTGCCAGGTTTACAAAGGCATTACTCACCTAATACTTCAGATGAACACAGACAAGAGCAGGCAGACAGCTAACCTGCCCACGCTCTGCTGATAATGCCTCTGAGTGCCTACCTGCATCAGTCTGGTTCATGCTCTGGTTAGCTCACCAAATTCCCTCTTAGCCAGCTCACTTCATATTTTCCATGCTCTATCTACTCCTTTCTAATGGCTTACCTTGAGCTGTAATTACTGTATTTCTGTATTTGAAGAATTCCCCTTTTTTTTTTTTTTTTGACATCTACAATTCTTTACCCTACTCACTTCCCTTTTAAGCACAAACATGTATTTCCAGGGATATTTTTTACTGTATTTGAGTATTTCTTTACTTTTTAAAGGATTTAAATTAGATTACTTTTGTTGTTAGAGTCTTTTTAAAAGTACTTTCACCCAAAAAAATTTCCCTTTTATGGTTTAGTGTCATGATGTTAAGTTTCAATACAATTGTTTCCATGAGAATGTGTTGTATAAGATAATATGAAGGAACTGAAGCGGTTTATGAAAATAATAATTTAAAAAAATACTCTGAGCACTGTAGTAGATGACGTTCTTCAAATCCTTTTTCTGACATGGGATGAATTAAGCTACATGCCATGAAAACTGAAAAGCAATATGGGACAGGAAGAACTTCATCCCTTACCAGAAAATGTTGGACTCCTGATTTTTTTGTTTTTGCAAGTTAACATCCTGAAGATTAAAAAAAAAAATAATAAAACAGTTAATGGAGTGTTACACAAGCTCTGGCACTTTTTGCGATACATGACTTTCTAGAAAAGCATCATCCAACACAAAGTTCCCTCACCCAGAAAGTGGAAATTGAACCACTGGCTCCCTGTCCTTCACAACCAGTTGCAATTTCAGAAGCCCAGCCCTTTGGCAAAGACAAATTCAGGTGTCAGCTCCATGGAGGATTCACTGTGCATTGCTCTGTGAAAAACTCTGAAGGGTAATGCTCCCTGAACTGGGCCAGTCGCCTGAGGAAGTTTCATAGTGGCTGTACAGAGCCAGAGGAGCAGCCAGCAGCACAGAGCAAGAACAACACGACAGGTCTGATGGATACCACCATGGATCCAGTAAGGAAACCAGGTGAGTGATGCCATTCCAAAACACCCACTCACAGTGTGCAGCACACAAGCAAGCCTTGGCTGCTTTCAGAGAAACACTCCCACAGTTACATCCATAGCTGTCCATGGAACTGGCCAAAACACTCACTGAACAATGACACAAAAAAGAAAAACTGAAAAAGACTACAACAGAATATTCTTGCTAATATGGGCTATGCCACCTGTAAGATCAACACAAAACCTTACTGCGCATCAGCTGCAGTGATTATTTTCAATCTGGCAAAGGGAATGTTCTTTGCCTTCTTTTCTCTCTCCCCCATCTCTTAATGCCTTCTCTATTGTCATGGCAAATTTCTAAATTTGCTTGCATTATACAGTTAGGTAACACCAGATTTTGAAACTCTGTCTTTCTGAGTATATATATAATCCTGATCACCAGGCAAAATTTGATATTAAGTGATGTTAAGATAATGAGATAAAAATATCTAAAATTCTAGAAATTTGGCTAGTGAGGAAGGAGAACCAGTCCCCAAGCAAGAAGGTGAAAAGTTAGCACCATTAGTCAAATGATACTATGGTCTCAGTCAGGTCAGAAAATTTCACCAGAGCCATGATTTTATTTTCCTGTGTCTATTTTCAAATCCCTCTTTACTGTTAGGGTAACTACACAAACATTACAGAATGAGAGGTCACCCTGCACGGTGTACGATTAGTATATTACATGCTGTCATAGTTATTTTCCAAACATTTCAGTATTAACTTGGGCAAGGAGAGGAAATCAGCAGTACCAATCCAGTCTTTCAGGATTCCATGTGTAGAGAGCAGTGCAAAAGAAGAGGAGGGGATCAGCCCTTTGGGGATCCTCTGCAGTCAATAATATATAAACTGTTGTTGTCTTGACAGTAATGAAAACAAGACAGGGAAGGTACAGATCTTCAGGCTACATGTGGTGACTAATAAATCAGATGTTGTGGAGTCTGATTTACTGCAGGAAGGTGAATTTAATGAAAACTTGTGCCTGGAAGGAGGTTCTGCAGCTCATGAACAGACTATGGGGAAAATATGCTTCTGGAAAAATGACACCAAGAGCCACAATCCAGGCTTGGCAAATTGACTCAAAAGAGACAATTGATGCATTTTGGCACAAAGGGTGGAGGAAAATAAGTAAGGGTACCTCTGGATCCTAGCATTTTCAGGAGAATTGCTTCTACATCTTAAATTTATACATGTACACTTTAAGGACAAAGTAAAAGTAACTAAAAACAAAGCAGGGTCTTTGTGCCCAACTTAGGGCATTTGGAAGTTTCTTCACGTTACAGTTTGTGAGCTGAGTTTATTTTCTTTCAGAATCAAAATATTGTCTTACTACAATAACTTGTTTCTTGTTTTGTCTGTTTTGAAGAAAACCTGATTTAGAAATTGTGAAAATGAAACCGTACTGTACATCCATACCTGAGGTTATCAGATCAGGATGGTGAAAATAGTTAATATCCTCAGTTTGACAGCCCTCCCTTCACCACCCCACTTCTCAGAAAGCAAGTTATTCTTCTCTCTCCTGCCTCATGGAAAAGAAACTAAAACTTAGAATACAAGTTCATCTTATTTGTTCACAGTGTGGAAAAAAAATAAAAGAAAAAAAGTTTAAAAAAGAGAGATAAAAAAGAAAATGAAAAAATAAGAAAAAATAGTAGAGCTTTCCAATAAACGCATTCAAGATAGCATTGTAGACAAACACGGTCCTTGAAAAAAAAGATGCCAAATGCCAGCAGTAGCTTTAGTTTCAGCAACTACAAAACTTCATTAGCACACCAGGTATGGGTAACCTGTCCTGTTACTTTGTGGCAGCAAAATTGTTTTGTTCATTGATAATGCCCAAAGACGTTGTATTCAAATTGAAGAGCTACAAAAAACTCCACAGAAAGGGCAATAAAAGACCTGAGCAAAACTTTCGTTTTGTTAGGTAAAGTTCTCAACAAAGGTGGTTTTCTTTGGAAAAAAAATGAGAATTTGCCTGGATATCCCTGAGCAGGAGTCACACCTGAAGTTTCAGGTTCCTAGTCAAAAGATTTCTCCCAATCCATTCACATCTGTCTGGAAAAGACAGACTGTCCTGCTCTGTACTGCTGTGATTGCAGCACTTCTGTGAGGGAGGCAGAGGGAGAGAGAACTCATGTCTACCACATTATTCCTGTAGCTTCACAAGTTGCTGAATTCCAGAATCTTTTACTTTGTTTTCATAAAAAATGAAGAAAACAGAATTTTATGCCAATATTTAATTTCAGGTCAAATGGAATATTTGCCTAAGTAGATTTTTGTTTTGTTTTGTTGTTTTTTGGGTTTTTTACAGTATGAATAAAGAAAATAAACTTTCTTTTCAGATCCAAACTAAAATTTTGTCTCCTTTCTCTGAAGCTGAAGGGATAAAGAGCAACTTGCTTTTTGGGAAGAGGGATGGTGAAGGGAGGGCTGTCCAAACAGGCGAATTTGCTGCTTTCACAACCCTGATCTGATTGCCTTTGCCAAAAGAGCAGCTGCGGGATGAGGGCTGATGCTTGTGCTGAGCTTTGTCATACCTGTTGTCTGAGGTCTGCAGGACCCCAGCCCTGAGAGGGAGGGTTCCTGTGGCTCTTCACAGCCAGCTGCTTGCCCTCTGTTGGGCAGGAAGGCCACCTTTTCAGAAGGGACAGCTCTGGGGCACTTGGCCCTTTATGCCACATGGATGGAGGGGCCAAACCTCCTGCATTGTCACACACCTGAAATATGCTGAATCAATGGACCCTAGCAGAGGCTGGAGCCCAACCCCCACACAATGTCAGGGCTGGGGTTAGGCTCCAGCCCAGGTGCAGCACTGATATATGGGATAGGTGTATCTGCAGGATCTTCAAAATATCCCATAATGTACAATTGGATCTCACATGTTACCAGCTAAAGCATAACCACGCATATCCTGGCCTGGGCAGAAGAATTTATGTAAACTATGTCTGTCTTATGTTGCTCATTCCCACCCTCACGCCACTGGTTGCTTCTCCCTTAGATGTGTTAATACGACATTTTGTCTTTTAAAAAATTTGCAGTACGTCAGATCACTAAAAATCTGTATTAAAACCAATCCTTTGGAGCAGAAGTAAAGATATTTGTAGGAAAAGCCCTGTATGTACATGTATCTAAGACACAAGAAAAGCCCCTCTCCAGACAGAACCAAATGCAAATTATGGCATTCTTTTCAATGCAAAGACCACTTACGTTGCCAGAATGTGCAAGTTACTTGTCCAATTAAAACAACACAGGTTTCCTTTCAAAACACTGCTCTCACAGAATAGTCACAGAACTGTTTTTGCAGATTGTTTATGTGGAAAAACTTCTTCAGTTTAAAACAAACTGTAGTAATATTGGTAATCTTCAATACTGCTGTTCAAATGTCCCAGTTACATATTAATCTGGAAATCTTTCCCCAGTTTTCACCTTCTGATTTAGTGAAGTACACTTCTGTCCCTGCAATTAACTAAGTAACAGGCAAAAACTGTACCACAAACCTTGTACTGACACAAACCCCAAAACCAGATTGTCAGCAACAAAATAAATACAAGGAAAACTCTGATTCTGATTTCAGCACAGGAATACCCTGAGCCCTGCTAGGCAGTCTAGGAACGAGGAACAAGCTTACATTTTGGGAGCAGCTAAAGCAGAAAGAAAAAATAAAAATAATTTTAAAAACCCACAAACAACCAAACACAGCAACAACCCCAAAACAAATAAACAAACAAAAACCACACACACACCAACCCTCCCCTCCCCCCCAACAAAAACTTTTGTTAGTGGTTCAAATTTTCAAGGTGAACATCATAAAGTACTGCAGGGCATGAACAGCCCAGAAAAGAGGAAGGTTTTTTGATGCTGAACACAACCATTACCAATGATGCCACTCTCGGTTCCCAATAAACTGTGGGAAAACAAAACTCAATTCAAAACTGCTCGCGGGAAAACTGGAATCTCATCTCAACCTCTGTCTCATCCCATAAACCGGACCCTTCCTTAGCCAAAGGTGGAAAGTCAGGGCTGGCAAGGGAAAGCGTCACGCCCTTCTCTGCTCCTCGCTGCCTGGGGTCCCGTCCCCTCTGGGCTGCAGAGCAGCCCCCAGGAAAGGAGAGGGGTGTCACCCAGCAGCCGCACGGCTGCTGCCCCGGCTCCGCTCGGCGGGGAGGCGGCCGGGGAGCCGCTCTGCCCCGGGCGGGATGCCCGGGCTGCCGGGGGCGCGGCGCGGGATGCTCACCCTGCGGTTGCGGTCGGCCTCCCGCACCTCCTCCTCCTGGGGGCCTTGGCGGATGAGCGCCTTCAGCACGATGCTGTTATTAGTGCAGCAGGCTCGGAAGAGGCTGAGCGCCTCGGGGCTGTCGCGGTCGTCCCCCTCCAGGGACCACAGGTCCTCGTCGTCGTCCTCCAGCCCCCCAGGAGGGTAGAAGGAGTCGTCTGAGGCGATGCTGCAGGTGTCGGGCAGCTCGGAGAAGTCCTCGTACTCCTGGCAATCCTCCTCCTCCTCCTCCTCCTTCTCTTCTTCCTCCTCTTCGTCCGGCTCCTCGGCGGCAGCCTCCGCCGCCCCCTGCTCGGGGCTGCTCTCCGCCTCGGCGCCGGGCATCTCCTTCGCGGCGGCGGGCGCAGGGCAGACCCGCTCGCCGGGCAGCTGCTCGCCGTGCCCCGACAGCAGCACCATGCCGGCCGCGGGGCCGGGGCGCGGGAGCTGCGCTGGGCCCCGCGGGGCGCTCAGGGCGCCCGGCAGCCGCGGCTCTGCCTCGCCGGGCTCGGGTGCCGCTGCCCCGCTCACGCAAGTGTCAGCCCCCTCCCGCGGGTCGCCCCGCGGCAGCCCGGCGGCCCCCCGGGCCGGGGCATGCCGCCGCCTGCGGGGGAGGGTCCGCGGGGGCCGGTCACCGCCGCCGGCCCGGCCCGGGGGAGCTGCCGCCGCCGCGGGGAGCGGGGAGAGGCTGCGGGCGGGCAGGGCGGCTCTGGGCAGCGCAGGCTGTTGTCAAACGCCCGGCCCGTAATCCGCTCAGCATCGCTGTGAGGAGATTGGGGCTCGGGTTGAGCGGCGGGGCGCGGTGCCGGGGCGGTGTGCGGGGGGAACGGGCGGCTGCCGCGGCTGCTCCCTGCGGGCACCGAGCTGCAGGTGCGGGACCGCAGCGTCCTGAGCGCCCCCGGGCCCCTCCGCTGTGCTGCTGGGCTCAAAGGGCCCGCGCCGAGCCCACCCGCGGGAGGCAGAGGCGGGAGTGGGGCCGGCGGGACCCGCGGCTGCCCCTGGTCCTTCCTTCAGCACCAGCTGCGGTCCCGAGAGCCGCGATTGCAGCGACGTACGCAAAACTTTTCAGGAATACAACTAGCCCGTGCAGAATTCGTGTTTTGAAATAAATACTGAAACTAAAGGGAACGAATGCACAGAATTTCCGTGCTTCGAAGAAGAGCTTCAGAAGCAAGTAATTCATTAAATCAGCCCTGGCGCTTTACCAGCTGTAGACATGTCAGGCACGTACTTTTTATGGAAGGCATTTGGAGATTAGGTTGAGAGGAATAATGTATGTATCAATTGAGTTCCTGCTTTGTCACAGTTCCTCTAAAATCTCTTTTACCTTTCAAATGCCGTGGATTAGCACCGTTCTCTGGCAGGGAAACAGTGGGGAGAAGCCCTTTGGCCAACAAAATAGGATATTTGCTTTCTTCAACAGCTTTATGAAGTGAATCTCATGTATTTGACATTCTTCAGCAAGTGACTGTCCAAGGTCCAAGTCCCTGTCTGTCTCATGGGAGAGAAACGAGCATGTATTCCTGCACGAGGTGAGGCAGAGTATGATCCACACTTTTTACACTAAAAGAAGCTAGGAATGAAAAGTAGAATGTAACTGTGAGTAAAGGGCCCCACACAGTAGGTGTTTACAGTCTTTCAAGAAAACATTGTGTAAACCAGACGTGATGGGTGATACAAAGCCCAGCGGCTTCTTGCTGATTCCTAACTGGCGGGGTTATCCCAGTGCCCAGCAGGAGGATATCTGTAAGCAGAATTAGTATTAAAGAGCTCCCTGATTGGCTGCTTCTGCAAAGGAGCTAAACTGGGAAAGAAGGAGATTAAACTATTCCCTCACCTCCAGACACCTCTGAGATCGTAGCTGGTGTATATTGCCAGCTATGCTCATGCTCATGCTTCCTGTCTCCCATTACTTGCTTGGGTAAAGACAGGCCCTCACTTCACTGCTGCTGTGTGTGTCTGCTCCCAAATCAAATGCTTCTGAGCTGTCTTTACCTGCAGCATGATAGCGCTGTAGGATTCACTTTTTACACTTACTGCCTACTACTCTACTGTGTATTTGCATTCACAGAGTTTAAGGGCTCCATTAATTTAACTTCTCATTTCCTTCTCAGTAAGTGTGGACAATGAACTGCTCAACAGAATGTTACCTCTTAGAATAGCACTTGTATTTTAAAAAAAATTTCATTTTTGCCTGAGATCCTGCAGTTGGTGGGGAGCGTTTGAGTTTTCTCAGCCTGAACTTGCCATAAAAGCCCAGAAAGGCTCTTGGCTCTAGTAACTTCAAATAGCAGAAAAAAGCCCCAAAATACACGGGGAAAAAGGGGTTTGGGGGTTTTTTTGACAATTCATCTCATCTGTAAGAATTCAATAAACAAATACACTTACTTTGTTTCTGTCTTATAAAATCAATCCAGAAGAATAAAGATTTACTTTATTACCAGACTGTTTTTTTAAAAGTTATATGAAATTTTTTAGCAAAGAGGCAGGGACCAGTAACTTTGAACAGGAAAAAAACCCAAAACCAACAAAAAAAACAACCTTGAAAAACCTTAATGCTAACTAGAGGGAAACCACAGTTATACAGGAAAAAAAGTTTGACTCTGAAAAGTCATTCTTTTTTTTTATGTTCAGCGTTTACCTTATCAGCTTATTAATAGAGGAGATATGAATCTGTTTTCTCCCACAGCTGTAGTTGTTCTGCAGGGACCTTGGAGATGAAAACTGCTTTCTCTCACCTCCTCAGCCTGTCACTTTCATCTCTTCTCTCAAAGAATGGTGCTATACTGCGTGAGCTTTCAAAGCAAGGTGTCAGGCTGGAACAGGGCAGACATGGTATTTCCCCTTGAACTTTTCACTTTTACAGCTGGTATTGAGAATGCATTTCAAATTATTTAACCTGCATGCAGCTTGACAATAAGCTGGTGCAGCTAATTGGGCATAAACTGTTACATGACTCCTTAAGATGCTGATGCAGCCATTTATGTTGTCACACAGAGGCTCCCACCAAGGCTGCTCTGCTTGGGCATGGTCATAGTTGTAAAGCAGATCATGTCTGGTTTCTTGGTTCTTTCAGTGACACAGCTTGTATGTGACAAACAGGGCTTCTTGTCACTTGTGCTTCAGCATGTAAATCAAATTAAAAGAATGTGAGGGAAGGCCATAGAGGAAGTCTGCATATTCTTTCAAATTATCCAAAAACCCCTGTTTTCATGGCATTTGTGAGAGGACAGCCTCAACCTTTCCTCTGGAAAAGAAACTACTTAAGATAATTCAAGTTAAATGCTAGTATTTATAAACTTCATATCAAAAGCAAAGACATAAACATTATCATCTCAAAGCAAATACCCCAGAATTATTAGTCATTATTATCATCTGTATCTCATCAAAATCTATTGCTGGGAATTACCAAGGCAGGAAATTAAAATACCCAGAGAAGATACCACCTGTCCCTGTGCAGAAAAACTTTCCTTGAAGAAACCAATTTTTGGAATGACTACAGCATGAGACACCCCCAGTTTGCCTCATTAAGGTTTGTAAGCCATTCCATTTATAAAACATTCTGAAATTGAGATCTAATGAGATTTATGTGCAACAGTAAAGACAACAGTAAGATAAATAGTAAGACTCAGTGAGTTTTATACATCCTTCTCACATTCAACAATTCATAAGGAAAAAGTTCATACCACACTGACAGTTATTCCCAGTATTCTTACAAGATGAAATCTAGTCACTACAAAAGCACTGGTTTCCAAAATAAAATAAAATATGTTTCATTTTGGTTGTTTACATTATTTAGGTATCTAAAATTTCTAAATAACAAGAAGCCTGGTTTGTTTTGGGGTTTTTTTTATCCATCTGACATCTACACACTCACTCTGGAAATTCAGAGTGTATTTCTCTCCTCTGTTAGTTGATCTGCCTGCAGTGGTACCAAGACCACAGTGTCAAACGTGAGAGCCAGCTCACTTACTCCCTCTCTCTGTTTAGCAGCTTGTAAAAACTCTGAGACGCACAGAAGGTGTTTCTGTGGACACTGGACCTCTCTTTCACGGCACTTCCACCAGCACCTCTACAGGAAGCATTTAGAGCACAAGGAAACCTCTCTTGAGCAGCCTCTTGTCTTCACAGATGAGAGAGGAGCTGAAGCCCCCAAGAGGCCAGGAGTTCGGTGGCATGACCTAAGTCAGCATCATCCCAGTGCTAACCCAGTCCGTGCCAAAGGCCACAACAGGTGGTCCATGGAGGAAATGTGGGCACTGAGGAAAACAAGGTGCTAAAAGAGATGAGATACTGCTTTTTACCGACAGAATCTTTTGGATTTTTGGGGAGAGACTTTCAGCACTACTGCCTCCAAGCCTCGCACTGGTCCGCAAAACAGACTGCTTGCATCTTGAAAAACTGTCTGCTCAAAGTTAATCTCAAGACAGTATATAGGCACAGATGTAAGCAAACCGGTTTCTGGGGTTGCTGAGTTCTTGGCAAGGCTAGCAGACTAATAAATCCAACCTCCTGTTTATTATGCCTAATAATAATGTATTTTTGTTTGGGGTGATTTGCTAGGGCTGTAGCAGGACTGTAAGCAGGCTAGCTGCTGTGAGGCATCAAAGTGCAATTAACCTAGTCAAAAAACATCAGGTGGTGTACTGTTGGCAAGGTATGTGTGAAGAAGGCATTCAAAGTAAAGAATTAAGTTGAAAAAATTTTAAGAAAATGTTCCCTCTCAATTACAAAGAGCTAAAGAGAGACAGAGCTGGTTTTGTATTTACCCAATTCGGGGCGGGTGTGTTGGGGAGAGCATTTACAAACGAACAGATTCAGCAGCACTTGCTAAGACTGCTCCACTTAAAAAGTCCTTTGGAAGGAGAAAGGTTGGAGTCTCAGTTTTCCTAAGCTCTGGCCAAGACTTGATGTGAAATCCTGCTGATCTGAATAGTAACAACTGCTAAGGAGCTATGAGTGGAAGTTGCAATATGTTTCCTAGAAACCAAAGGCTTGAGCTGAATGATGAGAGCAGAGGCAGAGAATAAGAAATACTAGCAATAATCTTGCTAAATGTTAGTGTTTTCTCAGTTGCTAGTATTTTCCAGCACTTGCTCAGTCAGATTAAATGCTATTTAAAGCATCTGTAGTACCATTTTACTGGGATCTCTGTGCAGTTAATACAATAAGGGGACATAAGGGTATAAATGTGATACTAGTTCATTTAATTTCATTTACTAGCTATGACTGAAAATAATTGATGTTCTGCTTTCAGTATGAACCTGTATTCTGCTTGCACTGAAATCTAAAGCATAGGCCTTTCCAGAAAAGGAATACTTCCTCAAGGCACAGTCTTGGGTCTAGCTAATCTTGGCTTAGTTTGTAGTCAAAGCTTTCAAGTCCTGTCAGTCCTCAGCTCCCTGAGGACCGCAGTGGTTGGTAGCAGGCAGGGTATGGTAAACTCTCTCAAGGTAAACTCTGCTAATTCGGAGCAGGTAGGGCAGTTCCCTGACAGCAAGGGGCACCTGGAAGGTGGGCACCTACCACCTAAGCACTGGTTGGTGGGGCTCAGCTTCACTGCAGAAGTATGGAAGCTACATAAATCTTTTTGGCTTATTTCAAGACTGTAAGGAACAACTGACATAGCATTAGTAAGGCACACCAAATATGCTAACAGTCTGTGGTTTGATGTGTGTGGTTTGGTATTTTTGAATGTGGTAGGTAGAAGTGGAGGAGCCTGTGCAAATGAAGAGGGGGAGAGATGGAGAGTGTTCTAGTTCCCTCAGAGCTGCTCTTTGCAAACACATGCTGCTGTAGACTACGGTGATGTTGAAGATCTTTGAGCATCATCTGCATGGAACTTCTGTTTTCATATTTCTCTCAATTTCTGTTTTAGGGAATCTCTTGGGAGAAAACTTACAAATTTGTAATTGTCCAGATGCTGATTTATTGATGAAAATCAGAAATTTGCATAAAATCTTTGTCTGAGAGTCTTCCATCTCTGAAGAGTAGCTTATGAAAGTCGCCTTTTCAAAACAGTTCTTCTTCCTTTTTACTTTGCGTATAATTTCTTAAAATGCTACAAAACCACATAATAATGGGGAAACAGTCATAGCTTGAAATGTCAGTGGATTTCTTTTTCTTGGAGGAAGGCTAACAAAGATTGAGAGAAGGAGAGAAAAATGTTTCTCAAATAGTAAGTTTAATTTTATTTTTCTGCATTTTGATATCTTTTACCAAAATAACACAATACTAGACATTAACACATATATAAAAATAGATTATAATTATTAGGTCATCGGGGCTGGGGACGGGGATCAACTGGATTAGTGTACATGAGAATTTATTTGTGAACAGTTAACTTATTTTTGCACTCTACTGAAGCAGAAGACTCCCCACACGTGTGTGAAAATGTGTACCTCAGTTGGGTATCGCAAATAAATAAGTAATATTATTTATATATATTTTGTTCCTCCCTAAAGGATTTCTTTCTATGATAAACCATGCATCTGCTTCACATTTTCCTAAAATGATTCCCCTTCCTTCATTGTGAAATTATGCACCCAAAAATAGGCTGGTTTGATGCTGGTATGAGTAAGCCTGCTGATGCCATTCCATATGGAGGAAGCGTGTAGCATGTCTACGCTTGCACTTGTGATCACTTCACTCCTCTTCTACAGATTTCCCGCATGACTGAGAGAGCTTTGAGCCTTTCCATCCCTGAGGTTTTGGTACTGAATAACAATAATGGTACTTCTCCCCACTCCTGGGAAGTCTGGGACCTGAGGATATTGCCGTTGATAGAGTTTCTGGTGGTGCTTGAATTCAAATCTTGGAAGTACCCCAGATACCTGTCCATCTATCCTTACTGTTGCCCTGCATCAGGAAACTAAAGAAGTCAGTGATAAATTCATCCTAATTTTAATCTTTCTGACAAACCCTAGAGAGAGCCTTAATATGTGACCCAGTTTCTATTTCTGAAATATTATGTTTTTAATCCTCTTTCTGTTTCAGTTTTGTCTAATTCAAACTGGGGGTTGGACACTGCTATCTAATGCAACCCAGTACTGGAAAAACATTGACATAAAAGCAGAAACAGAAATATTTTCAAAAAGTAAAGAAATTAAAGGGGAAATCTAGAATTTACTGCCATAATTTATTAATATATGCCATCTCATTTTATTATCCACTCTCCTGTGAGAATTTGGAGTGCTTTAGACTTTAGCTTGCATTGAATGACGTTTCAGCAAAATATCTCACCTCATGCTGAGAAGGTGAATGTCATAACCATTTTATAGATGCTGAAATTGAATTGCAGACTACTCAAATGCAGCAGAGCATTGTATAATATAACATCAAACTTACAGATACCTTATTTTGGCGTTGCTCAAATGCTTTAAATGACTCGTGGTTCAAATGGCTTATCCATATACCTACATAATAGGCAAATGGGGAATAGGGTATGGTTACTAACCAGGACCATTAGAGAAATCCATCTGAGTACATGTGGTGTAGCTCCATCAAGGGCTACGAGTGGTCACCTTGGAACTATTTCTCTTTGTAGAACATAATGAATGCTGGCCAGAAAATCATAAGTAGCACTTTAGGACAAAGAGTTATTATAATCAGTGCATTGAATTTTACTCCACCTGTTTCTTCTACACTCTTAAAGATAAACCAGGATACTGAGATACAAAGTGGTCTCCAGCAAGGCCATGTGGATATTAATCCAACCTGTTGCCTTAGTACAGGATTTCAGAGATCGTATTTGTTTCTTCATACAGTATCAAAATAATAACACCCTATATTTGGAAATGTGATTCCTTGTATGTGCAATGAGTCACGCTAAGAGGATTTCTTGTTTTTCCTCTCCCACCTCTTCCTGAAATAATTGGTCTCTCTGGTGTTAACTGGCGTTTCACCAGACTATGCAAACATGTGAATAACCAGAGGCTTTTATTGAAAGACAAATACACTTACATATTCTGGAAAAAGCTTTGTGCATGTATTTAAGTGATTTAACAAATTAGTGCCCTGATAAGATATGTGTGGTTTGAAAACATTTTAGAAACTCACAGAATAAATGTGGGGCTATTATTGTTTCCCTATTGTGTGCATTATCTATTAGGTTTTCTTGTCTCTAATAGGATCATACTCATTTTCATCTTTGCTGAAATGCAATGTTCTTCAATGAGATTATTTAACATTATCCTGGAATCATTAAAATTGCCATACTGCCAGGTTAAAATAAACAGATGCTTATCTTACCCAACGGTTCCCTTGTTTCTTGGTGTTTTCATAATGTGATTTTCACAAATCACAAACATCATGGGACTCATCCCAGGAGATGTTCAAGTGAAAGTAGATTATCTGTAAAACATTCCCCTTTAGAAATAATACCTCCCATGTGATCATAATTTAAGCAATCTTAAATACCCTACTCACTCTGTTTCATCCCTTTTTATCAGAATTCTTCCACTTGAAAATATATTTCCATTAATTTGCTGCAGAAGGAGTTAGTGGGGTAAGTCAGTAGATAACTCTGACTGCACTGCTGTGGTAAATTCTCTGCAGTTCCATTGGTTTCAGTTCTGTTACTGCCCATACCCCTCTGTGTGCATATAAAATATGGAACCAAAGAGCTGTCCCTGCTCAGAGCATGTTATGCCATAGAGGGCAGGTATGGAGGGTCCTTCTGACCCCCTTTACAGTGCTAGCTAACAAATAGTGCCAAATGGAGAGGGCAATGTCTCCTCCCTGCACTGCTCTCATTGCCTGCATTTTCTTCACAACTCTGTGTGAAGTCTGTTACTGACTCAGTAAAGGACACAGATGTTTCTGTGTGGTTGTATTTTCTTTGGAAACATCCTATGGGTCCAGTGTGATGTCCTTTTGCTTGCTTCTTGCATGTCTAGCAACAAGTACCTTTTTTAACTTTAAGAAGGATAGCATCAAGGGATGACATTTCCATAGTCAAGCCACTTCAGAAGCAGCAATTAACAATCAGAAGACACTGAGATAGGTAAATATTGTTATCTCAGCTTTTCAGTTGGTGAAAGTGAAATAAGGAGGTCAAGGTCAACGTTTTCCAATTTAAAATTTATGGTTGGACTTCAGTGGCTAAATTAATGACATGAATTGCAAATATTTGAAGCCTACAAAATCAAAAGAACTGCACATTTTCAGGAGTCATGGAAATCTGAACACTTATTTATATGCCACAAGTGCTGTAACCAAGTTAAACGTTCTTGCTTTAATTATTAGGGCAATGTTAAGTCATGGCCAAAGATATCATCAATCTTTCTAGGCTGTAGAGTTTTGTCTTATGTTCAGCAGTAGGTAACTGCATTTGCATTTGCCCCCTCTGTTTATCTGCACTTATGCAGTAACAAAACCTTAGCAGGAAATTTTCCTTAAATATCATGGTTGCTCTTAAGTTGTATTTAGATTTCTTTGGTTCGCTTCACTACAGACCGTCTCACATTCATGAAGGAACTTGCACACTAAGTGAAGGAAAAATTATCATCTACTCTGTGGGTGGTTGTGGAAGAGATGAAAACAGGCACTTTGCTCATGAAAAGAGGAAAGAAAGAGCATCTTGCTTTCCCAGAGGGCAGTAGTAGGGAAGGGACAGGGCCAGATGAGGCAGCTCCCTAGAAGAGGGTTTGTGCTCCATTCCTCTCCACATCCATGCAGTGCTGTTTGAAAGGGACTCCAGGTATGGTGGAAGTGGTGATGCAGACCATGAGCTGTATGGTGTGCTTTCCTCACTTATGGGTACTTTGTTAATGAAGTGCTGACCAGAAGGCCCCCCAATTGCATCAATGCATCGATTTTTTTTCTCATCGATTTGGACTCTTAAAAGTTGAGGAGGGGAAGCTAACTGCAAAACTTGAATGTTTGGACTGATTGGCCTTTGTGGTTCTCTCCCTCACATTAAGGCACATGGCCGAAGCAGAGGTTTTTCCATATTCAACACACATGGCATGGAAAATACAGATATGCTGCCTAAGTTAGTAATCAGCAGGGGAAGAAGACAGGTGTTTCCTTTAACTTAGCAGGTGATCTGACTCCCTCTCATGCTGTATATTTCTTCTCCTGGCAGAGGGATGGAGGAGTCAAGTCAGGTATCTCCTTTCTCATTACTGCCTGGAGGTGGCATGTCCTGCCTGGAGGCACTGATCATCCTGAACTTGTACTGCCCCACATGTAGCCAATCGATGAGGGGAAGCACAAGCTGGGGGCTGCTGCTGAGGCAGATGATAACTCTCACATCAGAAGCCTGGAGACAGTATTTTGGCAGCCTGGGAAAGGTACATGCTTTGCCTTAATTATGGACACAGTTAGTTACATTGCTTGTGAAAGTTTCATTATACCACTTAGCATATTAGCATTACAAGCAACATAATGAAGCTTAATTGGTACAGGGGTTCAGTGTGAACTAATTGATCTGGAAAAAAATGCCATTTCAGAATACAAACAAGAAAAATAAACCTTGATGTTTCCTAGAAATTTCCATGAGGGATTTCATTTACAAAGTAGTAAGATAGAATTGAGAACTTGCTAGAGAGCTGATTTAATTTTTTTGTCAATTGATTTACAAAAATAACATCTTACTTATCAGCCAGCAAGGAGATTTACCAGCAGGGACCCTTCTATTGAGCTGTGTTTGATTGGAAACAGCTGAAAATGTTGGTTTGGGAATAGGAGGATACATCATGTTTAAAAAAGATAAATTGCTGCTCATTTTTGTGGTAAGGGTTAGTACATTCAAATAAGGTTACTGAGAGAAGGAAAACCATTCTACTTACAAAAATCTGTCAGCATAGCTATAAGATCTTGCTGAGTCCTGTGCTGTACAATGTGTTAACTGCAATAATTAAGTTTTTACCAATCAAAAATAGTGACGTGGCATTCAACTTAAACCCCCTTCTGCTGCACCTCTCTTTTGTTCTTAGCTAAAATAAAAATACCTTTTCCAATACTGAAAAAAAATTTGAGATCTAACACTTAAGTTTTACAAATTATCCTTTTGCTTACCTGTATCAAACCTACCTTTGGAACTATGATAGCTATAAACTCTTCCTTGTGTCAGAGCCAAAAACCTCTCCTGTGTTTCTGTAAAAAAAAATCAGGGTTTATAATTATAGTTGTAAAAGTTAATGAAATGCCCTTTAAAGAGCTAAGAAATATTGTCATTTAAACGGGCCTTGCTACTAGCAATTTTGGTGAGATTCAATTGTTTTTATGTGTGAAAGCACCATTTTTCTGGGGAGACAATCCTTTGCTGATGCCATTGGGACAACTTCTGTAGTAAGAGGCAAAGGTGTAAAACGAGCAGAGTCTTGGATGACAGGTATATCTTGGATCAAATGCATGTCTTCAGCAGGTGTCAGTGGTTTTATACCACACAAGGTGGTTGTAAATATTTGAATAGCAGGCTCCTGACACTCGTAAAGTGAGCAGAGTGAGCGAGCTTTCCAGGTGATTTCACTGCTGGGACGCTGAGGAGCGAGGCCAGCAGCGTCCCTCTGGGGATGGGGAGGAAGGCTGGGGGCAGGCTTGGGTGAGGGGCAGTGAGAGGAGCAGAGTACCTGCACTGGAGGGGAGAGCCACATCACCTGGCTGGTCTGTGACCATCCTTCTTCACTCTTGGGGTGACAGCAGCAGGTGTTTCCTGGAATTCAGGGCTCCTTCTAGTGACATCCTCCACGGTCTTCACCCCATTTTATTTATCTCTGCCTAGTAAATCTCTTGTCAGGTAAGACAAATGTATTAATAACACTTTAAACCACTTCAGCACTGCAAGAAACACAGAGCTGAGGGCTGTGACAGCCAAGTTCAACATGCATAATTTGCCCATTTGAACACTTTCCAGTGAGTCATTTTTGGGTGTGTAGGCCAAGTGCACTGACACCAGTGCTGCAAGAGGCAGTGTTTCCTTCCTGCATGGTGGTGTCAGCTCAGCACAGGTGGTGCAAATCCCCAGCAGTGAATCGCCAGGTTTCGTGCAACAGGTGGGTTTGCTTCCTTCAGGAATGAAGGAAGAGCAGGTGGGGTGGGCTGAGTAAGGAGAGCTCCCCTGCCCAGCACCACAGCTCAGAATTACACCGCGCAGTGACTCCCAGTAGGGTATGAGAGAAAAGGAATTTGAACTTTTCATTCAGTCAATAGCTACATGCAGTCTAAGTTACATTTCGATATTATATCAGCATTTGAGCTAATTACAAATGTGGAGCAGGGGCACGTTTCTCTGGTGATGCCCCTCTGGTCTGGTTGGGAAGTGAGGCACAGTGCGAGCAAAGGTTCCTCATTCCTCTGGAGAGCATGAGGAGGATTGCCTTCTGCACATCAGTGCCAACAATGTGCCCAGGCTAGAGACTACAAAACAGGGATTACCTCCCAGGTCCACATAGCCAGGGCAGCTGCTGACACAACTGGATGGTTACAAGTGGAAGTTTTAGCAAAGACTGATGCTGAAAGACACATTTATGGGCTTGGAAGTGCTTTGAGACCTACTGGGAGTAACTTTTGAGAACAAGATATATGCTGGTGGGAAAACATACCATGAATAACAAGAACAGGCCATGATCCTGAGTAACTGTCTCGGTTGTCTCATGATGTCTCATGATGTTCCCATTTTTGCTTAAAGTCAGAGCTCCTGAAATCATCTGCTTAGCTGTAAATGCCACTTCCAAAGTAGAAAGATGAGTAAAAGTAATGCTAAGTCTGTTACTTTGCACACCTGATGATTTTGAAGATAATCTGGTGATTTATGTTGCTGAGTACAGGATCTTCGAAAATTTGAGTGTGGCAGTCCTTGAAATCTGTAAATCCACTGTCATGCATTTTCTACTAAATGCTGCACAAATTGGGAGCAGTCCCCAAATTGATCACCTGTCTGAGCTAATTCTTCTGCAATCTGGGATACAGATCCCACTTTTCCAATGCTTGCTGATGATTACAGTGCAATAATATCTCAATGGCTTCACAAGCTAGCAACTAATTAGTAAAAACTCTTCGTAATATGAAATTTTGCAGTTAGGGATCAGTGTTTTGGAACCTCACTGATATGTGAGGAACAGGTGAAGTACACACCTAACATGGGAGGAACATGTTAGTAGTATAACAGGCACTCCCTCATTTTATTGCACTATTATTCTGATACATAGTCAAAATAATCTTTCAGAAATAATAGGCAATCCAGTCCATAACCCAACAAGTTCTTGGCTACTTTTCTGCATGTACTTTTACTTTTCATTCCTGTATTGGAAGCTTTTCATGTGTGGCTCAAGGACACAATAAACGCATTTCATATAAGCCTCTCATTAGTGGAGAACCATTCATTAGCTGTAGATCTGTGCTGGACTTTAAGAGAGAAATTTTTGCAGTTTGTGATCAATTCAATCTTTCCATGACAAAGGTTCAGCCGCTTGGGGCCTGATGTAATTAAGTCAGTTTTATATTTTCCCATTAAATGGAACTCTGTTCTGTTACTTAGAGTTAGGAAAAATTGCTTAGATTTTAGGAAAGGTGCTTCTAAGACTTCTGGTTTTTGTTTTTTAACTAATTCACTTTGCTACATTCAAGAAGGGAAAAAACCAGAACAATTGTGCTGTTGTGGCATGTTAAAGAAACTCTGGTGTCATCTCTGAATGTGGTCATTCTGTAAATATTATGATGAATTCTTTTTTTCCAGCAGTGTCATCTTTCAGCCCTTTGAACCAAGCTGACCAGTGATCACCAGCTGTGTGTTTCTGCTTTTCAGAGCGCCTTGATTTCTACTTTTCAAAGTCCTTGATCCTTTTTTCAAAAATGCTGATCATTCACTGCTGCAGCTGAAACATACCAATGTTGGACAGAGAGAGCACCTGTGAAATTCTTAAGAGAGAGGTGAAGGTAAATAGGCACAGGCACTAGGTATCTAAATATATTAAAATTGTTTGCCTGCTATGAACTGACAAAATCCAGGTCCTAAGCACCTCCTGTGGTGTGTTCTAAATTAGTAGACACTCACAACTCTGCGTTTCAACTCCTTTGAAAAAGCTTTTTTAGTGTGCAAAAAAATTTATTTCACAGTGTAGCATTCTCTTTTAAAAGTCAGATTTCACTTCTCCTACTATTTTTTTTCTTTTTCTTTTTTTTTTTTTTTTTTTTTTTTAAGCCAGGAAATATGAAAGTAGAGATGAATAGTAAAGTAGTTTCTGGACTATCTTATAAAAATCAGAATTTCTTCCTGAATTTAAAGGCAATTTTAGCAAACTTTTAGCAAACTCCAGTTTTTAACAGCTCCCCCCTTCAAAAGTGTCACTCAAAACATTTTTAAATCATGATTCCTCATGTGCTTGGCATTCTGCTGTGGTCCCTGATGAGGCAGTGACGCGCTATAGCTCTTCCTACCTGTGCTGTGTGCAGCAGAGAGGGGGCAGCGCCGGGGCTCAGCTGCTGTGGGACAGGCTAAGTAGGCTCTTATCCTCTGTGCAAAGCAGCTTCTTGGGAAGGAGGCGATGCAGGCGCCACGCCTGTCACTCTGTTACACAAGAATTCATGAGACCTCTGTAGTTTACATAATGGTACCCAGCGTCCAGGCAGCATTTCTTATCAGTAGATAATAAAATGCTCTTTGGAAAAAAAAAAAATAGGTCAGTGTCATCATCCTCGATTTACATATTCTGAGCCTGACTTTGAAGAAAGGGCATTTTTCTTCTGGTCAGAGCAATGGTAAAAGACAAGACAGTTGTGCAAAGATTTAAAACACTTGAGCAATGTGCCTGAGTGAACAAGGCTTACCTATTTAGTACTTAAGACCTGTGGCTGAATCCAAAACATGCCTAAATTATCCTTGTATAACTTTGCAGACACAAAATTAAATACTGCTAATTACCTTCCTGTCTCTGATGTGTTATATTTTGGCTGCAGAACAAGCAGTCCCTGTAGCTTGATTTGCTTAACACTTTACACTAAGACCTTGTCTTTAGTTGCGTGTAGTCAGTGAGTGTGCACAGCTGTGCAGATTAGGATGTTCAAAGCTGTCTGAACAGCTTTATCTTTAAAGACAGGTGATCTTGAAAAATCTTTAAAATAAGTGCTTCTGTAAAACAATTCAGCACAAATTGAAGTTTGGGGGACATATTTTTAGGCACATCATGGGGGATTTTCAGTCTCACCCTGACACTGATGTAGGCTTTAAAGTTGCCACTGTTATTTCTGTGCCTGCAGTCCTGGCATATCGCATTCCCACAAGCCCTCTGCTTTGGTTCTGCCCCTGTAAAATGAAACAACAGCATCTTCTTTATGCACTTCTTCCCATATTTTGCCTTTTTGGCCTGCAAACACTTAAGACCAGAGTTCCTGTCTTAAGTATACTGTCTGGTTTTTCTGAACCCAAATGTTATTTAATAAACTTGCTGTAGCTTCACCGCAAGAAATTTATACTAATCTAATATTATTATAGGCTCTTTGATCAGCATTTCACAACATAATAAAAGGAAAACACATTTAGGAAGAGGAGTGTATATTGTAGGAACGATCATTTGTTTGACCTTAATCTGTCATTGGCAAAGCTTCCAGGCTGCACTGTATTAGCAGATGGATAATGGGCTCCAGCTGAAATTACTTGCACAGTTAAGTAGTTTATTTTCTCATTTTCCTACAGTGAGAGACTCTAGGAACAGGGCTGGCATATAAACACTCACATACATTCCTGCATAAACACGTTGGGCTCATGGTTCAGATTGTTTCAGTGAGAAGCTGAGGTGCTGCCATCTCTTCTCCAGTGCTTTGTGCGAGGAACAAAAGCTGGAGCCAGGTCGTCACTGTTGCTTCCCTTGGGGAGAGTGGGGAGCCTGGCACAAAAGTGCAGCACCTCATTTGGGACAGATTCCAAAGGACATGGGGCGGGAGGTTTTTCACAGACTTCACTGGATTTTGGATCATCTTCAGGGTTTTAATCTTAGAATAGCTTGCAAAGCTTCGCTGTATTGAGCTTTTCAGTGATGTCTTTCTGCTGTGTAGAGAGAAAGTAATTAAAAGAGAAAATTTACCATAGTGGTAAACAAAATCAGAAAATCACAAAATTCAGAGGAAATAGGATTCAGGGGATAAAAGCAGAGAAAACAATAGAATGAACACTCATTTTGATTTTGCATACATACAATCTTATTGCCTATAACTTTTTGTTAACAGGTTAAGGAGAGCTCTTGCAAAGAGTTTTATTAAAGTGTAAGCAACATGAAGTACAAAAATTAAGCTGTTAATTACACATTTTCTGATGACTTTGACATCTCTAGAAAGGAATTCCTCACATCACAACTGGATAAGATTTGCATAGTTTTTGTCAAGATGACTACTCCCCTAAATGATTCAAATATTATTAGAGCAGAATTAAGTGATGTGCAATTCACGCCTGCGAACCAAAAATAGTCTCTCATTTGAACACAAAGATGTAGAGGGTTATTGATTATAAATTAAAACATTATGAGGAAATTGTGCACAAAGAAAGGGGTGAATCCAAGGGTCTTGTTCAGCAATAATGCATTTATTTATTCAGGAATGATATAAAGAAATTTGCATCTGATGAATGATAATACAGATGCTTAGTAGTTACAGAAATATTATTGTTTTCCTGTGGTAGGAAATTGTCATTTGAAGCTGGCTTCTTTTCTTAGCATATAAACCTGACATAACTGTTCCCAATGACACAGGGTAATTTTAATGAAACTTAATGGAAAGAAATTGACAGGCAGGTTGGATTTGGTACTCCCATCTCAATTATATTAATTCTGCTTATATTAACCAGAGACAAAAGAAATTCATTTAACTATGCTTTATTCCTAACAGAATCATGGGTAAATGACAGTCAAAGAAAATTGAAAAAGAAAAGAAGAGCAGATCCCCTGCTTAGAGTTGTAGAAGCTGAACAGAAAAGGGATTTTTTTTTTTTTTTTTTTTTTAAATAAGGAAAATCTGTAGCAACCAGCAAAATAGCCATAGATTTTGCAGGTCAGGTGGGGGTATAGTGATGTCTAGCAAGTCCCTGATGTGGTTAACTGCAGGAGCAGTATGGCCAGGTAGTCAGTGGTCAGTTTAGAGGCAAGTGAAAAAATCTAGGAAGAACTGAGTCCTGTGGATGTAGAGCAGAAACAAGTAAACTATGGCATGAAGTCACAAAGAAATACAAGGAATGTTGAATAAAAAACATATTGGATCAGGAGCCACAGGTATTTCAAAAAGAGACACAAAGCTTTGATCGGTGGTACCCCTAAAAGAGTTGCTACCCCTCATGTGGCAGAACCTGCAAACATAGAAGCCTGGAGTCTTGCTTGGCCAGTGGCTTCCCCACACCTTTGCCACCCAATAACTCCAGGCCTGAAACAATGTGGTGCTGTGCATGACCTAGTGAAACCTGTTAAATTGGGACTGGGATACAGGGCTAGAGCAGGAATTTAAAGACTTGGAAATTTGCTTTGAGGTTCAGTTTTCTCTGCTTGCAAAGATGCATGTTTTAGTGAGGGCAGGGCATCTGCGACTTTGCTGCTGCTGCCACGCAGTGCACACAAATCAGCTCCAATGACAGGTGTGAAAAATCCTTCCAAATTGCTTTTGGCTACACATGATTGATAATAGAGCAGAGGCAGATGTGATATTTTTAATTTAACTTGGGGAAGCAAACAGCATAGGCTATGTCAGCATTAAAAATTACACACTGTGATAGGAGCAACCCTAAATGTTGGTGAGCTCCCTAAATCCATGTTGCATGAAGCTTAGCATGACATATAGAGACAAGGCTCACAGCATCCCTGTACACTTCTGACACGGCTGCTGGGAGGGAGGCGGGATGCTCTCTGTCCACATTAGAAAACATCAGGGGCATGAGGATCTTACAAGTACATGTGAGACAGTTGTGTGGGCTCCAGCTCCCGTCAGTAAAGTCTTCAAAGGACAGTCAGTGGAGACTGGGTGTCACTGCTTTCCACTAACAGCATTAGATGGATCCTACACCTGGCTCAGATAGAGGTACTGTGTTGTGGACACCCAAAATTCAGGAATAAAAGCCCTATCCAGCTTGTTAGCAGTTAGCCTGAATATTACAGCTCTGCCAAGGCTGCAGACCTCCTTGGCACAAAAGAGGGATAGTTACATATTCCTTGTACAATTGGACACTGTCTTATTTGAACACTGCTGTTGGTCTGAGCTGCTCAGGATTCACTGAAGGGTAGAGAGAAAAGGTGTTAAAGATTACACATGTGAGCTGTGAGTGAATAAGAGATTGGTGAAACTAAGATATTCCCTGTAGAGGCATATGGAATTTAATATTTTTTTGAAAGGTAATTTCTTTATCTTCTAGCAACCTCGTAGGTCTGTTGGTCCAATGTAGATAGTTATATTCATAGTTCAGGCACTGAATCAGGTGGGAAATCATGAAATTATTTTTGTTTTAAGCTAGAGTGTGTGAATGACAAAATTACTTGCAAAAACTATACAAAACTGCAGTTTTGTTGGACTTAATATTTACAGGCAACATTTTCTCTAGTTCTGAAGAGTTCCCAGACTTCGCATAAATCAGCATGTGCTGGCATTTCCTTAATGTCACTAATGACATTTTGGCCAAGAGGGTCTGAGCTGAATTTGCTTACTACAGAATTACACATGGTGTGTCCTGAGGGGAATTACTGCATCACTGTGTTTGTTTACATTACTCTTTAAGATGTCATCCCCAGCAAGTGTAATTAGCTGCCCAGTGAAACAAGATCTTTCATTATCATCTTTCCTAAGGCTTAATGTAGGAATAATTCTCTGGGATGTTTGTTATATACAGAGTAAACATAATATTTTCTTCTCAATGGGGTGAATAAAGTTACCATTGTCAAATGCTGAATGACGAAAGACAGAGTTTACCCAAAGGCACTATTTTGGGGGGATAACTGAGGGAAACCGACATCGATCTGGTACAATGTTGCTGAGGTTATTATATGGCAAAGTTAGCAAAGAACATGTTATTCCAGGCCCTTCCAGAATTATATCCACCAAGGGGCCAGTTAAGAAAGTAAAAATCTCTTTCCAGGAGAAAGAAGACCACACTGAGTGTTTGATAACAACTGTGTTGTTACTCAAGTGATGGTGATGGATTAAGCCAAGGTTAATGTAACGTAGCTGAACCCACAGCTACTGATGCAAACAGGAGGGAGGTCTGGTGACAAGGCTGCCCACTATACTGCTCTCTGGAGAACAAGCAGAGTGTGCTTACTCTAAGAGTTGTATGTCTTAATCACAGCATCCAGCCAGGTTGATTGCTCTTGGTGTCAGTATTCAGTGCTTTGGGGATAGGAAGAGAGTAAAAAGTGCTCCCACAGAGTCAGAGAGGTTTTAACAAAATATCTAAATCACTCATGAATCAGATTTGCATTATGGCCTGTGGGGGTAAATGGCTTCAGGAGTGTTGTGAGCCTGCACCCAGAGTAACCAGCCTCCAACCAGCAGGGCAGTTCAGCCACAACTCTGAGCAGTATTTTAGGAGTGTCATGGTTTTAAATATTCCATCTTAATTAATTTTTCCAATGGATGTTATTGCCCCCCTTAGTCTCTGCCTAAATGGAGCGGTATGCTGCTACACAATGTCTGGTGCCTTTTGCCACATCATACTCCTAAGGTCTTGACATCTTCACTGCACAGGCTGTGTTAGGGCAAGGATATCCCACTGGTCTCAGAATAGCATCATGAGAGGGCTCAACATAATAAAATGCACTAAGAGCCAAGGAATGTAAAAAAATAAGTCTCTGACATCTGAGCAAGGCTTCAGTGCATACGATCTGTGCTTTCCATGCTCCATGGAGGTTAATTATTTGTCTGGCAAAAATAGTCTCGAATGACGTGTTCCCCAGAGGTTAAAATGCTCTCCTCTTCAAACAGGTTGCTGATTCCCTTTACCATTATGAAAAATTGCACCAAGTTTCACTGGAGAATAAGGTAGTGATAGGGGGGATGGAACTGCTCGTTAGTGCAGGGACCATTACCCACGACCCAGCTTCCATAGGCAGAGAAGGTGGAAGAGACGGTAAAAAGAGAGAGGTGTCTCAGAGAAAATGGAAAGACATTCCTGACATTTCTTTTGAAATCCAGGTGGTGAGCCAATTCTCCATGTAAGACCTGCTTGATTTATAAAAGATACAGCCTTATCAATATTTTTGGGCAAATGAGTAACAGGGATGGTTTTGTTTTGTTTGTTTGTTTGATCAAAAAGAAAGTTATTGAAGAACAAGTAAGCAAAGCATTACTTTTATTAGGCTGATACCAATGCAAAGAAAGGGGGCAAGTAGATGATGACACAAACAGGTTGGACCAGTGGAGAGGTCAGTACAATGCTCCTTGGTCCTCCTTTGAAATGCTCGTCCCTTCTGGTCTAAACCTAGTTGCCTGATTTTTCTTTGAACTGTCCAACAAGTGTATGGCAGGTGGAAAAGTCTGGAGGAAACATAAGTCATCCCATCACTTGAACTGTTCATCTGCAGTGGTAGAACCCATGGCATCAGGAGGTGCAGCCTGGTGGATGGCACTTGGTACGAAGAGAGGAAAACTTGCCTTGAGTTGTGCACCAAATAAAAGTAATGCAGCCCTGGAATGCTGGTGTAACATAAAGAAGAAACTGAACAATTCTAGAGCACAAAGAGTTTAAACATGCTTCAGTTTTTTGTGCAAATACTTGTCAAATAATCTTAAAACACTACACAAAGAGAAAAAAACATATACATAGCTATGGCCCTTTGTTTCTTGGCAGAATACCTGGAATGTGTAGGGAAATGGTTTTTATAACTGAAGAACATGCTATGTGATGTCTTTCCCAAGCAATTATATCCTTTCACAGTAATGCTTTCATGAAAGATAATCTGATGAAATTCCTTTGGTCAGGAGCCTATTTTTAATTAAATACCCTAAGGATAGCTCTTTTAGCTATTTAACTTTGAGCTATTTAACATACTTGGCTGTAATGGCTGTCAATAAACCCTGAGTAATTCACATGTTCAAAGAAGCTGAATTCATGAGTAAATCCTAACTCATCTTAGCTTGAATCTGTGGTTTGACAGAGGGGTTATAATGGGAGTTAAGGAGTCCCTCTCTGCTACACAGACCTCTGGAGGCTGGGGAAGCACCTAGGTATCTGATACAGGACACTTTCAGATGGACCACTGGTCTGATGCAATGCAGCTATTCTGATGCCTCTATGCCTAAACTCCCCAGAGTTTCACCTTTTGCATACTCAGCTGCCTTGGAGCTCAAACATGCTCTCCAGAAATGTTTATGCACAGCTCTAACAATAAGCAGCCAAACACAAAGGGAGACCAATCAGAGATTTAGGCTGCTAACATCTCAAATACAAAGTGGGCCTGAAATTTATCCATATATAGATGTATATCTATAACTTGAAGGTCATTTACACAGATTAAATGCATACTTGGGTGCAGCCAACAGAGGCAGCTGTTTGGGCAGCAGCCTCTGCATTCTGCTTCAGGAGGTTCTGGATCTTCCAGGCACAAGGTCCAGGGTCATTGGATACACCTGGGAAACCTCTGAGAAACTAGAGAGTGCCTGCTGCTGTCAGGCAAGAACAAGGGAAGGGGAGCTACCAAGGGTGGGCTCAAGGAAGCTCTTGCAGCTTCTAATGATGGTGATCAGCTGCCCTTAACCCAGCGTGCCTGGAGCCTTTGTGGCAGCTGCCCATCCTCAGGAAGGGTGAAGCACATTTAGCCAGTGCTCAGGTGAGGACTACACAAGAGCCCTGGCTCGGAGCACAGCTCCAAGGCAGCAGTTTGTGCAGCAGAGCACCAGGGAGGGCGCCTCAGTGGGATTGTAGTGCTGCGACAGTCCCAGTTATGGTGGTGACGTGTCACAGGGCAGCCTGCCCAGCAGGTGTTGGAGCAGCTGCTCCTGCCAGGGCAGTGGCCTGAGGCAGACTCTGGATAGCAGATGAAGCCCTCCAAGCCCTGGGCTGCAGGAAGTACCTGAAGCTTCTCTCTGATGCCTGAGACATGGCCTGCTGTCCTGCCAGATGTGTGCTCTTTTGGAAGATATGCAAACCAAATGGGGGAGTTACAGGTGGGAGTGAGCGAGCTGTGCAGCATCAGAGAGGCCAAAAAGGGAGATAGATGAGGTTTTTTGTTTGGTTTGGTTTTGTTTGGTTGTTTTGTTTTGTTGGTTGGTTGGGTTTTTTTGTGGTTTGTTTTTGGGTTTTTTTTTAAATTATTGTTGGTTTTTTTGGTTTCTTTTGTTTTATTTTTTTCGTTTAGTGTTGGGTTTTTGGGGGGATTTTTTGGTGGGTTTTTTTTCAGAAAAATAAAGTAAAAGGCTCTTCACAGTAGTGTGGCCTGCTGCCTGTGGCATGACTGGGGATGCTATGGTGGGAATGCTGAAACACTCCTCCAACACTCTGGCCACTATCCTCTGCAGACCAAGGGAGGGGATTCTTCCCCTCTGCTCAGCACTGGTGAGGCCAAACCTGGCACACTGTTGGTCTGGCCTCCTCAGTATAAGAGAGATAAGACACTGGCGTATTGGAGACAGTCCATATAAAGTCCAGCTACAAAGATGATGGGCTAGAGCAACTCTTAGGAAAGACTGGGTGAGCTGGGACTCTTCAGCTTGGAAAGGAGAAGGCTTATGGTTGAACTTATCAATATGTGTATATAAATACCTGGAGGAAGGGTGTTAAGAAGATGAAGTCAGACACTTCTCAATGGTGCCTGGTGAGAGAGTCAAAGCAAAGGATAAAAACTGAAACACAGGATGTTTCCTCTGAAGATCAGAAGACACATTTTAACTGTGAGGGTGACTGAGCTGGCACAGGTTGCCCAGAGAGGTGGTGGAGTTCCTGGAGATATTCAAAAGCTGCTTGGAAATAGTCCTGGGCAGCTGGCTTTAGCTGATCCTGTCTTGATAGGTGTGGGGAAAAGTTGGATGAGATTATCTTCAGAGGTCCCTTTCCATCTCAGCCCTTCTGTGATTCTTCCTATTATTCCCACAGGGCTTTCTGATGGCAAGACTAGAAATGTGCTAAACATTACTATGATATTTCACTTTTTGATTTCACTTCAAGTTTTTCACTGCATCAGAAAAGTAAATTTGCAGAGTGCTACCTCGAGACAATACTCTAATGAGAATATGCTCATTACAGATGGAGCTGTCTGAGCCCATTAGTTGTAGAGAAGAGCATGTCTGAAAAACAGCCCTCAGAGTATTTCGGAAACCTTTGCCTGATTATGGCACAAGCTGAGAGACTAAACCAGAGGTGTAGCCTCACATGTAACATGCTACAGATGGCCACACTGCATCAAGTGGGCAGCCACTCAGCAACCCCCGTGGTTTGGCCTTGGCTGGAAGAGGGATGAACTCTGTCTTATGGTGGTTTACATGTAATTTTAATTAATTCAGCAGCTGGAAGGGAGGCTACCTCGTGTGGCTAACTTAGAATGCTGGCTGTGCACACACTCAGCCTAAAAATAGAGGTGGCCATATTGTCAGTGGCACAGTGAGTTTATTTTAATTTTGGGCTGACACCTGGGGCCAATATCAGCAAATGGAGCCATGTCAGAAAAATATACCTGATCCAGAAGCAAAATTATACATTTTTATCTGTCTTGAATTTAGCTTCATTTCAGTATGGTCCAAAATCTTTCTAAAAAGGAAAAAGTAGTGATGAGTCTTATACTGAAGATTTCTTTTGTTTACAAGTATTGATGAAATAACCCCCACAGTAAATAAAAGATTTATTCAGTTTCTTTGAGGAAAGTGAAGCGACTTACAGCATAACACATTCCTCAGGTCATACAATATATTCATCTTCTGTTTAGAAATACAGATAAGACCCATCCACTAGCTACAAGCCCCCCTTTTCCTGAAAGTTCCTTGAAAAAAATAATGTCTAGATTAGGAGTCAAGCATTTTTTTTAATCTACCAAAGCAAAGTTTGTAGCACCAATGCAGGCAAGGTTTGAATGCTGCTAATAAGCTAATCAGGGAATCTCCATTTTTCCTGATCTTTGATGTATTAAAACAACTGACATGAAATTTCTGATTAATAAGTACTTGCTGAAATCCTCACTTTAATCAAGCCCACTTGTTTTTTACTAAGCTTGAAAAAATATTCTGATCATAGGCAGTTAACATGCTTTTAGTTAAAAACAACATAGAAGACTTAATTTAGGACACTATTGAAAATATAATTAATGTATAGGTTCCTCTTAAACATTGTAACAATTTATTTTTACTATTCAAGGTATGATACATCTCTACTATTACTTCTTTATCAAGAGTGATTAGGATTTAACCTACAGCGTTAAAAAAACCCAGTTATTACAACCAGCCACATCCTGAAAATAGTCACAACCAGCAGGCTGACAGTCAAATTGGATTGTTTGGCTGAACTGCTGCAGTACTGCCATATTGTTTATCACCAATTTCCACAGAAGCAAATTTTCTTTCTGGTGCTGTTAATGTCTCCCTTGATCCTTTCATAGGACTCTGGTTGTCTTTTAGGCATAATACTGTCTTGTTAAGCTATACTTAACAGTCTATAATAGCTGTTTCAAGCATTTTTTCCTTTCCATAATTTTTACAATGTGTTTAGTGATAGAATACAGTGCAGTGGATTAGAAAATGCATTTATGACCAGCTTGGGTATTAATTAGGAGTCTCAATACTTACCCATTTCAAACCACAGGTATCTCTTTGAAAGGCAGTCCTTTGCCTAATCTATCATTTTACTCTGTGCTGGGGGGTGGAGGGCCCAAAATGCTTGCCTAAACATAAACCTTTGGTCAGGATGTTTGGAAAGTTGTCCCAAATCTGGACATCTGGGAAGCTGAGGGCTCCAGTCAGGGTTTGTGTACTCAAATGTGATGAGGTGAAAGGAGGGAGTGCTGCTGTGCATTGAGACCCACAAGGAACATCTGTGAAGTCATTAAAACAGGTCAAGTCCTGTTTTCTGAGCTGAACTGACGTGGCAGCGTGCATGCACACAGTTCTTCCCTCCCACCACCCAGAACCACGTGGCTGCATCCAGAATGACAGGAGCAGCCCCCCACTTGTACCTGTCCAGAGCCTGGCAGCTCTTTGGATGAGTGATGTGCTGGGGACCGTGCAGGAGCTTTGCAGGGCTGGTGGCTGGCACTGAGTAGGGAAAATCATAGCTCCAGACACTGTGAATACTGAGGCTGTGTGGAGCAGGTACAGCAGCTAGGATGCAGCCAGCTGCAGAAGAAAGACCAAGCAGAGTGGGTTGATGAGGTGAATGAAACAGCTTCTTAAATAATTAAGCTCCACCAAGAAGGTGCGTTTTAGTAAGAGGATGAAGAATGCTACTGTTTGGGGTGTTTTGTGTGTTTGTTATTGGGATTTTTTTTAACAGGGTTTTAGTGTTCTATACTTGTGCCACAAGTTAGGATGCTAAAATAAATCTTTTTAGGAACTTTGACAACCTAGATGCTTTCTGGGGAAATTTTGGCATAAAGTAAATTGTTAATAATACTATAATGTGATTATCAATAATAATGAGTAGGCATAGTAGGCTATTTTATAATATGCATAGAACTGTTATTATGTATTGTATATAGCTCCTGCTAAAAAGGGCATTCTGTCCTGGAGAATTTAAAGTCTAAGGTACTAGTCCTGTAATTTGCAGTATGTAGTGCATTTCTTAATCTGTATGCACTGCCAATGCAGTCAGTTGCATGGGAGCAGTCACTCACTGGCTATGGTTTTCCTAGAGCAGAACTGAAAATTGCCTGGGAGGACTCAGTGCTCACTTCTGTTAAAATTTAGCTAATATGTCTTATTTTCTTGTAAAGTTGAGGCAGCTTTCATTTTAGGAGGTGAAGGTCAGTGTAGGGCAGCTCCCATAACTCACTGTGATTTCCAAGTGAATACTGCTGTGATGAGTCTCTGTAAATCCCAGAAGGTTTCTAGGATATACTGTGCCTTTCCCTTAATACAGAAATGATTATTTACAGCCAGCAACCACATGGAGTACAGAGAAATGAGCAACTCACCAAAAGTGCTTGTAGTTTCTACCCTCTGACTGGACAGACAGAAGCCCCTAAAATACTGATCTTATTAGTAGTCCAAAAATTGTCGTTAGCAAATAATTATCATAATGTAGTTGTACCCACTTTACTGCAGGATAAATGCCTAAGAGCAATCATGTGTTTTATTTGTTCAGAGTGGCTAATGCTGTTGAAGGCACAGCACTGTGCATTCTTTTATGCTAACAGGCCAGTGGCAGTAGAACTTTGCCATGTGCAACCTGGTGTTTTATTTGTAATTTTTTTAATTTGCAATTGCACTTTGCTAGACTGCCATACCAGCTTGACACCAGCCGAATGAAGCCTCCCTTGCAAAGGACAGAGCAAGCCAGTGAGGATGGTGTCTTTCAGGGCTTTCAGTGGCAGACAAAACCACAGTAGTCCCTGTTCAGCAGTGTTTATGGCCCAACCTTGTGGTCCTTCAGTTCACTCCCTTGTTTTCTTGCCTGTGTGAAAACTGTGCAGTCAAGTCCCACAAGAATCATGAGCACTTCCTTGTGTATTTTGGGATACAGGGCACATATGCACAAGAAACTTGCTTTCCCAGCTGTCTAGTCAAACAGTTTGTGACATGGAAGAACAAACTTTATTTATTGCTGCTGTTGTAGATAGCATCAATTACAATACCCCTTGGGAATGTCCATCTTTCATTTCTCGAAAGTCCAGCCTGTCTACTTCTTTTCTAACTCTTTTAAGAGATTACTTGGACATAATTCTTTCCTTCCCCCCTAGAAAAACTTGACTTGGGTAAATGGCATTTCCACCATACCAAGTATCTCATGCAGTTATCATGCCAAAATAAAAATTACTTCAGTGGGATTTTCCAGTAGCTCTGAATGCACATAGCTTAAATCATAAGAATATGAAGTGTGAGGAGAGAAAATTAGTGTCTATTTCTCACAGAGTTTTTGTTAATCTATCCTGCATTCTAAGGTTTTATGCTGTTCTAGAGGTGCGTGAGATGCAGCAACACATCTTATTGACTCTTTCTTTTAACACTGGGTATCATAAGACTTCTTCAAAACTGAATTGCTGCCAGCTAACCTAAATTGGGGCTGTGCTTTGAGGAAACTGATTCCCCAGCAAGTGTGGGAGTAGCCTGTTGAGGGATGGCAGTTCTTCCTCTGTGTCCATCTGCCACCTGCTTCAGCCCACAGTCTGCTTTATTTTCAGCTGAGAAGTAAGGAGCTTCAAAACTCGATAGCAAAATAGTCAAATGTATTTTGAAATGGCTAAGCCATTAAAGCAGGAGTTTAGAAAAAACCATCATATTGGTTATTGCAGCTTAGAAAGTGCAAAAAAGTCTTTGTATTCTTTGTGCTATTTAGAGGTGAGATAATAATTCCAGGGCAAGTTTACCTTTCAACATGACCAGTGAAAAGTACACAAAGCAACACACATAGTAGCTTAAACCTATGTGCGTTCAAAAGAAAATAAAGAGTTAAGGTGAGCATGATGAATGGTTAAATAGTTGGTTCCTCCATGGTGTTTTCATACAAGTGTAGGTATAATACCAATCTGTTTCCTCTGAAAAATCTGTCTGCTGCAATTTACTTTGTACTGCATGGAGATATGTTGTATCTCATTTTTGCGATGCATTTATATATGAACGAGAGACAAAAATATTCTTTCTTACATTGACTTTTTCCTCTCTTTCATAACTTGGAAGTTATTTGTGCTGCTAAACATGTAGGAGGCAAGATCTGAGTACTACTTGTACTGTGCAATATTTTGCTTTCTCCTCTGACTGCTTTTCTCCTTGCCTCAAGTCAGTTCACCCCTTCTCATTTGCGACCAAAATATCTCCTTTTCAGTGTGAGATAGCCAGAGTGCCACTTTTCATACAGCAGCATGGGAGGAGTAGACTCTGACAGCACTTTTACTCTGTATATAATGAAGAATGTGACTCATTTGCAAAAGTGATAAGGGCATTTATTGCCTATGTTTGTGTGGTTTTTGTGGATACTCATGGTGGTTTTACTCAGAGCTGCAAAGGGAGGTGTAACCCACCTGCACCTGGGGCAATGCCCCTCAGGAGGGTTCCAGTCAGGTCAGGCTGAATTCTGATCCCAGCTCTGCTGCCCACCTGCATCACTGCTGTCAGCACACCCTGCTGTCTCTCCGGCTTTCCTCTCCATTTGTCAAGTAAAATTAATTGCAATCATATTTTCTTTCCTGCTATGAAGATTAGAAGGGTAAAGCTAAGCCTGTGTGTGAGTGACTTGGCTGGCGTGTAGTTAAGAAACCATTTTGATGGTTTTGTGGCAGTCTGTCTTTAGGAATGCATGGTCGGGTCATGAGCTCCCATGACCCTTCTCCAAGGGCATAATCTCATTGGCTAATCCATGTTGCTGCTTCTTTGCATTTCACTTGCAGTATTTTGCAGAGGATCAAGGAACCCTGTCATCAATGCCTGCACTGAGGAACAGCACAGGAACCTTCCTTATTGTCTACAAATGACATGTGAAATATGAAATAGAGAAAGGAGAACAGACAGTGGTCGACCACAAGCGTTCTGTTACCTTCTAAAGGCTTTCCATTTAAAAAAACCCCACCCAAGTGATTTAAACCATTGCTTCCTTCCCCCCCCCCCCCCCGCCGAAGTTTATTCCCTGATGCTGCTCTCAGATTTCTACAAGATTTTTTTCTTTTTTGGCACTTTCCTTTTTTACCTCACTTGGTATGTTTGTCTTTTGCACTTAAGGGATTCTCTGACCCCCTGTCAGAGACTGAAAATAGCTCATGCCTCAAACATTGATATAAAGTTTTGCTCATTATAAAGAAGCTACAACCGAAGAAGCTTCCCTGAAGAGTGGGACCTTGAACTGAAAGTCATAAAGGGAAACGCATTGTTAATCACCTCGGGCTGAGGGAAAGGTTTGCATCCACAAAAGGCCAAAGCCACCAGCTGCAACTATCCCTGGCTGAGTTTGGGGTGGGGGGAGAGCACAGCTCACACAAGCCAGGTTCACACAGATTCCCCACAGCTGACGGGGGAGGAGGAGGTTTTGGGTGCCTGGTGCAGCCTCTGGTGAGAGGCAATAAACACCCATCCTCTGATTACACAAACTGGCCCAGCTGTGGAACCCCCAACCCCACAGGGCACATCCACGGGACATTCCCGTGAGAGGCTTGGCCCCACAGGGCTGCACGTGGTGCAACAGACCCAGAGTCTGCTGTGAGAGACTGACCCCCACCCCAGGGGGACATGGCTGGACATGCCCACCCAGCCTGAGCATGTACACCCATGGGACTCTGTGCCTTCTGGGGGACCTTCACCACCGAGAGAGCAGCTGGAGAGGATCAACGAACATCCCTGGGATCCACAGAGTGGTGATATTTTCCTTATTCTGACCCTGTCACTCTTTCTGTCCCCCCCACCTATTTTCTACTTCTTTCTCTCTCTCTCTCTCTCATATTTACCATCAAATGAAACTCTTACTATTGTCACTGGCATATGGTCTCATTTGCACCTTAATTTGGGCAGAGGCATTTCTAAGAACCTTAAAACTGGATCATAACACCCCCTTAACACAAGCACAGTGGTGCTAGTTACCTGGATAACACTGTCTGCTGAAGCAGAAACACAGGTACGAAGACACTCTGCTCTATCAGATAAAAGCAAGAACTTCCATGGATAGCTTGGAATGCTGTCACCCTGGTGGTTGGTCATGAGGTATCATGAACTCTATGATATCATCTGCCTGAGCACAGGAATAAGCATTAATGTTAACAGTTTAGTATTGAGCTAAACTGTACTTACAAGTTTCTGGCACTGGAGTTTCCACTGCCTCTCTGACTTCAGTTTATTCCAGATCCATTCTGTTTTTGAAAGACAGTGTTGAATCTAAGCATATATCTCCTGCAGAGGCCTTACAAATGCTCAACAGAAGGCAAGAAGTACTTGCAGGATTACCTGTAGGTCTTGTTCACTCATCTCCTATTTACATGGTCCTGTATTGCACAGCAGTCTGCCACAGGCTTGTGTTCAGTTCATAGTCCACTGTAAACCCTAGAAATGTTCTCTAACTCTTCCTAACTATTTGGTCCTTATTTGTACCCCTGAAACTGATTATTCCTGTCCAACGGCAGTGCTTTGTACTTGTCTTGACAAAATTTCATCCTAATTTTTTTGCTGTCTGTTCCACCAATTTCTCAACTTCAAATTCTGCTTCTGGTATATTTGTGGGAAGGAGGTAAAACCAGTGATATACTGAATAGGGTCACATTAACCTCACATCCTTAGGAAACTGGTAAAAATTTCAACAAGAAGAGAATTCAAGACTTGGCATGTTGAACTGACTGTCCTACATTGGCAGTAGGAGGGAAAAGTAGTGACTACAAACTTCATCCAAAAGTGTGTCCTCCACCACAGTAAGTCATAGCTGAGTCCTGCTTTTGTTCCTGGTTGCCCATGCAGCTCGAAGTTCAGCCCAATGATCTTGGAAAATGAAAATTTGCTGGCTGCACTCAGATGTGCTCCAGCATGTGCTGTTAGCATGTGTTCAAATGTTCCCATTGATTTGAAGTCACTTTAAAGCCAGGTCTGCTGGAAGCTGAGTGCCCGTTTCTGCTTTGCTAGATCAGGGTCTCAATCTTCAGATGAGGTGTGCATACAGGAATACAAGAAAGATGAACTGCAACCAGATTTTCCTACCTTCTAGTAAGAAGGACAAACCAAGCAGTTCTTGTTTTCATGCCAGTGCTGACAGGTCGAAGTAGGTATGCTACAAAATTTCACTATTGGTGCTTGAACAGAAATGCATGCTTTTCATAAAGGCACTCATGCTAAATTTGCAGAACAGGGAGGTTGTACGTTTTAGCCTTGCTTTTAGTAGAAATGATGTGTCATTTACAGATATATTTGTATATTTGATAATGATTCCAGTATTTAGCAGCAGCTATTTTTGCCTGTTTGTTTGGAAGCCTCTAATGGCTTAGTCCAGTTGAGCTCATTTCATAGCTTCCCCTCTCTGTGGGGCCATCTGTTTTCCACTCACTTTTTTTTCTTTCCCTGATTGGTTTCACACAGGCCCTTTAGTTCATCTCAATTAGGGTAGTTTGGAGAAGATCATACTATAATCTGCAGTTGTGTCATGTGTGTGTTGTCCCTGTCCCACCCTGCTCATCCTCCCCCAGTTAGAAAACATTCCATGACGAAGAATGTTGTTGAATTTACCAGGCTTGGTGGAAAAAGACTGTGTGGGGATTTTCTCCAAAGCTGGAGGATTTCTGCAGGTAAGCCTATAAAACCTGAAGAAGAGGGTAATGAAAAAAATCTAAAAATAGAAAAAAGGAATAGGAAAAAAAGCTAAAAATTTTGACACTTTCTTTAATCGTATTGTTGACCTTTTATGTGTATCTGTGCATATATTCATGCATATACATGTATATATAAACACTGTTGACCTTTTAAATCTATACATAAATAATATATAATTTATAAATATACATTATACATATAAATATACTTATATGAATGTAATATAAAAATATCTATCTCACTTCCTTGGGGATATTCTCTTTAATTTAAAAATTTCTGACTTCCAATTCATACAGGCAATGAGTGAGGCTGGAGAAGTATAAGGAAAATTAAGAGATATTAGAAAATTCCTAGGAGCCTCTTGAAATACATCAACAGACAGATGAACCTGAAGGCCTGTTTTGCTTCTGGAAATTGTGTTGTGGGCTGGGTTTTTTTTATATATAATTTCAGACTCTGAGCAAGAGTTAGAGAATGCTGGACTGCGGAATTGCTGCTGTGGGGAGGATTTTGGAAGCAATAGTTCAGAAGCAGAAGGGCAATGTCAAGCTGGAGGAGCCCTGCCTGCCTTGCCTCCCTTGTCATTTTGTCATAATGAATAGAATGCTGTGGAATCCTCTGGGCTTTAAACAATTCTCATGTCAGATTGGGGTGGGCAGGCATCAAGCAATAGCTGACAAAATTCTAATATCATCTGTGTTGTTTGCAACAGCATTGCAATAGGCCACACCACTGAGAAGAAGAGGAGCAATCTTAATTTGAGATGTTACCTTTCAAAGCACAAAGTCCTCTTCCTCTCTGCAGGAAACAGGGTTTGCAGAACTGCTCATGGCATGTGACTGCTGTGGTCTTTGTGTGAGCGCAACAGTTCTGCCTGCCTTGTGGTGCCTTCAGTCTGAGCTTGGCACATGCTTCTCCAGTTGAAATTTTCTTGTATGTCTATTTCATAACCCCAGAGAGAAAAAGAATGCAGGTAAAATGTCAGCCTGGAAGCCTTTCCACTTTGGCTGGGGAGAGGAGCACTGCACAGCTTGGGTTGGCAGGGGGCTCAGGAGAGTTGCTCTGTCTCCCCTGCCCACACTCTTGCAGATGGATCACAGGTACCAGCCTGCAGCCCTGGCCTCTGCTGTCCTTGTCTGCTCCTGGAGCCGGTGAGAGCCGCCGGGACAGTGGAGAAAAGACAGAAATGAGCTGCTGATGAGGGAGGGAAGGTTCACAGGATTTCTTGTGGGGTTGGTAAAGAAAAGCCCTATATAAAATGGGAAAAGGCAGGGTGAAGGATGTGCTTCAAGTTACAATGGGAGGAGTGTGAGGGCTTCCCCATGTGATGCAAAGACGCCAGCCCGCTCTAGGAGCCAAGGAAAGGCTTCGTGCAAACCGTTCCATTACTGAAATATCACTGCGTCCGTGCTGCTGTGCCATCCCAGGCAGCGAGGCGGAAGGTCACGAATCGCTGCCTGCAGCAGCGTGGATGCGACAAGGAAGAGCCAGGGTCGCAAGGCAAAGCTGTGGACTGTGTTTGTTTGGGGACAGGGAGCCCCTCCGTGTTCCCGGTGCTGGCCGGTGTGCGGGACTTCGCTGCAGTTTCCACAGCTCCACCTGGTGTCGGGACGCGGCAGGGAAGAGCTTCCCAAGCTGTTGCTATCCCAAAACCTCCCGCTGCCCTTCTCTCTGTGCTGAACAAAACTGCTTTCCCGTGAGGGCCTCCCGAGGGGCCTGGTGAGTACCCACCGCCTCCTGCCTGCGGTGGCTTTGCCCCTTGCCAGGGGCAGCGTTGGTACCCGACACCTTTTAGCTTTGCAGCTGCCGTGTTGTAGAGTGGATTTCTAAGAAAGGATCGATAGGCACTTGGCTCATTTATGCCAAGTATCACTTACTGGGATAAACTGGTGATGGCATTCTCATTTTTCAGTGTGACCAGGCCATGAGCAGTGACAAACCCCAGGTGCCACCCAGAGCGTGCTGCTGCACCGCTGGCTCATGTGGTAAAACAAATGCACCAGCGCAGCTAATCAGGCTTGCTTTCTGTGGGCAAGAGGACTCAACTAAAAAAAAAAAAGCTAAAGGCTTTTTTTAGTAACTGTGTGTTTACAGCTTGCTGCCCTGCTGCTCCTGCAGATCCCAGGCTGAGGAGACAGGGGGTAGCCAGAGAACTTTCTGAATCCCACCCTGCAGCTGCTGCCTGAGTGACTGCACCTGAGCAACCACATGAGGAGCCAGGGGAAACCCAGGTATCAGGGAATGGGATCCTGAATCTTCAGCTCTGGGGTACATGTCTGCAACCAACAAATAAACCTGGGTTTGCAGGATGTTGCTTTTTCTAATACTGAGTGAGGAGCTTTCAGAGCAGAGGTGATGCTACTGTACTTTGAACTAGTATGTTTCTAAATCACTGTTTCTACCCAACTCCTCATCTGGTTTCCTGTGTAGCCACCTACAGACTAGGAAGGGCAATACTGAGTTGAGGTATTCTGACTTTCCTGGCTGCCATCTCCATTTCCGTAAGATCTGTAAATATCCTTCCTCTCTCTAGCAGGACAGGTTTAGGGTGGGAGGTATGGCTGGCAGAACATCTTCAAACTCCCCAGAGGCAACAATGAGGATCTTCAGAGGGAGCCCTTTCAGCTGTGGGCTCCCATTTATCCTGTTTCTAATCATGGCTGTACCCATTAAGACTCTACTGCCAGAGCCAGGAATAGACCAGAGTAATCCTGGGGCCCAGCATCCTTACAGAGTTTTGTAATTCACGGCCATGTGTGTGTCATCTTAATTCAGCTCATTCTGTGTGGCATTGCCTTGTGCAATATGTACAGGTACGACCTGCTACCCACCCACCAAGGCACTGTTCTCCACGTGTGCTGTAGGCGTGAGAGGCACCAGCATCGCCTGTGGACTCTCACCTACAAATCTGGCTTTTCCTACATTGGAGTTCGCAGCTTGAACCATGTAGTTTTAAACGAGCTCTTTTAACACAGCTTATGACTCAGTGGGTGTATTAGGTGGAGTCTGGAATGATTATTGACATGGTTTGCCTTTGCTAACAGCTTTTTGCTGATGGGAGTGGAGCTGTTTGCCTTAAAATATGTCCTATCAGTGCTTCTGTACTACTTCTGCTCTGGTGGGCGAGAGATAGATCTGAGGCGAGACACTTCACTGCAGAGTAGTTTGATATGCAGAGAACACCACCTGTAAAGTCCTGCCTGAAAGTCTGGAAAGTGGAATAAACAAGTGCTCCAAGAAAATAACCTAATTCTTCATGCACGCTTGCAGGGAAGTATGTGCCAAGCTGCTGTGTGCACTGGGATGGAAGATGGACCTGGAGAAGTGGGTGAGGGTGGGTGCTTTTCCTTCTCAGTGCAGCCATGCCAGTTTGCCTTGCAAGGCTGTGCCTTGTGAGAGACAAAGTGTGTGCTGGGGACAGGCAGCAGGATGGTTCAGACCTGCAGACACAACGGCAGGCTGGGTAAAGCGGTTTTCAGTGAAGGCTTTGGGTATCAGTGAACAGTCAGAAAGACCTGGGATTGTGCAGCTTCTGACATAATGGGTGGAGATGACTCCAAAACCACAGGTCTGACTGAGAAAATGGGGGAACGCCTGCAAAGAATTGACAGGATGGAAAGAACCTGCACAAGGGAAGAGAGGGATGTGGAAACCACAGTGTCTGTGGTGAGTGCAGTACTTTAACCACAAACTTGTAATGACTTGTGTGTGTGCAGAGTCGAGAGAAACTGGCCAAGGGGTGGAATTTGACATTGTAATTGAAGCATTCACAAGTGCTTGAGGACCATTTCTGATCACAAGCAAGCAGCACTTTTGCTTTGTCTCAGATGAGAGGTTGAGCTTCCAAATGTATGACACTGGGGTAACAAGGACTTGTGCTGATGAAATCCTATCATTGATGAGCTCAGCAAATATGGTGATCTTGAATTATGAGTTGCTGTGAGAGCTAAAGCCACCATGTGTTCTCCCCATTGGCAAATATTGAGCAGGATCTCTGCTTCTCCCCTGCACTTGCTTTCTCCTCCCTGCCCCCATGAGCTTGGGAAGCCGGAGTGTGTGACCATTTGAGCATATGCCAATCTCTTCAAAGATTCTCTGTAATCCCCCTATGTTAATCCTCCTGCAAGAGGAAGGAGGCTTATAGGCAGCACTTGCAAATCCACACCCAGAATATTAAGCTTGTTATAACACCTGGCCTGTCCTTGCATCTACTGACTCGTTTCCAAGGAAATTGTTGTGCGTAAGTTTCTCCCTCCCGTGGACTTACTTCGAAATGTTGCTTCAGGTAAAAGTAATATTGCTTGTTCCACACATGCTTATGAGAAGAAACGGCAGCACTCAGGGACAGCTCTCATTATTCGCTGCACTAACAGTGCTGAACATGAGAGGCCACACTTTTGAAGTGACATCTAAGGCTGCAAAAGTCTGCAGATGCAGGAAAAGTAGGTGGCTTGATCCATGTGTCCAAACATTGACTGTTAGCCTCATGCCAAGGATCCCCCTTAAGGGATACACTGGGGCCCCAACAGAGGAGCTGAAGTTCCCTGGACCAGTGCAAAATGAGGTACACCTAAGACATGCCCCACATGACAAATGCAAGGGGAACTTTAGCATCAGCTGAAACATGCAGCTGGCACAGGACTTCTGTGTTGCTCTAAAGCTTTCCAAGTGCTGCAAGTGCCGAGTGTGGCAAGGTCTGTGCTGTTTCAGCTCCCATGCCTTGTGCGGCATTTCAAGCAGACATCAATAAGAAATCAATAGCCTGCTTTTAAAAGACAACCATGGACTCTCTTCTGTGCTTCGTGGCAAAGAACACAAGGAGACCTATGCTGGAAGGGTCTCCACACCTGTGGCAAGCAGGGCACTGGCACAGCTAAGGAAAGCAGGGGCCAAGTCACCTGCCAGAAATTGCCGCTCTCCACAGTTATGGCCACATTCTAGTTTAGCTGGTTTCCTTCTCAGCAGTATTTGTGAAAAAAGTATGAAAGAGGCTTCCGTTCTTCACAGGGATTATGTTTAATCACAATGGATATTAAGGAATGAAAAATTAATTAAATAAATAATGACGCCCACCAGACATTAACAACCAAGGAAGAAAAGGCAAGGGAGGAACCTTGGCTCCAAGCAGGCAGCAGGTACTGGCTCACTGGAAAGCTCACAGCAAGGGAAGGGCAAGAGAAGGGAGCAGGCAAAGAATAAAGGGTTGCAGTGCAGGAACTGTGAAGAAATTAAAGAGAAAACCCCATTGTTCCGTTCCATTATAAAAGGGGAAGCCGGAAAGGATTCTTTTGATAGATTTTTCTGATGAAAAATCAAGCATTAACATGGCAATATTATATCTGAAAACCGTTTCGTGAAATAAAACAAACGAAACTCCTTAAGTTATTTTAAAACCCTTATTTTAAAAAAGGACGGGGGGTGGGCACGAAAAGGGAGCAGAGAGAGAAAAGAGAGAGAGGGGGACAGCGTTACCACAGAACCCCGGCTGTTTTTCAGCATCAGTTTGGCAGACGGGGCGTGCGTGTTGCGAACTGCGGTGCGTTTGCGTGGATTCCGTGGCAGGCTGGGCGCGATTTTTAAAGAGCAGCCGGCTGCGTGTCCCTTCCATCGGCAGGGACAGGCTGCCGTGGTTACAGGCGCGCTCCCGGAGCAGCTGCGGTCTCCCAGCGCCGGGGCGCGGTGGCTGCGGGCGGCGGCGGCTGCCGGCTCGGTGCCGCGGGGTTGTGCTCCGGGCTCGCTGCCGCGGGCAGCACGGGGAACGCGGCCGCGGTCACGGCTACATGCAGGCGGCGGCCACTGCAGGGTGGGTGCGGGCGGCGGCTGTGAACACGAGATCCTCATGGCGCCAAGCTAGTTCCCGGAATGGGCACAGCAGGGCGAAACAGGCACAGGCAGGGAGACAGGAGCACGGGGAAGAGGGCGCGAAGGCGGGAGCAGAAGGGGCCAAGCTGACCCTCCAAGTGACCCAAAGCAAAAAAACAAATCAGACTTCGTAGTGTTGCGGCTAGCTGCTTTTATGTGCCCCAAAATCCTGCCTCAACTTGGCTTCACAGGCCCGTTTTTGGCGGGCATTTTTGGCGGGCATCTGGGTACTTGCCTTTACCAAGTACAGCAAGCCTGGGGGGCGGGGAGCTGCTCGCAGTCTAATCATGGAAACCTCTGCCCTGACTGGCTGCCAGGTGAAGCTTCTCCGGGCACAGGGCAACACAGTTTTTTAATAGGAATTTTCTTCACCTCATTTGTGACATATGTTGAGGCATATATATTGGTCCCTCTCACCCATGCAGGCTTCAAAACACATGTGTTGAGTGTGCAAGAGGGCATTGGATTTTACTTCTGGCTGTTAATCAGTGAACTCCCAGCTCCATCAAGTGATAACACAATGCTTCATCTTTAATGATGAGGATCATACCAGCCTGATTAAACTCATCTAAATCTGATGAATCCATGAGAGATC